>NC_090440.1:1275067243-1275370273 GCF_031143425.1 Pleurodeles waltl | reverse complement strand
ACCTTGCATGGGTACAATCCCTATTAAACCATTCCCTGGATTGAGTTTGATTAAGGGTATTCCTAGGGGAGGTATTCTTATAAAAAATGCCCTGTAGGGTACTTGCCTGCAAGGATACTCAGAATTGGGATATCGACCTCTTGCTCACAATAACTAGAGAAGAGTTTAAGAAAGGATGCATAGATTGCCTTGATCGTGCATGGATTTGATATTACTTATGGCCAGGTAACACAAGTTTGTCTATGATTCAATAAAGGAATGGGGACGTCAGTAGTCTCTAAATTCTTAACTCTTCTAAATACATGGTTGGAAAGGGTAAGGCACAAAAGATTATGGTCACTATCGTGATGAATTTCAATCTTCATGTCTAAGGAGCTAGTCCAGAGCCTCACGTCCACCAGAAAATAGTCAATGGTGCTTGAGGACAGCCCACGCTTAAAGGTGGGGGCACAATTTGGATCTGATCTAGTGCGACCATTGCATTCTCTTAAACCATATCTAAGGCAAAGAGAAGCCATCTGTGAGGCGACACAAGAGCCGACCCAAGAGACGTCCTCCTTCGATTGAGGAATACCCCAATATTCATCTTCTTCAGCTGTCAAATTACTAATTAGGTTCTCAAGTTCAAAAGTACAGTTCATTTCACCCGCAACCACCAGAAACCCTGATGGGTGTAGGTGCTCCATATGTTCAACCAAGTGGGCAAGCACCTTGGACTCTATGCCTCGTGGAACGGACCTTGCATCCTCATTAACCATATTCACTATAAAACCAGGTTGGAATGTAAGTTGGACTCCCATAAAGTCAAGTGAATTGAGGCTTAGTGCTAAGTGGTCACATTTTAATTTTTTATTCATCAAAATCGCAAGACCACCATTCGGTCTACCAATACCCCCAGAACGGGGTTGGGCCGGGGAAAAGTAAGTTATAAACCCATCTAAATAGAACGCCTCCTAGGCCCAAGTTTCCTGAAGTAGGCAGATGTCTTGACTATTAATAAAATTATCCCACTCAGGGTCTCCCAAAGTTTTCCCTATTCCAGCCACATTCCAAGACATAGGGCCTGATTCTAACTTTGGAGGACGGTGTTAAACCGTCCCAAAAGTGGCGGATATACCACCTACCGTATTACGAGTTCCATAGGATATAATGGACTCGTAATACGGTAGGTGGTATATCCGCCACTTTTGGGACGGTTTAACACCGTCCTCCAAAGTTAGAATCAGGCCCATAATGGCAAGTTCTGGGTATACGGTTTTAATCCTAGTTCCCGAGTATGAAACATTCTCTGAATTTCTAGGCCGTTCTTCTCTACCAACCCCAGTAGCTACATTAATAAGCCCTACACAAGGGGCAATATTTAGTCAATCCAAATCGGATAACGAAGGAGAAGGATTCTCTGTTATGGTTATTGGATGGCTATTTGATAAAACTTGGGCCTCACTCGTATGACCATCAGGTAGGGTGCAACAACTACGAGCCTTGCCTCTGGGCGGGTGCAAGCGGAAACCAATACCGGTTCCACTGCAGGCTCTCAGGGAGCCAGTCCTTATATCAAAAGCAATGAGGTTGTCCACCATAGTTATATCAGTGAGAAGAATTTAAATAAAATAAAATTCCGATTCCGATAGACTATGGCCCTCATTCCGACCCTGGCGGTGCCACGGGTGACGGAAGCACCGCCAACAGGCTGGCTGTGCTTCCTTGCCCATTCTGACCGCGGCGGTAAAGCCGCGGTCAGAAAACCGGGTCCGGCGGTTTCCCGCCGGATTTCCCCCGGCTGGGCGAATCCGCCATGGCGGCGCTATGGGGATTCTGACCCCCTTACCGCCAGCCTGTTTCTGGTGGTTTTTACCGCCAGGAACAGGATGGCGGGAACGGGTGTCCTGGGGCCCCCTAACAGGGCCCCCGATTGCTTTTCACTGTCTGCCTAGCAGACAGTGAAAAGCGCAACGGGTGCAACTCCACCCGTCGCACACCTGCAACACCACCGGCTCCATTCGGAGCCGGCTTCAGTGTTGCAGGCCCCTTTCCCGCTGGGCCGGCGGGAAAGTTGGAATGGCCCCAGCGGTCTTTTGACCACGGGGCGGCCAAATGGCGGTTCCCTCCAGGCGGGCGGCAACCGCCGCCCGCCGGCTTCAGAATGACCCCCTATGTCTGCACACCTCCAAAATATCAGATTGGATAACGGAGGGGCATTTCGGTTGTGTACGTATCCAGTAAATGACTTTATTAATAAGAGAATCATGTGTTTATTCATAGCCAGCTGGTAAACTGGGGACCCCTACCATGTAAATGTAGGCATCCTTCCTTCTTCAATCATGTCTCCCCTTCATGTCGCGCGCCTTTGTATGTCTATGTGGGCCAGGGGAGGAAAGTCTGGAGGAACTGGCAGGCACCTGCACACCCGTATCTCCCGTAAAATCTCTAGGGGTAACAATTAGGCGGAGGTAGGTAGTTCCCCTGAACTGAGTATATGCTTATTTTTAGTTAAGACTGAGTAGGGCATTTGCCCTGTAATAGCTGGCGCAGATAAACAGGACACTTTCCCCTTCACTATCGTCTCTCTGGACCTTGCCCTAGGCTCGTGACGTACGGGGCATTTTCCCACTTAGTCACTAATATCTGGTGGTCTTGCATACTTAGCCCCCCAGTCAACACAGGATTCAAGTCATCCTCCTTGGACAGTTTACAATTGCATGTTGCTCTCTGTTCGGGTAATCCAGAAATTTTATTCAGAATTGTTAATACCATAGACTTTAAAACGTCTAACTTCTGGAGAATAATTGCCAACTCAGATGCTCCATTTAATTGTGTCTTCCAAACCTGTTTCCCCGTATCTAGTTCGCCAGAAGCTAAATGCAAAGGACATTCTAGACTCCCATTGGAAGTAGACAAGACTGTAAATCTATTTGTACAGGGAGTGTCAATAGGAGTTGTAGCCCTCTGACTAGAAGGTAAAAAGTCTCTGGCTTGGAGACATTCAGTAGGTGTCCTGCTCAGAGCAGGTCTCTTCAATGGTGAGGGAGTTGGTGCCTGAATTTTAGGGGGAGGATGAAAATCTGCGTCTACAGATAATTGGGACATCTGGGATATTTTCTTGAAAAGGCCGGGGATCTTCCTGTGTGAAGATTTTCCAGGGTTTGGGGGGGCAGAGATGGAAGGGCTCCTCAAGATTGCCTCCACCTCCTCAAATAGGGAGTCATTAGCTTTAAACTGGTTCCTGCTGGTATTGGGGCATCCATCCCCTTTCGCACTTGCCGCTTCTTGTGTTTTTTGGCTCCAGAGGGGGGCACTGGAATGTCAACTGCTTTCCGCTTCCCAATAGCTTGACTAATAGTGATACCAAAAGACAGTGCCATAGGTCTACTTACCTGGAACGCTTGCGCTCCAAGGCCAAGGGGGATGGTCCAGCCCAAACTCGAGCAACCAACAATGGGCATCCCCTACAACGGCAATCGCGGCCCCTAAACTGGGGCCGTGAATACTAGGAGGTAAGGTCCTAACTCCCCTAGTAGTTAAATCAGCCTCCAGGCAGAAATCTTGGGTCTCAGACGGGTGGCACAGCCCGGCCTCCAACTGTCTTCGACAGGCGTGGACGGGCCTGCCCTTGGCCCGAGCTTTGCCCGGGCGCGGGCAGTGCACGTCCCGCACAGCGGGGCTATGTGGCGCGCTTTAAAGTGCCCGCGTGTTAAGTCCAGCCCCCAAGCAGCGGCAGTCTCCTGGGACCGCGAGTCCCACCAGGAGGAGAAGTGAGGCGGCAGGCAGCAGGCAGTGGGGCTATGCGGCGCGCTTTAAAGTGTCTATGGGTCAAGTCCAGCCCCCAACCAGCAGCAGTCTCCTGGGCCCGCGAGTCCCACCAGGAGGCGAAGTGAGGCAGCAGGCAGCAGGCAGCGGGGCTATGTGGCGCACTTTAAAGCGCCCGTTGGTCAAGTCCAGCCCCAAAGCAGCAGCAGTCTCCTGGGACCGCGAGTCCCACCAAGAGGTGAAGTGAGGCGGCAGGCAGACATCTATTGTTAATAGATATTTTGAACGTGCACCACTTAGAATAGAACAGTTAAGTCCAGTTAGTCTGTATCATCACAAGAACACCTTCTCTTTATTAAGTTTTTCTTGTATATAAAAACAAAACAGCCAACGCGTTTCGTCCTTAACAAAGGACTTCTTCAGGGCGGGAATATGACAAAGAAAAATACATAACCTAATATATATATACAAAGATACATAAAAAATACATTAAAAAAAAAATATATAAAAATACATACAAATATAAAAAGCACATTATTAAAGACATGATTAACACATTAAATTGATATTTTTTATTTATTTATGGTTTATTCGATCTGAAATTTAGACCATTAGAATACAATAAAATAATCAAACATAACAATAATAAAAGCTTATATCCAACGGTCAAATAAATACAATTAATACATTCCTTAAAACTAAAACCAATAGCATAATTAATTTGTGGATAGAATAAAACAGTCCTACATATCAATAATAAAAACTTGTGTCCATCATTCGAATAAATACAATTAGTGCGTACCTTAAAGCTAAGCTAAAACCGGTGGTATAATAAATTTGTGGGCTTGCACATTTCTTATCAATCTCAGTATAATTCATACAGTGCCATACCAATTATTAAGGCCATTAACTTCTCACACTAGATTATATAAGTAATTATTAAAATAGTCCACACTTTTAAATTGTACTCAATCACCATGGCCCTTAATTAGTAAAAGTTAGGGATAGAACATAAAAAATTTTAAAAAAATCTGATTGAAGTCCCCATCCATAAGCAAAAGAAATACCTGCCCAGCTCATAGCCCCTGAACAGGGGTGAACCTATAGCGAATGGACCAGGCTGCAGACAAATATTTGGAAACTGAGCTTACTACCAGCGTGGATGTATCATATTTGCATATTCTAAAATAATTATCACGGTCCTGCAATAGTAAGACTTTGCACAGAAGGATAATCCACCTTCCTCTAGGACTCTTATAGAGGGGACAGAAGAAGAGCACATGCTCAGGTGTTTGCTTGCATTGGTGGCAATATATACATCTATCAGTTGTGGGATTGCTTGTCGACCAACTGGCCGTGAAGCTATTGACAGGTAAAGTGCCATATCTTAACTGGTGAAATAAGGCGCGGGCACTTGCGGGTATAGGGAGGTCCATGAAGTTTTCGGCCGGGGTTCATGTTTAACCTGCAAAAACTCTACTGTTAACCTGCCAGCCCCGTTGCGGTGGATAAGCTCATCATTGGTTTTCTCCCAATACCTTCCTTTGACAAGTTGTCTCAGGGTACTTCCAATAGAGGGGGAGACCCAACTTATCCCAGGCAAATTTCCCTCAACCAAATGATTTTTTCCCATCCCTGTAAGGATATCATGAGATCTCATATTGCCACCCTAAATGGTTCAAGTTCAACTGTTTTCCATAATCAAATCCAGTAAAGAAGCAGTCTCAGACCTGCTGTGGCTTTGATGCTGTTTAATCCTAAATCGAGTCTTAGAGGAATCATTGGTGTGCCCTTCCCTGACCAGAATACATATCTAAGAAAATTGTTTTCTTTAGTTTGTAGGATATCCAATTGTCGTTGGGAACCCCAGAGTTCCGCTCCGTATAGGGCCGCTGCGCGAATTTGGATTTTATAAATCTCAGAGATTGGATTCAAGAGGGGGCTCACTACAGTTCTAGCCTTACGTACTAATGCCCCACCTCTTTGACTTATAATGAGTGCACCTTTATTAATGGCTGCCTCCCATCCACCAGAGTCCAAAAGCCTAATGCCCAAATAATCGAACTCTGAGATTCTTTCCAGAGGGGTTGAATTCATTACTATTCTTGCACATAATCTCTTTCTCGAGGCACTGAATAACATAACTTTAGTTTTCTTGACATTAAATTCCAACCCATAGTCTCTACAGAAAACACAGAATTGATTGACCAAGTTTTGGATTCCCATTGGTGATTTAGCTAGCAGGATAGTGTCGTCCGCATATAGCAGACACAATATTTTCTTCCCAGCCAGCTTGGGCGAATCGTTAATACAATTCTCTAAATATTGGATGCAATTGTTTATGTATAGGAGAAAAAGGGTAAGGGCTAGAACACAACCTTGTCTAACTCCTCTTTTAATAGCTACACGGTCAGTTAGTTCGCCATCCTTACCACACCTAATTTGTGCATAGGTATTCTCGTGCAATCGAACAATACGTTTCAAAAGACCTTTTGGGACGCCCATATTGGATAGAGTCAGCCATAACAAATTTCTAGGGACTAAATCAATTGCAGCTCTGAGGTCTATGAAAACCACATACAGATTCCCCCCCCAAGACCACATTCTTCCATTTGACAGCTAGGATCTATGGTACTAACTGCGGGTCTAAACCGTGCCTGAAGATCAGAGATAGCTTCGGACTCTGAAATCCATTCGTCCAGATGGGATAGAACTTGCTTCGCAATTTTTTTTGGGGTATTGTCAAGTATACATATCGGGCGGTAGTTGGCGGGATCACTGGGACTGCCTTTTTTGAAGAGGGGAACTATCTCGGCTCCTTTCCAGGAGGGTGGAACGGGAGCTCCTGCCGTGACTGCATTGCAGACTAAATTTAGGTAAGGGGCCCAAATGTCAGGTCTAGTCTTATATAAGTCACCAGGGATCTTATCAGGACCCGGGGCCTTTCCCCAATTCAGTGAGATTATTGCAGCTTTGGTTTCAGCTAGAGTGAATTTGATAATGGTGGCCCTGGAAGTCAGACTATCATCGAGGTTCCTAAGGGTAACTTCGGGTGGCCCTTCATATAATCGACCAAAATGCTCGGCCCACACTGCAGAGAGGATTGAGGTGCCAGGCAAGGGAGATAAATCTCTACTGTCATCTGCTATCAATTTCCAAAAATTAGAAATGTCATTAGCTTTTAAGGTCTCCAGGATAGCTGCCCATCTGGCCTCCTCCCAACTCCTGCGCGCCCTACGACATTCCTGTTTGTAGTCCTTCCTTGCTAGTCTTATATACTCTGCATGGCACCCTCTCAAGGTTCTCAGTAACTTATGCTGGGCTTCCCTGCAAGTAATACTAATCCACCTTGCGCTGCTCTTTTTCTTAAGTTTACTAATAATCTCTTTTGTGAAAAGATACTTTAGAGAGTTAAACAGTTCAGTGTGAGCTGCTACAAGCCTGTCAACGTCCTCTAAATGCAAAAGCAGAAGCTCCATTTGGGCAACTACCAAACTATATATTGATGTAAGGGAATCGGAGGAGGTATTTACAGACTCCCATTTGACATTAAGGGGGTGATTCTGAGTCTGGCGGGCGGCGGAGGCCGCCCGCCAGACTTCCCCCACCAAAATACCGCTCCGCGGTCGAAAGACCGCTGAGGGTATTTTGGGATTTGCCCTGGGCTGGCGGGCGACCGCCAAAAGGCCGCCCGCCAGCCCAGGCCAAATCAACCTTCCCACGAGGACGCCGGATCTGACACTGAAATACAAAGTGGGGCCCTCTTACGGGGGCCCCTGCAGTGCCCATGCCACTGGCATGGGCACTGCAGGGGCCCCCAGGGGCCCCGCGGCACCCCCTACCGCCATCCTGTTCCTGGCGGGAGACGGTAGGGGGTGTCAGAATCCCTCCGCCGCCATGGGGGATTCACAAGGGCAGCGGAAAACCGGCGGGAGACCGCCGGTTTTCCGCATCTGACCGCGGCCGAACCGCCGCGGTCAGAATGCCCTGCGGGGCACCGCCGGCCTGTCGGCGGTGCTCCCGCCGACCCTGGCCCCGGCGGTCTCTGACCGCCGGGGTCAGAATGACCCCCACAGTCTATTGTTTGTCAGGGCGAGCTGTTGTACATAAGCCTTAGAGTGGGGGACTTCAAGCGAAGGCAAAAGATCCCTGGTCAATAAGATCAGTGGATCGTGGTCACTCTCTTCATGTTCTTGTACCCTCATATTAATCATGTGACCCCATAGTCGGATGTCAAGTAGAATATAATCAATCTGACTCCTAAGAGCTCCGCGTCTAAAAGTGGGGTGGGAGTTAGCATCTGAATGGGAGCGAAGATTGCAGGCTCGGAGACCATGTGTTAGTGTAATATCAGCGACTTGGTGCGCTATTCTATTCAATCTGGGTCTTTTACTTGACACTAGCTGGGGGATACCCCAATAGGAATCCTCTTCTTTATATAACTCTTGGACCAGAGGATAGGGCTCAAAGGTAACATTAAGGTCCCCTGCGATTAAAATGAAATGGGATGAGGTGTAGTTATGAAGTAGGCTGTCCAGCATGATCAAAGCATCCGACTCATAATTACTGCCCGCACTACTATTGTAGATGTTAATTAATAGTAGAGGTCTCTCCTTAAGGGTCGAGACTATTAAGGCCTGTAAATCAGGGCAGCCCGTATCTACAGCTTCAACCTGACACTTGAGAGAACAACTTAACCATATAAGCAGCCCGCCCGAGGGTCTCCCAAGGGATGCCTTACGCGCTGCAACCCAGTGGCTTTTGAAGCCGGATCTATATTTAGGCCCCAATGCCCAGGTTTCTTGGAAAAGACATATCTGATGTTCATCTATAAATTGGCCCCATCCTGGGATATGCATTTTGTTCTCCAACTCTGCTATGTTCCAACTAAGAACAGTATCAGATGCATCTTCTTTTTTCTTGCCTTGCTTCACCCGGGAGTTGCTCTCTAAAAGGGGAAGTACAGCTAGAAAACATGGTATCACCCATGATCAAAGCTGAACTACTCTCGTTGGCATAACCCTTTTCTATCTTACCCTGAGGGTTACTCCCCCGCTAAGTTCAGGGCCCATCCAATTGGTATCCAGTAACTTCACAGGAGAAGATGACCCAGGTTTGCAGGCTGTGCTAAGTGCGGAGGATCCCCCCTCCTCACTGAATCCTATGACAATATTCTCACTAATTCCCAGGTTGCAGGGATCTGTCATGATGGATGGTGCGAATGGAATGAGTCCACTAGAAATATGCTCAATCTCATAGCAACTCGTGCCCACTCCCCGTAGTCCTTCACTTAGTCAATCTACCTTCGAGAGAGAAGATAAAGAAGGTCTACGACCTAACTCGGGGTCAGACTGTGGCTTGGGGTAAACTCTATGTGCCAATAGCAACTCACTATTGGCAGCTGAGACTGCTGGGGGATAGAACACTTGCAGTCTACACAGGGAAACTTCCCCTACTGAGGGATAGGGTCTGCAAGCATTTGAAGAGAGCTGCTGGACAAGAGCTGATGAATTAAAATTAATAACAATACAGTCCCCCATGCCTAGTTTCTCCAATGGACCCACCCACCTCACCCTCCTCACCATCAATATCGAGGGTACCATATTAAATGCAAGCCCTGCATTTACATGTAGCCAATGTATGACCTTGTTTTTCAGATCGGTAAAAGATTCCATGTTGTTGGTTTTAAGTTTGGGGACATTAGTAATAACAAGAATGTATGGGCATGATTCCGGTGGGAGGTGTAAAGCTCTTGGTCTGGACCTGCATTAAACGACATTGTCTCGGGAGAGCCTGCTTCAAGATGCTTGTGACTGAAATTAGCTGTACAGACTTTTGTTAGTGTGTCATTACAAGGGGCAGGCCCTCCAGAGCCTTTTAAAAGAGGGGCTGAGACCTTAGGATGCTTGCCCTTTGGGATGATATCTGCTCTGTCAGGTGGGTCGCCCTCATGGTTCTTGGGAAAAATTAAACCCTTGCTTGATGATGTGGGAAGTCTGCCATCACTGATGCAGGGTTGGTTCCAGTGGGAGGGATACGAATAAGATCGAAAATCTGCTTGGGGAGGAGTGCCAGTCACTGGGTCTTGATAAACCCTTCCAATTTCTCCTCTATCGCTTAAAGACGGGCTACTATCGGATGGAACATCTTAGTAAACTCTTCTATTATGGAATCCATTATATGAGAAATTGTCGGTCGACCATTAGCACTTTCTTGGGAAGTTGTAATGTCATCAATGCCCGAAACAAAGCCCGAATTGGGGGAACACGAAATCCGAGTTTGTTTATTCCTTATAATAGGCTCTCTTCGTTTCCTTTTCCCTTTGATATTGAGGATGGCAGTAGTTTGGGAACCACTCTTAGAAGAGCCCCGTGATGGCAGCGTTAATACAGAAGGGGTAATGGAATCATCCAGAATTTCAACTGGATGCTCCAGTGCGGACTGTGGATGTGATGACTGTGAAGGCTGTAGGGCTTGGCAGTTGGGTGCTAAGGGGGTAAGGGCAATTAAACAACGCTGAACCATTTCTATCTCTTTTTCTAGTGCTCCAACGGCCTTTAGGAGAAATCCATCTAGGGTTTTATTGTTGCCATGATTTTCTTGGGCTCCCGCCCCCTTCCGTCTGTCCATCTTTTTCAATTGTTTCAAACCGACTTCAAACTTTTCTACAAGCTCCTCACTCCGACAATTACTTAAATGCGGTTGGCCCCTCAATTCACACTGACTGGGGGACCTACTGGCTCGCTACGGTGGAACACCTCACCGAAAATAGACTTAGGGCTCCTCCAACCACGCTGTTGTTGATCAAAAAGTGAAAGATATATGGCCCAGCCTGGCCTCCTCCAGCAGCGGGCGCGCGTTCAATTAAAAAAAGCTGGGGCACAAGTCCCACCCCCTACGGTCTCCTCCAACACAGCGCGACCCGTGGCAGAGGGCGCGCGTTCGATTTGAAAAAAAAAAGTTGGGGCACAAGTCCCGCCCCCTCCGGTCTCCTCCAACACAGCGCGACCCGCGGCAGCGGGCGCGTATTTGATTGAAAAAAAACAAAAATCTGGGGCACAAGTCCCGCCCCCTCCGGTCTCCTCCAATACAGCGCGACTCGCGGCAGCGGGCGAGCTTTCAATTTAAAAAAGCTGGGGCACAAGTCCTGCCCCCTCTGGTCTCCTCCAACACAGCGCGAAATTGATATAAAGGCAAGGGACAAACACAACAGAATATATTAAGTTGCTTGCGTGCATATATAACATCCACATTAAAGAAAAAAAAAAGGGGAAAAAACAGACAAAAATATCAAAACAGAAAAACGGCAGCAGTTAACAAAGGATGGTGCGTCTGAGGGAAAAAATATATAACGAGAAAGATGAATGCTAAATAGTTAAACCAGTGTTGATAGTCCTAAACTATACCAAAGAAGAAGGGGGAAGATAGCAAAAATATGAGAAAGAACATTGCTAAAAACAAGAATGATTGAAACTTTATATAGTGAAGAATTTTAAATATGATCCTGTATCTTAATTATCCAGTATTAATGTAAATCAAAAAAGTCCTACCTTATGTATAAGTAATACTGAATATCTCCTCACATACTGGTAATTTTAGGTCATAGATGTCGGCAAGAACCTGATGCCAAAATAGTAGACTGAATAAGTGGAAGAGCAATAAAGAAAAAAGATGATCAAACCAAATATGCCAATAAAAAAGGAATAGTAAATATGAAAAAAGACAGATAAATAGAACACAGAAAAGAAAATAGAAAGGAAAATAGAATAAAAGCGCCTTCTAATACTAAGGCAATAGTAAATATAGTACCCCTAAGACATTGAAGTATTAAACTTGTTCTTATTAAAATAGGATAGAGTAATGTTTAGAAACGACACCATAAAAAAATACCTCTATAAGGACCAATGCATAAGAAGAACCAAAAAGTGTAAAAAAAATAGGAGTGCAATAAAACTACCAGAGTAGGTGCCAGAACGCATTGAAAAGCCGTGTTGAGAAATCGAAATAATTAGGTGAATTTACATAACCTCCCTCACTCACTAGTGAGATAAATAATACATGAAAAGCCATGGTAGTGCCCCAAAATAGACATAACTTGCATGTATGGAAAGTGATCCAAAAGCGGGCATCCGAGACGCTTATCAGAGATGTAATGCGGGGAGAGCGCCCAGTGTAGTTGAAAGAGCTGCCGGTCCTGTATGGAGTGGGTGGAAGACGAGCATGTAAAGTTGCTCGTATTTAAGGCCAGCCGACGGACCCAATTGAAGTGAAACTTTGGGGAAAGCGTTGCTAAGGCAAAAAATCGGCCCAGGCAATGCCAATTGAAAAGCAGGGGAAGGAAAGGAAGGCGGCCATCTTGCAATGGCCCAATGCAAGTCAGAAAAGAAGGCGGCCATCTTAAAATGGCCCAAAGCAAGTCAGAAAAGATGATATAAAAAGAAATTTCAACAAAGGAAAAAGAAGAACAAGTTTGAAACCAACGGCTAGGGGAATTTAATAAAAATACACAATACGAAAATTAGTGAAAATATAAAATTAAGTAACAAAATAAATGACACAAGAAAAAAAGGAAAAGAGCAACAATGAGAGTATAAGGATTTCATGTAATAAGTAATATACCTCTTAGAGCATAGATGATGTCAGCGTAGTCACACCAAAGAGAGTGACTATATATGATGCCTAGAAGAAGTAGTGAAATTCCTCATCAGAATTGTGGCCCATTTCAACAGCATGTAAGCGGCATATCCATGCTGCCTCCTTGCGTTGTAGGGCCAATTCTCTGTTGCATCCTCTGCGATTAGGTGATACCTGATCAACCCCATGGAACCAGATTTTACTGTCGTTGGGATGTTACTTCAACATATGGAGCGCCAGGGGATATTTCGTATCTTTGTTTTTGATTGCTCGAATGTGTTCCTGTATACGAAGTTTAAGGGGTCTGATAGTACTGCCTACTTAGATTTTATCACAGCCACACCCCAAAATGTATACAACATATTTTGTTTTGCAATTAATGAAATGTCTAATTTCACACCTTTTTCCGGTATTATAGCTGAAACTCCTCATCTTATCAACACCAAAGTTGCACATATTGCATTTATGGCAAGTGAAAAATCCTTTCGAGCCTGTGGGTAACCACGTATGTACCTTATTGGTGGAGATGTAACTAGGACAAAGATAATCCCTCAAAGTACGACCCCTGTGAAAGGTCACCTGTGGTTTCCTGGGAATAGAACTACTGATACCAGGTACTTCCAATAGTAGGTGCCAGTGCCTACGAAGAGTCTTGTATATGTCATTACTCAATGTAGAAAATTGGGTGATAAAAGTCAAACAACTAGATCTGTCTTTTCTTTTTTTGTGGTCAGTTATAAGTGCTGTATGCCTTTTTACTGTACCAATGCGTTTATGTGCATTAGTGAGAACGTTTTCACTATATCCTCTATTTTTAAATCTCTGTTTAGCTTCATCAATATGAACGGTGAAAGTGTTGTTGGTACTGCAGTTACGCCTTATGCGAATCATTTCACCAAAAGGGATATTATTAATGACTGATTTAGGATGAGCACTCCTGGCATGAAGAACACTATTACACGAAGTGGGCTTCCTGAAGAGAGTACTTTGTATCTTATTATTTTAAACAATATATCTTATATCAAGGAAGTCTACCTCTTGTTTGCTGTACTGTAAGCTCAGTTTAACATTGTATGGGTTATCATTGAGGAACAGATGATATGCCAATAGTTATTCCACAGAGCCTTTCCACAGGAGGATGATATCATCAATGTATCTGCCCCAGAAGACTAATAAGTCTGTCCATTGCATGGCATGCCTACCCCAGGCATGTTGTCTCATACCACCCCATAAATAGGCAGGCATACGAGGGAGCAAACCTGAAACCCATTGCGGTCCCTTATATCTGCTGGAACCACTGCCCATCATGCACAAAAAAGTTTTGGGAGAGAATAATGTCAATCATCTCCATCAACATGTTGTGATGCTGCCAGTGATCAGCAATTCTTGTACAGAGAAAAGATTTGACGGCTCTGGTCCCAAACTGTTTGTGTATGCAGGTATAGAGGCTGGTCACATCCATAGTCACAAACAAGAGCTCATCCGGGTATTCAAGGTCATCAAATTTGTTAAGTATATCTTTACTGTCTTGTATATAAGACGGTAGGTTGTGTACAAAGGGTTGTAGGAACACATCAACATACTCTGACAGTCTCTCAGTGGGAGAGGAATTACCAGAAATGATCGGTCTGTCTGCCCCCTTTATGTATTTTAGGCAGTACATAGATACATAGAAAATGTGGATCATGAACACTCAAGTATTTGTATTCACCATCTGAAATAAGGTAACTTTCACGCCAATCATTTAGTCGCATATTAATGAAATCACTAAGAGATTGCATTGGATTCTCTGTGGTGAATTTATAACAGGCACAGTACATAGGCACTCAGGGTGTATTCAGCAGTATACTCCACAAACACATCTGAGTAACTGCTGACCACCCCAAAGGAGAAAAGCAAAATACCCTAAATACTGATAGCACTGCCATGCCTCTTGAAGACGACCATACACACACTAAAGAAAGCCCTCACACCCCTCACAGATTAGTAATCTCACACCACCAATGGCACCTTTAAACTCCTCATGAGTTAGCAGTTACACACTGATGAATGTGCTCTCAAACACTTCAGAGACTAGCAGACAAACACTACCAACAGCATTCTCACACTTCTCACAAAGAAGCAGTCTCCCACAACTGACAGCAGTCTTCCCCTGCACAGACTAACAGCAAACACTAACAGAAGCACTTTCAAACCCTCACAAGCTAGCAGCCAATGCAGTTCATTTGGCTAATAAATAAAAGTACTTCTTGACTGTATGGTGACTTTATGAGTGTGGTACTATGGATAGTGAGATTGTTAATCCAATAATGTGTCAATGTGTGGATGAATGGTGTCATGAGTGCAAGAATGAGTGACTAAGGGCCTTATTTATAGGGCCCTAGTGCCACAGGAGCGTCTTTTTTTGTGACGCTCCTGTGACGCTAAGCACAGCGCCGTATTTACAAGGTGGCGCATGTCAGAGTCACCAGATCCTCGGGGTCCGTGCACGTTCCCAACACGTCCACCACTGAACAGCTCCAAGACTCTGATAGATAAATCACAGAGACTGAGAGAGTTCAAGAGGGGAAGAGGGGATTAGGAAGGGAACAGCTGGGAAGGAGACCTGTAGTAAGAAAAAGGTTAGAACTCACAATATGAAAATTATATCTCCTGAAATCAATACTAGACTATGATTCTAAGCCTAGTCACTCTGAAAACATGAACAATCTAAGAGTTAAGTTTAAAATGTTTAAGTTTCAAGATGGCCGATACCTGTAGCGGAATCAAAATGAATTAAATGAAAACTTTCTTATTCAAGTACTTTCCTTTACATGAGAATCAGAAAAAAAACATTCTGACTAAATTTTAAACCAGTCATCATGTTTTGAGAATGTATACTAGGACCATACAATATTGCATCTAGAAACTCTCGCCTTCTGTGTACTCTTAAAATGTTTCAACACAAATTGCGCATATTGCAGATATATATATATATATATATATATATACATATATATATATATATATATATATATATATATATATATATATATATATATATTTAACACCATAAAAGGATTGTGCACCATGAATAACACAATATGGATTCAGGAAACAAATCACATAACTTGTCAACTCGAATATTACATGATAAATATCTTAGAATAGTGGCATACAATAAACAACATAAATTAAACTCGAGGAGAGAATTGTGCGTCTTACCAATTCGAGTGTTACCATGTAAAATACCAAGAAATGGTAGCACGCAATGAATATCAAAGTCAAATCATCATTAATCGGATCGCGTGTCTTGCCGATTCGTAAAACACGATGTAAATGTCAAGGAATAACAGCTCACAATAAATAACGAGATCAAAGTACAATGAAACGAATCGCGCTTCTTTTGCCGATTCTTAAGCCACCATGTAAATGTCAAGAAATGGTAGCGCAATTACCAACAAAGTTAAATGCTCATGAATCGAGTTGTGCGTCTTGCCAATTCGTAAAATATCATGTAAATGTCAAGAAATAGTAGCACGTGATGGACAACAATGTTTAAACACCATAAAACGAATTGCGCATCTTGCCGATTCTTAAGCCACAATGTAAATGTCAAAAAATGGTAGCGCGCAATGATTAACAAAGTCAAACCTTTACGAAATAAATCGCGTGTCTTGACTATTTGTAAACTACCATATAAATGTCAAGAAATGGTAGCGCGCAAGTAATCTGTTACTCATTTCAGAATTTAAACCAAGAATATGAAAATTCTCAATAACGGTGTCGGGACAGTCCAACCACCGTCTTACCGCCTGGAACAATGATCACCAATGAAGGATTAGGGCAGAAGACTGGAAGATCCAAATAGGCCACCAGGACACGAGCTCAGGAAGAAGCTGCTGCTCTGCACCGGGACCTCTGAATAGTGAGCACTAGGAGTTGGGCTGGCTCTCTTTTATAGAGTCTTGGCCCAGCCCAGAGCCACGCCCAGACATGTTGCAGGGAAAGTGTCTGGAAGGCCCTGGAAAGGGGCCACACCCTAACACACTCTGAAAACCTGCAGCAATACATTGCAAAGGAACAGTATTTGTAAGCATATTAAAAATAAGTTTTCAGGATTGAACTCTGCAATGCAAAAGGTTAAACCACAACATATCAGCACAATGCATAAATTACTTTGTTTTGAGAGTGCTGGGTTTTTGCATTTTTGTCGCCAATAGTGCACGTACTGCTCTGGTGTTGACAGTACTCCCCTCTCCCAGACACCCTCTAGGGCCTGGTTTGCTTGGATTAAGACGATGAAAGCGTCTCACAAGTACTGGAGCCTGAACATCAAATGCGGAAAGCCATGAGTTACTTTCAGGACCATAACCTTTCCATGAGATTAAGGCCCTCATTCTGACCTTGGCGGGCGGCGGAGGCCGACCGCCAAAGTCCCGCCGTCAGGTTACCGTTCCGCGGTCGAAAGACCGCGGCGGTAATTCTGACTTTCCCGCTGGGCTGGCGGGCGGTCGCCTTCAGACCGCCAGCCAGCCCAGCGGGAAAGAGGCTTCCACGATGAAGCCGGCTCGGAATCGAGCCGGCGGAGTGGAAGCTGTGCGACGGGTGCAGTTGCACCCGTCGCGTATTTCACTGTCTGCGCAGCAGACAGTGAAATACATTTAGGGGCCCTCTTACGGGGGCCCCTGCAATGCCCATGCCAGTGGCATGGGCACTGCAGGGGCCCCCAGGGGCCCCGCGACCCCCCCTACCGCCATCCGGATCTCGGCGGTCCGACCGCCGGGATCTGGATGGCGGTAGGGGGGGTCGGAATCCCCGCGGCGGTGCAGCAAGCTGCGCCGCCGCGGAGGATTCAATGGGGCCGCGGTACACTGGCGGGACCCCGCCAGTGGTGCCGGTCCGACCGCGGCTTTACCGCCGCGGTCGGAATCCCCATTGGAGCACCGCCGGCCTGTCGGCGGTGCTCCCGCGGTCCTCCGCCCTGGCGGTCAAAGACCGCCAGGGTCAGAATGACCACCTAAGTACCATAGATTACGCCCTCTCAGTTTAGAATCCAACACTTTCTTGACTTCGTATTCTTCTTCCCCTTGTACTAGAACAGGAGCTGGATGAGGGTGGACCTTTTGGACTGCCTTTTTCAAGAGGGAAGTGTGGAACACTGGATGAATCCGTAAGGATCTGGGCAATTGTGGTTTATAGGTCACCGGATTGATTTGCTGAAGGACAGTATAAGGACCTATGAATTTAGGGTTAAACATGTGCTTCTTCTTGAAGTCTATATGTTTTGTGGAAAGCCACACTTTGTCACCTGGTTGATATTGCGGTCCCTCACAATGTTTCTTGTCATAATACCTTTTATATTTTTGTTTGGCTTTTTCTAAATGCTGTTGAATCAGTTTCTGGGTTTGATGTAAATGCTGAATGGTTTCTGACACAGCTGGAGTAAGAGAACTTTCTTGAGGAACTGTGATGGGCAAGGTGTCAGGATGATACCCAAATAAACCAAAAAAGGGTGTAACGCCAATAGAAGTGTGGAATGAGTTATTGTAAGCTAACTCAGCTAACCAGAGCATAGATGTCCAAGAATGAAGTGCCTTTTCAGCGTAGGCACGTAGGTATTGTTTCAAAGTCAGATTTAGTCTCTCCGTTTGACCATCTGTTTGAGGATGGTGACTAGTAGATAGCGTAGATGTCACTCGGAGTGTTTTACACCATGTCTTCCAGAAATTAGAGGAAAATTGTGACCCCCGATCGGAGAGGATAACCTTTGGCAGTCCATGATAATGAAACACTCTGTTCAGTAAAATAGTTGCCAATTCACTAGAAGTGGGCAATTTTTACAGGCGATGAAATGTCCATATTTCGTGAAAGTATCTACTACCACCAGAATTACTGAATGCTGTTGAACCACTGGCAGACCAGTAATAAAGTCTAAAGAAATGTTCTCCCATGGACGACTTGGGGTTGGAAGTGGATGTAAGCACCCTTTAGGTTTTGAATGACTTGTTTTAATGCGAGCACAAACTTCACAATTGTTTACAATTGCTTTTACATCTTTTGTTAGGGCAGGCCACCAAAAATAGCATTGGGTCAGTTAAAGAGTTTTAGGAGTACCTGGGTGACCTGCCGTAGGTATAACATGCAACCAATGAAACACTATCTTGCGAAGTTTGGTAGTGGGTACGAACAAACGAGCGTCATGAAAGTGTAAACCTTGCTTGATTTACCTTTTGGGATCTGCTTGGGCCCATGTTTGCCATTTTTCAACAGTGAAAGAGGTGTGAATTTCTTCAAAGAAATCTTCAGTTTTTATGATACATAGAACCTTGTCAGGAGCAATGATAGCTCTGGAGGCTTGAAATGCAGGCAACGTGGTAGACTCTTGATGGGACAAGGCGTCAGCCTTGCGATTATCTTTACCAGGCCGGAAGGTTACTACAAAATCAAATTCAGCAAAAAAAAGCATTCAGCGTAATTGCCGAGGGGTCAAAAGTCTGGCGGAACTCATGAATTTAAGATTACGATGATCAGTATATACTGTAACAGTGTATTTGGCACCTAACAAATGATGTCTCCATTCTTTAAAGGTGTCACGAATCGCCAGAAGCTCTTTTTCAGCAATGACATAGTTCTGTTCGGCTTCGTTCAACTTCTGAGACAAATAAGCTACAGGATGAAGTTGACCAGTGTCTTTATTTCGTTGTGATAAGACGGCTCCTATTGCTACATCTGAAGCATCAGCTTCCACTATGAAAGGTTGATTCGCATCAGGATGAGTCAAGACTGGGGCAGTAGAGAAAGCTTCCTTCAAAGTCGAGAAGGCTTGATCAGCTTCTGGGGACCATACAAACTTTTCTTTCTTTCTTAGTAGCTTAGTGATTGGAGCCACTGACTGGGAGAAATGATTTATGAACCTCCAGTAAAAACTTGCAAACCCCAGGAAACATTGTACATCAAGAACAGTCTTTGAGGTGGGCCAATCAGATACGGCTTTTACTTTCTTTTCTGCCATCACCATACCTTGAGGGGTAAGAATAACCCCTAAAAACTCAACTGTGGTAACATGAAATTCACACTTGGTTAGTTTGCAATATAAATGGTGTTTTCGAAGGGCTGAAAGAATTTTCTTGACATGTTGGACATGTTCATTTTCATTGTGTGAGTAGATCAAAATGTCATCGATGTAGATTATGGCAAATATGTTGAGGTACTCTCTAAGAACGTCAGTCAAGAAAAATTGAAATGCTGCTGGAGCATTACACAGACCAAAAGGCATGACGGTGTATTCAAAAAGGCCATTTCTTGTTTTGAATGCTGTTTTCCATTCGTCACCCTCTCTCATTCTGACCAAATGATAAGCACCTCAAAGGTCATGCTTCGTGTAGATTTTTGCTTTCTTTACTTGTTCCAATAAGACCGGAATTAGGGGTAAAGGATATTTATTCTTGATGGTGACTTTGTTCAAACCCCCATAGCCGATGCAAGTTCGAAGTTCTCCATTAGCTTCTGGAACAAAAAACAAAGGCGAAGCTGTAGGAGACTTAGAGGGGCGAATGAAGCCATTCTCCAAAAATTGATCAAGGTATTTTCGTAAATGTTGATTTTCATGTTCTGACAGGGCATATACACGACAGTTGGGAAGTATCGCACCTGGGGCTAGATCAATTTGACAGTCATAAGATCTATGAGGAGGTAGAGTCTCTGCTCATTTCTCATCAAATACATCTTTGTAAGATAAATACTGTTTGGGCAGCTGAATTTCTTTCTCCACAGCAGTAGCTATGTAAGAGTTGCAAACTTTTGGTACTTCAATCTTTTGGAGACATTGTTCATTACATAGCGCAGATGAGAACATGATTTTTCGTTCTGCCCAATTGATCTCCGGATTGTGATGAGTTAACCATGGCAAGCTGAGGATAATCCCATATTGGGGAGCATGGATCACGTCAAGGATGATTTTCTCTTTATGTTTCTTTCTTTGAATCTTATCTTCACAAATCATCGACAAGGGGATAGTCTGAAGAGTTCCCAGACCTCCAGTCAAGAGTTTTCCATCGACTGCCTGGATGATTTCTGGGGTCTTCTTTTCAATACATGGGATCCCCCATGCACGAACCAATTGGACATCAACAAAATTCCCAGTAGCCCCAGAATCGACTAGAGCTTTTTTTAAATAGATCTTTTTCTTGACCTGAACTCTTATTTCCAGTTTAAGATGTCTAGATTGTGAAGGGTCCACGGTGACACCCAAGAGCAACCCTTCTCTGCATCTCAGGTGTTTTAGTTTTCCAACTCGACTGGTGCATTGGCTGCGACCTTCTGAGCTGGACCTTGCTTGTTCTTTGGTTTGATTGGACAATCTTTGGCAAAATGACCTTTTCACCCACAATAAAGACATTGTCCATTTTTTCTGCGTAGGTCCTTTTCATCTTTGGTCAAAGGTCTTCTGATGGTTCCAATTTCCATCGGTTCCGGCGTTCTTTCTTTCGGAGTTCTTGAGTCTCTGTTATCATGAACGCGCCATGAATATTTTTCAATCTTTTTGCTCGTTCCTTTACGTTCTGCTAAACGATGATCAAGTCTCAAGACAAGATTTATTAATTCTTGACAGTCTGTAGGTTGTGGATTGATTTGCGCTAAGATATCTTTTAATTCCCCTTTGAGTCCCTTGTAAAACAAGACTGCTTGTTTTTCTTCAGGCCAGGATGTCTTGGCAACCAGCCGGTTAAGGTTGGCTAAATACGACACTAGGTCTTGATTTCCTTGGCATAAATCTAATCGATCTGCTGACTGTGTTACAGTTCTACTGTATTGTAGCCATTTTTAATATAACCTTTGCGCGTTTGCTTAAAGCATTAGGCCTCTGTGCACTTTGCTCTAGATGCATTTTATTCAGCCTCGCACTGTTATTTTTCAATAACCAGTTTCACAGTCTTGTTTTATTTTCTTCTATCACACTGTTTAGCTTACTTCAGCACCGGAGTTCTCAACCAATACATTCTTGCTCGCTCTGTGCTTCAGTCAAGGATACAGTCTGGTACATTGCCGATAGCCGTGGTAGGAGTTTAGTCTTTAGGGTTTGTAGAAAGTACACATTCTTACGCAGGGACGTTTCTTAGAACACTGGCGTGTTAATTATAAAAACACTTCCTAGTCCTGGTACACGTAAGAGGGAGATTCCGACCAGGGAACCACAACTAGACGCTGACTGCCCTGTTGCAGATGCTGATCCAGATCACAGGCCTTTGCTCAGGTATGAGGGTTGATGTCCTCCCGGGGGAACCTGAAAGGCAGGCTTAGAGCTTAACATGCTGTGCTCAAAATAGAACTTAGAAGAGAGAACGTAATCTAGTAGCACTATGATAGCGTTATTCTTATGTTTCACTCTCCTCATTACTATTTCAATCCTACTGTGTTGTATGGTTCTGGTTATTGCGGCTCACACCTTGTTATCTAAAATGCAGTCATTTTATTAAACCAATCTTTAAAACTCAAACTGCCTTTGTCATTTGTATATGAGACCACACCGTGTATGAGAGAACTGGCTGGGATCTGAGTGACCACGACTTCCCTGGGAAGCACTAAGATGTCATGCGCTCGGCTGCCCAATTATCTCTTCCCTCTGGGACAGATGAGGCACTGCTAGTTAGCTGGAGCAAAACCGGATTGGGGGTGATAAGGATCCTTCGCCGTGGGTTACACTTAGTCCTCCACACTGTGAACGATCCTGCCACCCAAAAATCCAGTAGTCTCATTAGGATAATGAGAGCCTACGCGACACTACGATCAAAAACTCTCTCAAATTCACGAACAAAATTTCTCCAGTTATACAACAAGGGAATATTTTTACGCACAAGAGGAATTGCCCAAGAACCTGCATCCCCAGACGGATATGATAACAAGAAAGCTACTTTGGACTTGGCATCGGGAAAAGTATTTGGTCTGCAGGTGAAGTGTAGTTCCACTTGAACCAGGAAAGATTGCGCTTTCAAAGGGTCACCTGAGAAACGTTCTGGGGGAGCTAAAGGAATTGCAGAAGGAACATTTAGGGAAATCGGATTACTTCCAGAAGCCTGAGAAGAAGTACCTGGCCAAGACACACCTGTGGGACTTTGTACCTTCTTCTCTACCTTATCCTGCAACTGACTCACTCTCTCTGATAGGCTAGTTGTCAATTCTTTGGATGATACCACCTCTGCTTGGAGCTGGGTGATAGCCTTGACTAACTCGTCTAGCGTGGACATGCTGGGAACATACACAAGCCAGGAGGATAATAATTTGTGGTCTCACTATTCTGTCAGAGTCACCAGATCCTCGGGGTCTGTGCACGTTCCCAACACGTCCACCACTGAACACCTCCAAGACTCTGATAGATAAATCACAGAGACTGAGAGAGTTCAAGAGGGGAAGAGGGGATTACGAAGGGAACAGCTGGGAAGGAGACCTGTAGTAAGAAAAAGGTTAGAACACACAATATTAAAATTATATCTCCTGAAATCAATACTAGACTATGATTCTAAGCCTAGTCACTCTGAAAACATGAACAATCTAAGAGTTAAGTTTAAAATGACCTAGTTTCAAGATGGCCGGATACTTGTAGGGGAATCAAGATGAATTAAATGAAAACTTTCTTATTCAAGTACTTTCCTTTACATGAGAATCAGAAAAAAAACATTCTGACTAAATTTTAAACCAGTCATATAAATCCTGTTTTGAGAATGTACAGTATACTAGGACCATACAATATTGCATCTAGAAACTCTCGCCTTCTGTGTACTCTTAAAATGTTTCAACACAAATTGTGCATATTGCAGAGATATATATATATATATACATATATATATATATATATATATATATATATATATATATAGTTAACACCATAAAAGGATTGTGCACCATGAATAACACAATATGGATTCAGGAAACAAATCACATAACTTGTCAACTCGAATATTACATAATAAATATCTTAGAATAGTGGCATACAATAAACAACATGAATTAAACTCGAGGAGAGAATCGTGCATCTTGCCAATTCGAGTGTTACCATGTAAAATACCAAGAAATGGTAGCACGCAATGAATATCAACGTCAAATCATCATTAATCAAATTGCGCGTCTTGCCGATTCGTAAAACACGATGTAAATGTCAAGGAATAACAGCTCACAGTAAATAACAAGATCAAAGTACAATGAAACGAATCGCGCTTCTTTTGCCAATTCTTAAGCCCCCATGTAAATGTCAAGAAATGGTAGCGTGCAATGAACAACAAAGTTAAATGCTCATGAAACGAGTTGTGCGTCTTGCCAATTCGTAAAACGTCATGTAAATATCAAGAAATAGTAGTGCGTAATGGACAACAATGTTTAAACACCATAAAACAAATCGCGCGTCTTGCCGATTCTTAAGCCACCATGTAAATGTCAAGAAATGGTAGCGCTCAATGAATAACAAAGTCAAACCTTTATTAAAGAAATCGTGCGTCTTGCCTATTTGTAAACTACCATATAAATGTCAAGAAATGGTAGCGCGCAAGTAATCTGTTACTCATTTTAGAATTTAAACCAAGAATATGAAAACTTGCAATAACGGTGTCGGGACAGTCCAACCACCGTCTTACCGCCTGGAACAGGATTGAACTACGCAATGCAAAAGGTTAAACCACAACATATCAGCACAATGCATAAATTACTTTGTTTTGAGAGTGCTGGCTTTTTGCATTTTTGTCACCAATAGAGCGCGTACTGCTCTGGTGTTGACAGCGCGTGAGAAAGTAGCCTCTTTCTAGCATGGTTACCCTCACTTTTGGCCTGTTTGTGAGGGTGTGTCAGTGTGTTTTTACTGTTTCACTGGGATCCTGCTAGCTGAGGTCCTGCTGATGCAATTTGGAGGAGGCAAGACCTTGCCTTCCCCAAGAACAACGGTATGCCTGTGTATTGTGTCTTCTTCGCCTCCTGAGGCCTCTGTGCACTCTTTGCAAAATTCTTTCATGCACAGCCTGGCCCAGGTCCCCAGCACTCCACTCTGTGATGCTCAACTTGCCGAGTTGTTCTCTGGCAGCGTGGGACCTTCTTTTGTTGTGCTGCATCAACTGCGTTTGGCACCTCTTTTGAACCTGGATCCTGCGGCTTGTGGGAGTTCTGGTTGGCATCCTGAGGGCTCTCTAAAGTGCTGAGATCCCCTTCTTCCTACTCACACAGAGTTGAGGCCCTTAGGTCCCTCCTGGGTCCATGCAGCACCATTTTGATGAAAAATTCACTTTTGCCATAGTCAAGGCTTGTTGGTGCCTTCCAACATGAAATCTCATCTGAAACAATCTTCACGCCGTGTGACATCTTTTGCATCATGCAGGAACCTGCTGGCATCTTCCTAGGGTGCACTTCTGCAGTCTACGACAAACTGGGGACTCTTCTTTTGCACCCTCTTCTGGGTTGGCAGGGGCTCCTATCCTTCCCGGAACTTCTTGCGACTTCTGGGCTTGGTCCCCTTCCTTTGCAGGTCTTCAGGTCCAACAATCCAGCAGTTGTTCTTTGCAGACTTGGTTGGCTGCTGCAAAATCCCAAAAACGAGGTGTAGTGTGTCCTAAGGAAACTTTCAGTATTTTTCTCCTGCTTTTCTGGGCTCTGGGGTGGGGTAATTTACTTACCTTTACTGTACACACAACACTTGTCTAGGGGGGAATTCGTGATTCACATTCCACTTATTTAGTATATGGTTTGTGTTGCCCCTAGACCCATTTTCTCCCATTGCGTTCTATAGGATGTCCTACTGTTGGCATTATTCTATGACTATTTACTTCTCTAATTTTGGTGTCTAGTGTATATATTGTGTATAATACTTACCTCAAGAAGGAGTATTGTCTCTAAGATATTTTTGGTACTGTGTCACCCAAGTAAATACCTTAATTTTTGGTAACACTGAGTATTGTCTTTATTTGTGTATAAGTACTGTGTAACTATAAGTGGTATTGCATGAGCTTTGCATGTCTCCTAGTTCAGCCTAAGCTGCTCTGCTATAGCTACCTCTATCAGCCTAAGCTGCTAGAACACTACTACTTCACTAATAAGGGATAACTGGACCTGGTATAAGGTGTAAGTACCCAAGGTACCCACTACAAACCAAGCCAGCCTCCTACATGGAGTTAAGCACTTTCTGTGGCTTAACGCCACCTTGTAAATATGGCCCCTTCCCACACAGCACTGTGCGTGGAAGGGGCATGCAATGGGTGTTGCCATGGGCATGCCACAGCAACACCCATTGCATTTTCAGATTTATGAAATCACGTAAACCTGAGGTAGCGCCAAAATCTAACGCCACCCACAGGGGTGGCATTAGCAGGGCGCAAGGAGGAGGAATACTTTCATTCCTCCTCGTTTTTTGCTTTTTCTATTCGTGCTGCATTCTGTCGAACGCATAGAAAAAGCGAAATTCCAGAAATTATTGTTTATGTGCGGGAAGGTGTCCCTTCCTTCACATAAACAAGCATTTGAAAATGTCGCTTGGCACTTCTGTGTGTGCTGCCTTGTGCTGCACCTAAACAATCACACCCCTCAACACAGACATACTTGCACAATGGTGCAAGGATGCCTGTATTGGCGCTGGCAGCTAAATTTAGCACCAGCACAGGTGGAAACGCAGTGGTGCGCCGTATTCCCTTAAATACGGTGCATCCCTGCATTTCTAAAGTGATGCAGTGCATCACTGACAGTTTTGGCGCATCACCACCTGCGCCACTTTTATTTAAATCTGGCCCTAAGTGTGTGGATGAATGAATAAGTGACTGCATGGAAGCATCTTAGCACTTTCCATAATGAGACCAATCTATTGGCTTAGTCACTACTTACATTTCATGTCTGTGTTTTTTAAATAATATTTACAAATTATAAATATGCATATACTTTCTTCTCTAAATGTTAAATAAACATATATCTCTGAAGTAAAGCTAAAGATTCTTTTAAGACAGTGAGCCTGATTTAGAGCTTGGTGGACAATACGTTCCATCTGTCAAACCTATGATCTGCCACCTCAGTTTTGAGTTGGGGGGGCTGTTAGCTTTCTGACGATGGTGACCCCACTGACTCTGCCATTAGAAAAGTTTACTCCAATGGCCCAACAAAGTGGGGGCTGATGAGGTAAGGACATAAGACTGCCTGCCTTATTTGGAGATCAGATTGTCAGATGTCCTTTTTTCTGTCCATTACCACCATGGAAAACATGGTGGTCACAGACTGAAAAAAAGCAAATAATAATACCTCCACACTCTGTGAGAGGGAGGTAGTTTAAGAAAAACAAAAAAAGTTTGATGTTTGGCAGCTGTCCACCAAACTTGTGAACTTCAGAGGAACCACTGTGGCCTCTGAAAGCATAGAGATCACCACTGGGATAGTAGTGATCTTGTAATTCTGTGGGCTGTAGTCTGGCTAGATGATGCTGGAGATGACCCCTCTGCCTGCCAAACCATAAATCAGACCCTGCTATCATTACAAGAAAGACAGAAGCCCTATATAGTTGCTAAGCAGCAGAGATTTGGCCAGTAGCAGAAAGGTCACAGAAGCAGGGGCATGCTATCTCAACAGTCAAGCCAAATGTTGGTAAGTGCCTAAATCTTAACTTTGATTGTTTCTCCGATTGAGATTTGAAGCCTTCTGGTGCGTACTTTGGTGCAAAGATGTATGTGGGGGGTTGCTGTAACATTCTGTGGGAATCTGGAAAACATTAGTATTAGGCCTAGCATCCACAGGCGTTAGGGGACCTGTGGACCCATTTCCATGGTTAAACACCACAGGTGCCCTCCTCAAGCCTAGGAACTCCCCATCCACACCAGAGGGACACCTGAGGATGTGGGGGGGCCCCATCTCAGGTAAGTAGGGTAAGTATAGGTACGTTTTTGTGTTTTAAATTAAAGTGCCATTGGGGCTCAGCTTGGTGCCCCCTGCATGGCATAGGGTGCAGTGGCCGTGCCCAGGGGACACTGGTGCCTTGAGCTGGCCATTGGGGTGGTGGGCATGAGTCCTGTCTTTTTTAAGACAGGAGTCATGTGGTATGGATGGTGGACCTCTCTTGGCAGTTTGAGCTGGACTATTCCCATGAGGAACAGGGTCAAGAGTGATTTGCATATGGCTGGCTCCAAAATGAGATGGCATGATGGGTAGAAAATGATGGCTTGGGATGCAGCCCAAGCGATTGCCAGAGGGCCAAACTGAGATGGCATGGTGGATGACAAATGATGGATTGGGAGGCGGTCTGACCGATTGCCAGTGGCTGAGATTAATTCAAGCAGTCCAGCTCCCACTTTGATGTTGTTGCATTTGACACCCTAAGTGCAATAGGTATGCCCAGATGTGGGTCCTGTGCTCTCTGTGTCACTTGAATAAAGCTATACCTGGCAAAAGAGTCAGAAATAAGGGTGAAACAGTTCCTAAGTTGCTTGTATTCCAGCTCATGGAGCACCTGGTCTAGCAGTTCGGGCCTGCAATATTCCCATGAGGAACAGGTTCAAGACTGATTTGCATATGGCTGGGTCCAAACGTATGTGGCATAGTGGGCCAAAATAATGGACTGGTAAAGCACCCGAGCTATTGCCAATGGCTGAGATTAATTTAAGCATTTTATTCATCACTTTGTTGTTGTTGCTTTTGAGGCCCTAAGCACAACAGGTCTGCCCAGACATGGAACCCATTCTCACTGTGCTACTGGAATCAAGCTATACCTGGCTGAAGAGCTAGCTTATAATCAGGCAAAATCAGTCCTAGATTGCTTGCATTCTGGTTCAGGGAGGATCTGGCCTGGCAGTTCGGTCTGGACTGTTCCCATGAGGAACAGGGTCAAGACTGATTTGCTTATGGCTTAGTCCAAAATAAGGTGGCATGGTGGGCAAAAAATGATGGATTGGGATGTGGCCCAAGTGATTGCAAGTGGCTGAGATTAATTGAAGCATTCCACCCACCACTTTGTTTTTGTTGCACTTTTAGAAAGGTGGCATTTTCCTGCCCTAGCCGTTTGGTGCCCGGAGCTTGTCTCTGGGTGACATGACTGATTGTAGTTGACAGGCTTGTGTATTCCTCCTAGACAGTCGCACACAATGGGGAGCTTAGGTGTGACTGGATGAGCCATCACTGGCAGGACAGGAGGGAGGAGCTGAGTCCAGCCCCAATTATTCTTGAATAGGATGTGTCCTGACTCCACACAAAGGGCTGCATACCCCTGTAGATAGGCTAGAGAAAGGGCCAGAAGACAGGACACCTGTGCACTTCAAAGGAATACCATTAGGAGCCTGTCCCCACTTCAAAGGCACAACTGGCTATGAATATTGGACTTGAGACACCAACTCTTTAGTATACTTATGGACCTGTGGATACTTTGCCAGGAATAAAAACTGCTGTGCTGCTGAAAAGGACTTCCAATCTGTTTGACTGCTGCTGCGAAGGACTGCTGCCCTGCTGTGTGGACCTGCTGACTGCTGCCCTTTTGCCTGAGTGAGAAGGACTGGACCAGCATCTCTTGAACCCAGAACCAAGAGTGACTCTGAGGACTAATTGGCTGGCTTCCTGATCTGAATCTTCAGGAGCCCACAGGCTTCCAACAACCTTGCACCTGTGAGTCTACCCTGTCAAGTGGTGCCCCTTCAGTCCTGGACTCTTGGAAGTGGACTAATATGCTCTACCAGCCTCTGTGGATCCAGCAGAATAGATGCATCTCCTCTACTGCGCGGCGCATACCTGAACAGAACTGACGCATCGATGCGGCTGCATGGATTGGGCTCTTTGCAAAGACCCACCTCGCCTCAGCAGCCTCCCTGGATTCATCATTGCGCAATACAGACTCGGTGCAGGCCCTCCCAGCCTTCCTCAATGGCCGCCTCGACTACAGTGCAGATGCAGAGCATCATAGACTCACAGCTCATCATTGCCTAGAGTGTGCACCGCATCCTTGATGCAAGACTTCACATCCCAAGCCCTGTCGACCGGATTCTTGACACTGATGCAGGCCCTCGCATTGCAGCCTCACCACATCTTGGGAACCAACGCATTGCTTTGGCTGCATGACGCATCTTTGATGGGAATCATCACATACTCCTCAAACCAGGATTTAAGGTACTCTGTTCAGCTGGCCTACGTAGGTCACTGTAGCTGGCCAGATAAATGTACAATAACACTATAAAATTAAGGGAAAGAAAAAAATAAGTTAACTTTTTAATACCTATTTAGTTAAAAAATAGTGGAACATTCTGTAATTAAAAGGGCATAGAAGTGGGTTTCCTCACTTTTTCTTAGGGACATGGTTGTACGATAAAATTTAGCCAATAAAAATATTGGTGACAAAAATATCACCCAAAAAATATTGAGTGCACAGCTATGAAATCGCATACTCTGTAGGCAAAGTCAAAAATAACACAACAAAAATGTAGAAGACCACAATATCATAAACATAGGTAAGTAAATCTGTATATCTAATTTCAACTATTGTTCACTGTATTAACTTTAAAACATATAACTTTAAAAATAAAAGTACAATTCAAAAGTATACACATAAAAACTATAATATACAAACTTAAAATGAAATATATTGATTCATATAAATCAAAACAAATACCATATTAAAAAATAAAATGATTTAAACAAAAGCAGAACAGAAACTAACAGAAATATTTACAAGTGTAAACTCTAATTATTACATGTTTTAAAATGTCATGGAATAAACTAAATGAATTAATAAAACAAAGTTATAATGACAAATAAATAAGGAAAATGTTACATTAAACTAGCTTTTGAAATTAAAAAAGTATATATAATAAAGCAACTTAAAAATCAGATAAACAAAATTAGAATTGGAGAGATCAAATTCAATACTCCAACAATAATCTAATCAACAGTAGGGGGAAGTGCTGAACTTTGGAGGAGACAGATTTACTATTCCAACAGTAATGAAAGTGTTGGGCTTCGGAGAGCTTAGATTTACTATTCCTGCTCCAATCCAAGCAATAGTAGGGAAAGTATTGGACTCTGGGGGGGTCAAATATTCTATTCTCATTGCAATCTGAGGAAGAGTAATGAAAGTGGTGGCTTTGATGGGGGACGGGGCAGATTTACATTGCACTTCTACATAAGTAACAGTTGGGAAAGTGTTGGACTTTAGAGTGGGTGAATATGCTATTCCCACTCCAAGTTAAGCAACAGGAGGAATGATGGAATCCGAATGTATCCTGTAAGAATACTCAATCTGAATAATGCTACTCTCCTGAACTGAGAAGTGAAAAGGGGAAATGCAAATTGTTTGAGCAAACCTGGATTTTGTTTAAAAATCCAGTAAACAGTTTAGACTATAAACACCAATGGGATGAATATCACAGGCTGCTTAGGAGAGCTAAAAAGAAATTACTTAATCAAAAAATTATATGAAAATAGCAGTTCTTCCAAAGAACTCTTTAAAACTGTAAAGGAACTGTCACAGTCAGTCCATCGCAAGTGATTACCCTTTCAGTCCCTCACTGTGAAACAATAGCCAACTACTTCACAAACAAAATAGACAAAAACTATTCTACTTTTGATATTCAACCTTCTCTAGATGAGGTTCCTGGACTCAGACAGGACCGCATTCAGAAGCAAGAGCTCACTGAGATAGGTTTTGCTACTGCATCTAGGGATCAGGTAGAGAAAATAATGCAAAAAGCAAAGTCAGGCTCACCACTTGACCTGTGCCCTCATTTAATTTTTTCTTGATTAACATTAATCTTGAGTGACTTTTTAACAAATTTTTAACTTTTCACAGATGAATGCTGTGTACCCGGACTCCTGAAAGCAAGCATTCATCCTCCCCTTGGCCAAAAAAGCAGGACATGATGTATTTGTTTTGTTAGGAATTGGTTCTCTAGTTGGCAGAGGTATACACCCTTGGCTAAGTAGGGACCACAATCCTAGTCAGGGTAAGTCACAACACAATCCAAATTATGCCGTGCTCACCCTCTGATAGCTTGGCACAGTGCAGGCAGGATTAACTTAGAAGGTAATGTGTAAAGTATTTGTATACTAACGCATACAGTAACACAGTGAAAACACAACAAAAACTACTCAACACCAGTTTTAGGAAATTAGATCATATTTATCTGAATAAAATAAGATCAAAATGACAAAAATCCTGTATTCACAAGTGTAGTTATCACTTTTTAAAGGTTTGAATGAGTCTCAATCCTTAAGAATCAGTGGTTATATCCTAACACACAGAACCTAGGATGAGTGAAAAATAACAATGCATGGCGGTCGCAGAAGAGGAAAATACATTGAAAAATAAAACGATGCATCGGATTTTTCGGTGCGGCACAGATGATGCGTAGTATCTTTCCATGCTGCAAGGTGATGAGTCAATTTCCAGGAATGCAGCCTTGCTTCCTCACTGCAATGTGAGGATATTTAACACCCAGGGATGATGCGTTAAAAAGCCTTGACACGCTGGTGAGGAGGAGCAGGCGATGGGATGATCTGGTAGGAGATAGGGTGATTTTCAGCCACGAGTCAGGCACTGCGTCGGTTTCTGAAGGCATTGTGTTGCTTTTCCGATGCTGGGGGATTTTATTCTCTTCAGTGAAGTCTTTGTGGGCCTGAGACTTCAGAACAAGAGGCAAGCTCAATCCAATCCCTTGGAGAGTGCTTGTGGGGAAGGCAAAGTCCTTCCAGCAGAGTCAGGGGCCAGCATACAGCAGGGCAACAAGTAGGGCAGCATCCCTTTTCAGCAAAGCAGTCCAGATGAGTCCTTTGAGGAGCCAGGCAGTCCCTCCAACAGAGTCCAGGTGTAAATCCAGAAGTGTGTGATTTGGTTGGGTCAGAGACCCATGATATATACCCAAAAATGCCTTTGAAGTGGGGGAAACTTCAAAGAATGATTTTGAAGTACACAAGTTTTCATTTCAACCCAGCCCTGTCTGCCGGGATCCCTGTGGGGGGTTATCAGTTCTTTGTGTGAAGGCAGGTCACTGGCCTTTGAAGTGTAAGAGAGAGCCCCTCCACCCTTGCTGCCCTGGGGAACCCATCTGTATGCAGATGAACACAGATGCAGTTGAGTGTCCTATGTTTAGGGCTGTCTGGGTGGAATGCACAAGGGGAGCTGTCAACCAGCACAGCCCAGATGTGGACTGAGACAGGTGGTAAGGCAAAGATGCCAGTAAATGCAGAGAAATGCCCACTTTCTAAAAGTGGCATTTCTAAAATAGTAATATTAAATCCACTTCACCAGTGAGTAGGACTTTCAATTACCATTCTGGCTTACTAAACATGACATGGCTACTCCTTTCAGATCAGAATCTACCACTTAAAGAAACATAAGGGCAGTTCTAATTCTCGCCTATAAGAAGATCAGACCTCATAGTAGTGGAAATGAATTTATGAGCTTTTCACTACCTGGTCAGGTAAAACACATAAATACATGTCCTGCCTTTTACTTACATAACACCCTGCTCTATGGGTTAGCTAGGGCCTACCTTGGGGTGACTTATACATTGGAAAAGGAACATTTAAAACTTGGCAAGTAGTTTTAAATGCCAAGTTGAAGTGGCGGTGAAACTGCACACCAAGGCCTTGCACTGACAGGCCTGAGACATGGTTAAGGGGCTACTCATGTGGGGGGGGCACAATCAGTGCTGCAGGCCCACTAGTAGCATTTAATTTACAGGCCTTGGGCACCTCCAGTGCACTTTACTAGGGACTTACAGGTAAATTATACATGGCAATAGGGTAGGAGCCAAGGTTACCATGTTTAGAGGAGAGAGCACATGTACTTTAGCATTCGTCAGCAGTGGTATAGTGTGCAGAGTCCTAAAACCAGCAAAACCTGCCAGAAAAATGGAGAGAGGAAGGCAAAAAGATGGGGAATGACCCCCTTAAGGCTGTCAGGTCTTACATATTTTATCTAATTATCATCCTCTTTCCTTGCTTCCCTACATGTCCAAAGTCCTTGAAACACCTGTCACTAACCAATTGACAGCTTTCTTGGAGGACAACAATTGATTAGATCTTTCCCAGATGGGATTCAGAGCCACAAACAGCCTGGAAAGCACTCCCCTTGCTATTATGGATAACATTAGATTAGAGGTAGATCAGGGCAAGGCTGTTGCACTAATTCTAGTGTATCACACCACGTCTTCCAAAACCATCTCACACAACCTCATCATCAAAAAACTCTATGAGCTAGGGCTTCATTCTTCCACCATTCTATGATTTGGATCTTTTTTGTGCAAAAGTCAGTTCGGTTGAACACTGTCTGATCGTCCCCCCACAGCTCTAAATATGGTGTACCACAAGGCTCTTCGCTGAGCCTGACATGTTTTAACATGTATGTCACATCTCTTGCCTCATTGGTCAAAAAGTGGGGATTTGCCATATGCTCTTATGCAGATGATACCCAACTGGTCACCTCATTAGGACATAAGCACGAAGAGACTAGGAAAAACCTCACTGGCTGTGTCCCCAAGGTTGCCATTCTGATGATGGCCCCCTGCATAAACCTAAACGCTTAAAAAAATGAGATTCTCTTAATCAGTGGAGCCGACCATATTTATGATGCAGTATGGTGGCCAGCAACCCTGGGTATCACACCTGAACCCGAAAAAGTGACAAAGAATGTAGGATTCCTCACTGATCAGTCATTATTCATGTAGGACCAGGTCAGGACCATATTCAGGAAATGTTTTGGCCTGCTTAAACTTCTCAGGAAACTTTTCCATTGGATTCCAATCGACTGATGTAGAACCTTGATCCAAGCTTTAATTGCCAGTAGATTGGATTGTGGAAATATAGGGGGGTGGCTGATTATCTGTTCATCTGTTTCCTGTTAATACAAAATGGGACTGTGAAACGTCTCCTCTGCAATAGAGACAGATACAGCTGCACTGGTTGCCCATTCAAAATATAGCAAAATTCAAGCTTCTCTGCAATGCTCACAGGGCTCTCCATGACTCCGGTCATTTGATTCTCAGATCCAAGGTGGAATTTTTTCAACCCACCAGAAATCTGAGATCTGCAAATCTAGCTTTAGCAAAAACAAAACCATTGGGAAAGTTAGAGTCGGAGGCCACTCTTTTACTTATCTGGCTGGAGGCCCATGGAATTTACTTCCCCTGGATATCTGCCTTACAGATGATTATATTAGATTCAGGAAAAACTTAAACCATGGCTTTTCCCAAACTAATGTACCTTTACCCACTAATCTATTCTTTCCCCAGTACATGGACTGATTAAGTGCTTGGCTGTTTTAGCACTATGAAATCCCTCTGGGGATGAGTGTTTGCGCCCTAAAAAAACAACAAGGAAAAATAAATAAATGAAGAAGACAAATTTACTATTTCCTCTCTAACCTGAGCAACAATAGGGAAAGAGAGAGTCAGATTTACTATTCCACTACAACATAAGTAGCTGTAGGGAAAAGGCTTGACTTGAAGGAGTTATATTTACTATTTTCACTTTTACATAAGCAATGGTAGGGAAGGTTTTGGACTTTGGAAGGAATGGATTTATCATTCTCACTCCAACCTAAGCAACAATAGAGAAAATGTTGGACTTTGGATGCGTTAGGTTTACTAATCCCACTCCGAAGTACACAACAGTACAACATGTTGGATTTCGGAAGGGTTAGAACTACTATTTCTACTCAAGTGTAAGCAACAGGTAGGGCAGTGTTAGAGTTTAGATGAGTCGGATTTACTATTCCCATGCCAATCTGAGCAACACAAGGGAACCTGTTGGCCTTTGGAAGGGTTTAATTTACTATTGCCACTCCAACGTAAGCAACAGTGGGGAAGGGTTTGAACTTTGAAAAGATCCACAAAAAAAATCACTTCAACCTAAACAACAATAGGAAAGTGTTGACATTTGTAGAAGTCACATTTACTGTTCCAACTTCAACCTAAGCAACAGTAAGGAAAGAGTTGGTTGAAAGTGGGTTAGATTTTTCATTTCCAGTCCAAGCTGAGAAACAGTAATAAAAACATTGGACATTGGAGGGGTCAGATTTACTTTTCACACTCCAACTTAAGCACAATTAGACGAAGTGATGGATTTTGGAAAGGTTAGATTTACTATTCTCACTCCATTGTAAACAACAGTACAAAATGTTGATTTTGGAGAGGTTAGAATTTCTAATCCCCCTCCAGCGTTAGCAACAGTATGGAAATATTAAACTTTAGAAAACTCAGCTTTATTTTTCCCTATCCGAAGGTAATACAAAATAGGTCACACACACACACACATATATATAAAATATTTCAATAAACAAATACAAAAATATAATGTTATATAATTTATATTCATTATTAGCAATTAAAAACACAAAATTAAAAAATACTATTATACATAAAATTATATTTAAAATTATATCAATTAAACATTTTAAAAATAGATTTGAAATATTTCCAATGCTATAACCCTTACATTTCAACAAACACAAAAATATTTTAAATTAATAAAAGAAAATTATAACAACATATGTAATTTTAAAATATAATAACACCATAAAGCAATTATTATACAAAAAATTAAACATCACATAATGAATATCCAAATTATTAAAAACAAGTAAATAAGTAACACAATTACCTAATTAACTAACGAACAAATGAATAAGTGTTACCATGATATAAAAACTAATGATTGCTAAAACTTATTTACATAATTATCTAATTAAGAAATGAAAACAATAAAAGTTTATAATAAATTAATAAGGGTATATTATGTTATTTATATTTAAAATTGTGCACCCTAATAATATTCATTAACAAATCAAAAAACAAAACCACACCAAACAATAATTAAACATACATAACATTAAAATAATGACAATTTATAACTCAAAAACGAATAACACCACTTAATAATTAATAAGCATCAGAAAAGCCAATAAGTCTCACCAATGCGAGAACTTTTGGCTTTGACAGTGTCTTTTAGTTGTGTTGTATAGTAGCCGCACCAGCGCTGGCAGCATCATAGCACTTATTTTCCCTAACTTATAGCCATGCTTCTGTACAACATGGCTAAAAGGCATTAACAATGCCAATAGCTCTCACATAGGCAAGACACACTGGCTTTGCCACTGCTTGTTTAACCGCGCACCTGGGATGATATAACTCCTCTCATGCTGAACCACTGCATTCCCTGCAACGGCATGTGAGCTAAATATTTGCAATTGTGACTGACTCCATGCTAATGCTATCATTCTGTAGCAGCTCTCTTGTAAATTATAATAATAATTATGGGAACGTTGTTTACGACACCGAAAAACACAGATGAAGATTTACCATATTCACCACCTCGCAAAATGAACAAAGACAGTATGTATGTATATTTTTATCCTACCCGTTTGTGGTGGATACATGGGAATGAAGCGTCCATACACAGCTGCACAAGCGTCGGTCAGCCCACACACGTGCTCCAGATTTTCCAGGTTGACAGCTGTAGCCTCAACCAAAAAGAAGCTATCAGTGGTGGCTGCCACAGAACGGGGGAGCGGCTGCCACAGAACGGGGGTGGCGGGGCAGGAGAGGAAGATGAAAGAAATAAGAAAAGAAAAAAACACTTACCTGTTTCCTACAGAGATGGGTTTGTCTCATCCGTCCATCCTCGTCCTCGCGCACAGGCTCCCAGGCTCCCAGACTCCCCTCACCCAATCACTGTGCTGCTGTCACCAGCATGACAGCAGTCCTGTGATTCGTGTAAGCAGCCCGGTTCGGCACTCACAAAGGGAGTGGCACCCTCTGCACTTTCTACTGCCGGCTGTGCAATGCAGCCGGGAGAAGAAATGCAATGTTGCACGTCTGTTTGACTGGCCCAACATGGCAGGCCAAACAGACATGCGCACTTATGGAGCACAAACCCCTCCTCCCTCCAGCTCCACCCCTCCTGGCTCAGCTTAAATATAAAATGATAATCGTTATTATTTTAATTTTCCTTCCCCTTCTGCTGAAAACAGTGGGTTGATGCTCCTCCGCCTTAGCGGACTAGCCTCCCCGGGAAGCTATACACTTATAGTGTCTATGTAAGGTGTTTTGTTTACATAATATCTAGCTGCCCAAGCAGCCTTTATAAAACACCTATGCGCGTCTTCGACACTAAAATTGGATTTCACACTTGACTCTGACATTAAACCCCCTGGCTAGTATCTGCAGCAGAAGATGTGGCTGAAGTCTCATGAGCAGCTGTGTGGGGGACTAGACACTCTGACTAGGGCTGATGTTTTTGATAAGGGTGAGTAGGGATAGTCTGTAACTAGAGTCCTTGTCTCGTGAAGGGTAACGAGTTGGGGCGTGAACTGCACAGAAGTGTGGGTGTTAAGTAGCAAAACCTCTTAACAACCCAGTGTCAGGGGCAGGTTTTAAGCGATTGTCCTTTAGACCACGCGCCAGTCCATATTATCTGAGAATTAATGTGCAATAAAGTCAGCTGTGTGAAGACTGAAGACAAGCAAAATAATTAATTCCATTTAAAATTAGTGGGAGTAAAACAAGAAATATTTTAAGAAAAGGCTCACATTACACAAACCTATGGCAATCCATCGCTTATTTGCTAGTGCGCGCAGTGCTTTCTACTGTGCCACTCTGCAAAGGTTGCTGCTGCCATCTGTCGTAGTTTGAAGTGTGGAATTGTTTTCTTTATTCCATCATCGCCTCAGCTCAACCTGTTCGTGACCAAAAATCAAACACTATGAAGCAACCAGCCGGGGGAGAACCAACGGGCAATGAGGGAGAGAAGAAACAGGATTTGGGTGGGTGGTGAGAAATTAAACAAGAAATAATTTGAGAAAAGTGTCCCTTGGGGTGAACGTGTTTCGTTAGAAAAGGGCATTCCATTAAATTTTACAAAGCTGTTTAAAATTCCTTTAATAAACAACACAGCAATGCTTGATGTTACCTGAACTCCCATCAGGTGAGCATGTTGAAAATGAAAAAAAACAACACAACAGAAGAAGAAAAGGCTGCATTCCTGAAAAATGGGCAGATACGAAAGAAAATAATTTAAGAAAAGGTTTACGTTGAGTGAACACGTTTTGTTACATAAGCGCTTGCAATGCAATTTTGCAAAACTGTTAAAACTGTCTTTGATAAACAATACGGCGATACTTTGCTTGTTTTGACAGTCGCCCAGCCGGTTAGGGATCCAAGTCCATCTAGTCCCTATTTTTACTCCGTCTGCAACTACAGCAAATGGTGAAACAAGTTCCAGTACACTGACCCCGACATCCAGGCGGACGTGATTCAGTAGGGCGAGAGTACTCCATCTCCACCCAGAGGCTACTTCTCTGGTCGTGGTTTTAAACAATGTCCCTGCCCCTGCACAAGGACAGGAGGAGGCCTGCGACCAACTAAAGAACAAGGTTACTCATTGGTTTGCTAAAAAGTCTGATTTGTATACGCATGGTTTTTACTCAAATGCCATTATAAATTTGGAGCAGCAGCAGTGGGTTGGTCCCCACCCAAAAAGTGAGGGAGGGATGATTGTATAATTGTGAACTTTGCCCAGAGGTCAATTAAAGGTGCACTGCTGGAGTATTTTGTTTGGGTCAGTTCTCCAACAGAAAGCGTAAATGGGGTTCCCCTGGTGTATTTTTATAAAACTCTTGCTGCCCAAACACCTAGATCTGTACGTGGAAATTTGCATGGCTGAAATGTGTATAATGTCCCTACATTTAATCGCTGTTCCACACTGGAACAGGTTGATTGATTTACACCCACCGATCAAGTTTTTCTATCTGCAAATGGTCTGGGGTATCCTACTGTGGCCCTGGAAAATGTCCAGTTGTCAAATCTCTCTACTTTTACTAGTCTGTCACCCTCTTCTTTTAGTATTGATGGCAATGTAATTAGTATGAACACCAATAGGGTGCCAGCTCCAGCAAAGCCAATAGCACACAGTAAGGTCTCTCGACTGCCAGTCAATTTAGAATATTATGATTATAAATATTTATTTTGGAATGTGGGCGGTCTTGCAAGCAAGGTCAGAAATCAGGACTGGCTAAACCTATTGTTTGTTTGCAAGAGACCTAGTCCAGAGAGGGGATTTAAATTGATGGGTTTCATTTTGTTCATATCCCTGCTCAAACTTCAAGAGGCCGTCACAATAAGGGGGCCCTCCTTACTCTATTTTCCACCACCTAATTAAGGGGGGGTTCTTAAAACCTATTTAGAGCCCCTCCCCACCATTTTCAAATTATTTTCATCTATTTCAGCGAAAAATTAGTCCTTGTCTTAGTCAATTTTTATTACAATAACCTCTTGTAAACAAATGTTGACATTGCTACCATACTTGATAGTGCTTTGAGTTCTGTCTTAGATAAACTTACGACCCATTATTTTATCATTTTGAGGGGGTGTTTTTAATTGTAAGCTGTGCCGCATTGGAGACTCAATTGTCTGTGGTGTGCCTGAAAATCCCGTTCATTTTGAACATTCTGCCTGTGGTGATCTTTTTAACTCAAAGATCTGCATGCTGTCCCGCTCTCGCCAACGGATTTGATAGAGAACCCTATGGAAGACTATATATCTTTTCCTGGGAAAGGGACCTTGATATAATTTTGTTCTCTCTTTCAGTCCTATAAACAACAGGCAATGAGGTTTGGAATGCTGCATAAGGGGTTGAGTGATCACTACCCACTGTTTCTGGATTGTGACATTGGCGAGGTTTTATAATCTCCTCTTACTGTGGATAATGCCCCTGCAAGATATGCCAAAAATAAGGGCATTATCCATCAGTGGCTAAAATTGATTCTTCTTTTGTCCATAGGGCTTTATTGAAGGAGGTAGGGGACCAACTTTCAGGTTGTTTAAATGATGCTCTTTCCCCCAGCGAGATTTTCAGTGATTTTCATACAGTCTTCAAATCCCTTGCCGGATTCTTGACCTTAAAAGGGAAAGTAGCGGAACCCAAAGGCCAGCAGTGGTTTATTAACAGCTGTTCAAGGCCTCACAGAAATCTGGTGGGTGCACTGAAGTAGGTCCCACAGGACAGGGGGTTGGTGGTGCGTCTTAGATGTGAATACAAACAGGCTACAATACCTGGGACTATACACGGGCAGTTAGTCGGCTGTGGAAACGTTTTTTTTCTCCATTTTGTCCCTGCCACTTTTTCTTAATGATTGTTACTGTGCTGTTTACATTAGCTTATTCTATCTGAATTCTGTTTCTGATGGCTTTTTACATTCTTTTTAATATACTTATGTCCGTCTGATTTTTAACTTGTATGATATTGCATTATGTACTGTATGCTTGTTAGACTTGGAATCCTTGGAGTGGTCTCCCCTAACTGTTTGCCTCTGTTTCCCAAGTTGTTAATGTGTGCTGGACTCTGTTTTTGCTGTTTTCTGATATTCTGGGCACTTTACCACTGGTAGCCAGTGCTAAAGTGCAAGCGATCCTGTGTAAAATGTATGTGTAATTGGCTTTCCATGATTGGCATATTGGATTTACTGGTAAGTCCCCAGTATAGTGCACTAGAGGTGCCCAGAGCCTGTAAATCAAATGCTACTATTGTGCCTGCAGCACTGGTTGTGCCACCCACATTAGTAGCCCTGCAAACATGGCTCAGACCTGCCACTGCAGTGTCTGTGTGTGCAGTTTTAAACTGCCAGTTCAACAGGGCACCCCTAAGCTAAGCCCTAGGTAGCCCCATGGGCAGGGTGCAGTGTATGTTAAAGATAGGACATGTATTTTAAATGTCCTAACAGTGAAATACTGCCAAATTTGGTTTTCACTGTTGCTAGGCCTATAGCTCTCATAGGTTAACATGCGGGCTGCATTTAATTATTATTAAAGAGCAAATTCCCTTTGGGAGCAGATAAACATGTGGAGTTTGGGGTCCCTGAACTCACAATTTAAAAATACATCTCTTAGTGAAGTTGGTTCTTAGATTGTGTGTTTGAAAATGCCACTTTTGGAAAGTAGGCATTTTCTCCCTTAAACCATTCTGTGACTCTGTATGTTTGTGGATTCCCTGTCTGGGTCAGTCTGACAGTTGGTCTGTTTGCACCTCTCTCTAGACAGTGACACAAAGGGAGCTGGGTTGTAGCCTGCATATCCTGATGAGCCATCTGTGTTATGGGGGAGGGGAGGAGTGGTCACTTAACCTTGAAAGGGCTGTGCCTGCCATCACACAATGCAGTCTCCAACCCCCTGGCGTGTGTCTGGAGCCTGGCCTGGGCAAGGCAGGATCATGAAAACAACAGAGACTTCTCTTTGAAGTATGCTGAAAGGGGATAAGAGGAGCACCCAAAACCTCAGAAAATTAGATCACTTCTGGAATTAAGAGGAACCTCTGCCAAGGAGAAGAGCTGAAGATATGAGGAGAAGTGCTGGCCCTGGCTGTGACTGGGCTTTGTAGGGCTATCCTACAGTTGCTTCTTCTGCCTGTGAAAAGGGACAAAGACTGGACTTTGTTGTGCCTTCCTGCTTGAAAAGAGTCTCTAAGGGCTTGAACTGAGCTTACCTCCTGTTGTTGAAGTCTCAGGGCCATCAAAAACTTCCCCTGCCAGCACCTGGACTCTCTGTGGAGACTCTTGCCCTGCCAAGTGGTGACCTATCCAGTTCCTGGGCCCTTAAAAGGTGAAGCTGGCAGACAAAAACTGAAAATCCACGCACAGAGCGCTGTGCAGGAACATTTTTGACACACCGTCCATGACGGGGCTGATAAATGACGCACACGCCTGCTTCGTGGCTGAAATCAATGCTCCACCTGCATCGCGGCTGGAAGATCGTTGCAACACAGCTAAAGAAAAGACACACAACACTGTAGGAGGCTGGCCTGGTTTGTAGTGGGTACCTTACACCTTATACCAGGTCCAGTTATCCCTTATTAGCGAAATGTAGTAGTGTTCTAGCAGCTTAGGCTGATAGAGGTAGCTATAGCAGAACAGCTTAGGCTGAACTAGGAGGCATGCAAAGCTCATGCAATACCAATTATAGTTACACAGTACTTATACACAAGTAAAGACAATACTCAGTGTTACCAAAAATAAAGGTATTTAATTGGGTGACATAGTACCAAAAATATCTTAGAGACAATACTCCTTCTGGAGGTGAGTATTTGTAGGAGGCTGGCCTGGCTTATAGTGGGTACCTAGTGGTACTTACACCTTGTGCTAGGTTCAGTTATCCCTTATTAGTAGATTAGTAGTGTTCTAGCAGATTAGGCTGATAGAGGTAGCTATAGCAGAGCAGCTTAGGCTGAACTAGGAGACATGCAAAGCTCCTACTATACCACTTGTATCATATAGCACTATGGGCCTCATTCTGACCCTGGCGGACGGCGGAGGCCGTCCGCCAGGGTACCGCCGCTGAATGACCGCACCGTGGTCAAAAGACCGCGGCGGCCATTCAGACATTTCCTCTGGGCCGGCGGGCGCTCTCCAAAAGAGCGCCCGCCGGCCCAGAGGAAATGCCCCTGCAACGAGGACGCCGGCTCAGAATTGAGCCGGCGTAGTTGCAGGGGTGCGACGGGTGCAGTTGCACCTGTCGCGTATTTCAGTGTCTGCTTAGCAGACACTGAAATACTTTTCGGGGCCCTCTTACGGGGGCCCCGCGGCACCCCCTACCGCCATCCTGTTCCTGGCGGGCGAACCGCCAGGAACAGGATGGCGGTAGGGGGTGTCAGAATCCCCCATGGCGGCGCAGCAAGCTGCGCCGCCATGGGGGATTCTAAGGGCAGCGGTAAACCGGCGGGAGACCGCCGGTTTGCCTCTTCTGACCGCGGCCGAACCGCCGCGGTCAGAATGCCCTGCGGGGCACCGCCGGCCTGTCGGCGGTGCTCCCGCCGACCCTGGCCCCGGCAGTCTTAGACCGCCGGGGTCAGAATGACCCCCTATATCATAATCTCAGAGTTACTAAAAATAAAGGTACTTTATTTTAGTGACAATATGCCAAAAGTATCTCAGAGGATATACTCCCTTTGGAGGTAAGTAATATACACAAAATATACACACAAACCAAAATCAGGTAAGTAAAACACTTAGTAAAGTAGTGCAAACACTGTAGAACACAATAGAATGCAATAGGGGAAAATAGGCTTAGGGGCAACACAAACCATATACTCCAAAAGTGGAATGCGAACCACGAATGGACCCCAGGCCTAGTGTAGTGTGTGGAGGGTCGCTGGGAGTGTAAGAAAACACTAAGGGTGTCCAAGATACCCAACCCCAAGACCCTGAAAAGTAGGAGTAAAGTTACCCTACTACCCCAGAAAGACAGTAAAGTCGGGATAGGGGATTATACAAAGGTAACAACTGACTGCAAAGCACTGAAGACGGATTTCTGGACCTGAGGACCTGCAAAGGAAGGGGACCAAGTCCAAGAGTCACGCAAGTGTCCAGGGGGGGCAGGACCCCACTAAACCCCAGATGAAGGTGCAAAAGGGCTGCCTCCAGGTGGAAGAAGCCGAAGATTCTGCAAAAACGGAAGGTGTCAGGAACTTTTCCTTTGGTCAGAGTTGTTTCCATGCAGAAAGACCGCAAACAAGCCTTGCTAGCTGCAAGAGTCGCGGTTGAAGAAAATGGGTGCTGCCCAGGCCCAGGAAGGACCAGGAGGTCGTCCCTTGGAGGAGGAGACAGAGGGGGTGCTCAGCAGCACAGAGAGCCCATGCAGAAGAAGGCACCACCCGCAGAAGCACTTGAACAGGCGTTAAAGAAATCTGAGCATGGCGGTCGTCTCAACACAACAAAAGAGGGTCCCACGAAGCCAGTGGTCAGCTCAGGGAGTTGAGCAAAGCAAGACAGAGTGCTGGGGACCTGGGCTGTGCTGTGCATGAAGGAATCCTTGCGAAAGTGCACAGAAGCCCTAGCAGCTGCACATCACGCAGTACACAGGATTACTGTCTGGCATGGGGAGGCAAGGACTTACCTCCACCAAATTTGGACAGAAGGACCACTGGACTGTCGGAGCAGGGGGAAGACTCCGTCGACCCACGGGAGATTTCTTCATGGCTTCCAGTGCAGGGTGAAGGAAGACAGCCCGCAGAGCATGCACCACCAGAAAACAGTCAAGAAAGCTGGCAGGATTAGGCGCTACAATGTTGCTGGTAGTCGTCTTGCTACTTTGTTGCGGTTTTGTAGGCATCCTGGAGCAGTCAGCGGTCGATCCTTGGCAGAAGTTGAAGAGAGAGATGCAGAGGAACTCTGGTGAGCTCTTGCATTTGTTATCTGATGAGAAACCCACAGGAGAGACCCTAAATAGCCCTCAGAGGAGGATTGGCCAACTAACCAGGTAAACACCTATCAGGAGGGGTCTCTGACATTACCTGCTGGCACTGACCACTCAGAGGCCTCCACTGTGCCCTCACACCTCTGCATGCAAGATGGCAGAGGTCTGGGACACACTGGAGGAGCTCTGGGCACCACCCCTGGGGTGGTGATTGACAGGGAAGTGGTCACTCCCCTTTCCTTTGTCCAGTTTCACGCCAGAGCAGGGGGTGGGGATCACTGAACCAGTGTAGATTGGCTTATGCAATGAGGGCACCATCTGAGCCCTTCAAAGCATTTCCAGAGGCTGGGGAAGGCTTCTCATCCCCAGTCCTGAACACCTATTTCCAAAGGGAGAGGGTGTAACACTCTCTCTCAGAGGAAATCCTTTGTTGGCCACAAACTATGACCACTGGGGTCCTGGCTAGCAGGATCCCAGTGAGACAGGCAAAACACACTGACATATAGGTTTTTATCTATGAGAACTGGGGTCCTGGCTAGCAGGATCCTAGTGACACAGTAAAAACACACTGACACACACTCATAAACAGGCCAAAAGTGGGGGTAACCATGCTAGAAAGAGGCTACTTTCCTACACAACCCCCCCCCCCCAAACGAAGGACAGTAAGGCTAACCTTGGCCAGTTGAGACTTTGTTGTCTAAGTGGTAATAAGTGGAGAGTAGATCTGCAATAGAATGGTTACTCCCTTTATCATCCACTATATGGTTACTTCCCTGTGGGGATGTAAACCACCCTGTTTGGAGATTTGTACCTAACCAACAGTGTGAGTGTAAATTCTCAGAGTATGTTTTAAAGTTGGGCAGTGGGATTGTCCAGCTGGGCCTATGTCCAATGCAGGAAATGCTAGACAGGGATGCTGTCTCAATAAAGCCATAGCTGGGCAAAACCCTTGTCCACATGGCTGTAAGAGAGAACAGGGTTGCTGTTTCTCTTGAGTTGGAGCAGGGCAAGGCAGCTGTCCTGTAAGCACCACACCAGTACAGGGCTGCTGTCCTAAGTGTTCAGAGGTAGTGCAGGGCTGCTGCACTAAAGTTTCTCTGGGAGGGCTAGAGGGATGCTCCATATTTACTAAAATGGTGCAATTTTGCACATCTGGATTAGTAATTCCACAGAGAGGTACTTTTACCTCTGGTGGTCCAGCTGTGGTAGCTGATGGCTCCTTTGGTACAGGTTCCACCCCAGGAGAGGTTTCTCCCACCACAGGACTGGTATCCTTAGTGGCAGGGTGGGGAAGGGATACTTTGATACCCTTTGTACTTGTTGGTGGAGAGGTATCCTGAGATTTCAGGCCTTTTTCTCTCCTTTGCTTTTTCATTTCACCAGAAATGAGAGGAAGCAATTCCTCAGGGATACCCAGCATGGATGCGTGGGTCTTAAACTCTTCATCAGCCCAACCTGAGGACTCTAGGTCATTCCCTCAGAGACAATCCACAGGTAAGCTAGGTGATACTACCACCTGCTTAGGGCCAGTAACTCCACCCCAACTAAGTTGAACTACAGCTAAGGGGAGAGACTGAGTGGAGTTATTGACATCAGTAACTTAGTACTTCTGTCCACGGAGGTGTTGTGCAGGTGACAACAGGTTTTCAGTCACCAATGTGATACTGGTACCTGTGTCCCTGTAGGCCTGGTCCTCAACACCATTTATTAAGATTGACTGCCTGTACTTATCGATGTTAAGGGGACAAGCAGCCAATGGGGCAAGGACAGTGCCACCAGGTGTGACAGAAACTATCTTGGGACTATCTGCCCCAGTTTCTATTATGGTCCCAAAAGTGAACCCAGCTACACCTTTAGTTTGACTATTGCCAGTAGTCCCACCACTATTACCACCACTTCCAGGGGCACTAGAGTCTGATTTCTTAGTGGTGGTAGGCTCAGAGGCTTTACCTGTGCAGGACTTATTCCCTGGCCAATGGCCTTTAATTCTACACATATAACACCAAGGCTTTTTCTGATTGTGTGAAGAGTTTGAAGAGGATGAAGAAGTTTTATCCCCACCCCCAGAGGAGTGTTTTGGACCTGAAGAAGGATCTTTATGGTTATTTTTATCCCCAATCTTGTCCTGAGATTTTTCACCATCTTTCTACTTGCCATCCATGTCACCCCCTGTATGAGCTGTTCTGCTCACCCTTGTTCTGACCCATTTGTCTTCCTTCTTTTCCAATTCTTGGGGAGAGGTCAGACCTGAGTCCACAAGATACTGATGCAACAAGTCAGCCACACAATTATTCAAGATATGCTCTCTCAGAATCAAGTTCTAAAGGCTTTCATAAACAGTCCCTTTACTGCCATGTAACCAACCTTCTAGGACCTTCACAGAACAGTCCACAAAGTCTGTCCAGTCCTGTGATGACTTCTTTCTAGTCTCTCTGAACTTAAGTCTATACTGTTCGGTGGTTAAGCCTAGACCATCCAAGAGTGCATTTTCAAGAACCTGGTAATTATCTGCATCATCCTCTCTGACAATAAGAAGTCTGTCTCTACCTTTGCCAGAGAAGGATAACCAAAGGATAGCAGCCCACTGTACATGAGGGACCCTCCGAACTTACAGGCCCTCTCAAGTGCAGCAAACCACTTGTTGATATCATCACCATCCTTGTAAAAAGGGACAAATTTGTGCAGATTTCTAGAATCAAATGAAGGTTCCCTAACATTTGTATTTATAAAACTGCTGCTGCCTCCATTGGGAACAAATCCCTAACCCTGCCTCTCTTTCTCCATAGACAGGGATTCCCTGTCGAAGGCCAACTGCTGCTACACTAGCTTCAGTCTGGCCTCCTCTAACCTCAGCTTTCTGAGTTCCCTATCTAGGAAGTGGTCCTCAGGTTTAGAATTATGTGAAGACTCTGAAACAGAGGTAACATGAGAGTGTGCAGAGGCAGACGTATCTCTAACAGGGGCCACTCTAGTGAACTGGCATCTAGGGGTGAAGGGAGCCCTACTTGTGTGTGAACCCTTCCCACTACAAGTTATACTAGAGGGCTTGTTGACAGATAGGTCTGTGGAAGGACCCTCCCCAGGATTGTCACCATGCTCCTATGAGCTTTCCTGGTTGGAGTTCTCCTCTACCTCTTCGCCTGTCTGATCTAGACCAGTGCTTAGTCCCTGGTCATCTTGGGGGAGAAGATTTAAGAGGAACTCCTTATTGGGGTTCTTCCCAATCCCTAAACTTCTTTCAATACAGAGACCCCTCAAACTTTTAAAGTTTAGATTCTCATATGTTGTTTTCACGACTCTAGGGGTAGCATCTACAGAAGACATATTGAAAGAAAAAAGTTTTGGGAAAGTGAGTAAAAAGTTAGTAGAATAACAGAGCTAACGTTTTTAGAGAAAAGAAGAAAACGTTTCAGAACTTTGAAAAACTTTTGCAAAGTTAAACAGAACTTTTAAGAAAGTTAGAAAATTGTTTCTAGGTATACATTAAATATTCCCTAAGTATTGGAACAAGCTTTTCTTGTGAAAAGCATAGGTAACAAAGTGGTAAAGTAATTGCAAGTACTTAGTCCTCCGTTGCACCACGAATGTAGGAGGCTGGCCTGGTTTGTAGTGGCTACCTTGGGTACTTACACCTTACACCAGGTCCAGTTATATCTTGTTAGTGAATGTAGTAGTGTTCTAGCACCTTAGGCTGATAGAGGTAGCTATAGCAGAGCAGTGTAGGCTGAACTAGGAGACATGCAAAGCTCATGCAATACCACTTATAGTTACACAGTACTTATGCACAAGAAAAGACAATACTCAGTGTTACCAAAAATAAAGGTATTCATTTGGGTGACACAGTACCAAAAGTATCTTACAGACAATACTCCTTCTGGAGGTAAGTATTACACATAATATATACACTAGACACCCAAAATTAGACAATGAAATAGTCATAGAACAATGCAAACAGTAGGAAATCCTATAGAATGCAATGGGAGAAAATAGGTCTAGGGGCAACACAAACCATATACTAAAAAAGTGGAATGTGAATCACGCATTCCCCCCCTAGACAAGTGTAGTGTGTGCAGAATCTCTGGGAGAATAAGAATACAGTAAAGGTAAGTAAATTACCCCACCCCAGAGCCCAGAAAAGCAGGAGTAAAATACTGCAAGTTTCTTTAGGACACACTAAAAGTCGTGACTAGAGTTATTGCAAGAACCAAGCCAGACTGCAAACAACAAATGGTGGAGTCCTGGACCTGAAAACCTGCAAAGGAAGGAGACCAAGTCCAGTAGTCGAAAGAAGTTCCAGGAAGGACAGGAGCCCCTGCCAACCCAGAAGAGGGTGCAAAAGAAGAGTCCCAGGTTGGACGAAGGAAAGCACTCTAGGAAGATGCCAGCGGGTTCGTGCATGATGCAAAAGATGTGCCACGATGTGAAGATGGATGCAGACGTGATTTCGTGTTGGACGTCACCAACAAGCCTTGGTTACGACAAATGTGAGTTTGTGTCAAAATGGCACTGCCTGGACCCAGAAGGGACCTGGGGGCCTCAACTCTATATGAGGAGGAAGAGGGGGCTCTCAGCACCTTAGAGAGCCCTCAGGATCCCAGACAACACCCATGGGAGTCCCTGGACACGGGGACAAAGGAGGTGCAAAATGCAGTTGGTAAAACACTACAAAGAAGGGTCCCACGCCGCCAGAGGTCAACTCAGTGAGTTGAGCGTCGCAGGATAGAGTGCTAGGGACCTGGGCCAGACTGTGCGTGAAGGAATTTTCCAAATAGTGCACAGAGGCCTTAGGAGATGAAGAGTACGCAGTGCACAGGGGTACTGTCACTCTCAGGGAAGGCAAGGTCTTACCTCCTCCAAATTGCTTCAGCAGGACCTCAGGACAGACTGTGTCGATGGTGTCCACCCTCTGTGTTTCTAGGAGCACTCTCTGAGAGGAGTCCAGGAGTACCAGTCATCTACTTGGAAGGTGCCTGTTTGAGCAGGGCAGTGATTTCGTCACCCCACAGGAGATTTCTTCGGTCCTTTTGGTGCAGACTGTGGTAACTGTTGCGGTTGCTGGCTGGAGCTGAAGTTGAAGAAGAAAAGTATCCCTTATGGATACTTTGCTGCTGTTACAGTGGTTCCTGGAGCAGGCTGTGGTTGATCCGAGTTCAGAGGATGAAGTAGAAGTTACAGAGGATTCCTGCTGGAACCTTGCAAGTAGAATCTGAAGAGACCCTACAGGAGAGACCCTAAATAGACCGGAAAGGGGGATTGGCTGCCTTATCAGGTAAGGACCTATCAGGAGGGGTCTCTGACATCACCTGCTGGCACTGGCCACTCAGTGCCCACCAGAGTGCCCCCACACCTTGCAAAGCAAGATGGCTAAAGTCTGGGACACACTGGAGGAGCTCCGTTCACCACCCCTAGGGTGGTGATGGACAGAGAAGTGGTCACTCCCCTTTCCTTTGTCCAGTTTCGTGCCAGAGCAGTAGACATGGGGTCCCTGAACCAGTGTAGACTGGTTTATGCAAGGAGGGCACCATCTGTGGCCTGCAAAGCATTTCCAGAGGCTGGGGGAGGCTACAACCCCCCAGCCTGTAACACCTATTTCCAACGGGAGAGGGTGTAACACCCTGCTCTGAGAGGAAATGCTTTGTTCTGCCTTCCTGGGACTGAGCTAGTCAGACCCCAGGAGGGCAGAAACCTGTGTGTGAGGTGATAGGAGCTGTAGCTGCAGTGCACACTTCAGAGAGCTGGTTTGGCAGTACTGGGGGTCCATGGTGAAGCCCCCAGGATGCATAGAATTGGCTCCACAAACCAGGATTTGGAATGGGGGAACAATTTCATGATCTTAGACACCTTACATGGCCATATTCAGAGTTACCATTGTGAAGCTACATATAGGTATTGACCTATGTGTAGTGGATGCGTGTAATGGCGTCCCCGCACTCACAAAGTCCCGGGAAATGGCCCTGCACTATGTAGGGGCACCTTTGCTAGTGAAAGGGTGCCCTCACACTTAGTAACCTTGCACCTAACCATCAGCAAGTGAAGGTTAGACATATAGGTGACTTCTAAGTTACTTAAGTGTAGTGAAAATGGCTGTTAAATAGTGTGTGCACTATTTCATGCAGGCTGCAATGGCAGTACTGTGAAAGTGTTTGTCTGAGATCTTTATGAATGGCAAAATAAATGCTGCAGCACATAAGGATCTCCTGGAACACCAATGCCCTGGGTACCTAGGCACCATATACTAGGGACTTATAATGGGGGTCCAGTGTGCCAATTGAAATTGGTAAATGAAGTCACTGGCTTACAGTGACAAATTTAAAAGCAGAGAGAGTATAAGCACTGAGGTTCTGATTAGCAGAGCCTCAGTGGCACAGTCAAGCACTAACATACACACACATTAGGCCATAAACTATGAGCACTGGGGTCCTGACCAGCAGGATCCCAGTGAGACAGGCAAAAGCATACTGACATACAGGTAAAAATTGGGGTAACATGCCAAGGAAGATGGTACTTTCCTGCAGGGTCCCCATGCTCTTGTTAAGGAATGTTGGGAACAACCTTTAAAACCTCCAAAGCAAGACATTGTGGACTATGTACTTGGCCTAAGATCTAGAATGGCTGAGTACATGAAAAGGGGCACTAAAGACCTTCAGGCCAGCCAAGAGCTGCAAAAGCAATGGCATGACCGGAAGGCTGTCCTGACAGAGTATTACCAAGGACAGAATGTGTGGGGTTTGGAGCATGTGTCCCCAAGAGCACTCCAGGACAAATGGAGTGGACCCCATCTCATTGTGGAAAAGAAAGGTTAGGTCACCTATCTGGTGGACCTGGGCAATGCCAGACGCCCCCTTAGGATGCTTCATGTCAATCGCCTGAAACCTTACTATGACAGGGCTGGCTTAGCCCTGCTCATGGCCACAGATGAGGGGCAGGAGAAAGAGAGTGACCCTCTCCCTGACCTCTTCTCCAACACTGAAGCTGATGGCTTAGTGGAAGGAGTGGTTCTTGCAGACTGCCTCACTGCTGAGCAGAGGAAGGACTGCAAAAATCTCCTAGGACAGTTTTCTGACCTCTTGTCTCTCATGCCTGGTACAACTACCTGGTGTGAGCATATAATTGATACTGGAGACGGTTTACCTGTCAAAAATAAAATTTACAGGCAGCCTGACCATGTCAGAGATTACATAAAAATTGAGGTCCAGAAAATGTTAGATCTAGGAGTTATTGAGGCTTCTGATAGCCCCTGGGCCAGCCCAGTGGTGCTTGTCCCCAAACCGCATAGCAAAGAAGGAAAAAGAGAAATGTGGTTTTGTGTGGACTATAGGGGTCTTAATACAGTAACCACAACTGATGCTCACCCTATTCCCAGGGCAGATGAGCTAATAGATACACTGGCACCTGCCAAGTATCTAAGCACCCTTGATTTGACTAACGGGTATTTGTAGATCAAATTGTTAGAGGATGCTAAAGCAAAAACTGCATTTTCTAACATAGGAGGGCATTATCAATTCACTGTTATGCCCTTTGGTTTGAAAAATTCACCTGCCACTTTTCAGGGGCTGGTGAATACAGTCCTCCAAGGTTTGGAAGCTTTCAGTGCAGCATACTTAGATGATATTGCTGTATTTAGCTCCACCAGGGATGGCCACCTGGCACACCTCTGGAAAGTTCTGGAGGCCCTTCAAAAGGCAGGCCTAACTATAAAGGCTTCAAAGTGCCAGATAGGGCAGGGGAAAGTGGTTTATCTGGGCCACCTGGTAGGTAGAGAACAGATTGAACCACTACAGGGGAATATTCAGACCATTATGGACTGGGTTCCCCCTACTACACAGACCCAGGTCAGAGCCTTCTTAGGTCTTAATGGGTAGGTTCATTACGAACTATTGCTCCATTGTTGCCCCTCTTAATGGCCTCACCAGTAAGAAAATGCCTAACAAGGAATTGTAGACAGCTAGCTGTCATAATGCTTTTGAGGAGCTTAAGCAGGCAATGTGCTCTGCACCTGTCTTGAAGAACCCAACCTACTCCAAAAAATAAATTAATTGTCCAAACAGATGCTTCTGAATTAGGGGTAAGGGCAGTACTATCACTCCTTAACTCAGAGGGCCAAGATCAACTTGTTGCTTTTATCAGCAGGAGGTTGACCCCTAGAGAAAAGCTTTGGTCTGCCATAAAGAGGGAGGCCTTTGCTGTGGTCTGGGCCTTGAAGAAGCTGAGACCCTACTTGTTTGGGACTCACTTTATTGTTCAAACAGACCACAAACCTCTATTATGGCTTAAACAAATGAAAGGTAAAAACCCTAAATTGTTGAGGTGGTCCATTTCCCTACAGGGTGTGGACTTCACAGTGGAACATAGACCTGAGAGTACCCACTCCATTGCAGATGGACTCTCCAGATATTTCCACTTAGACAATGAAGACTCATCTGAGCAAGGTTAGCCTTATTGTCCCTCGTTTGGGGGGTGGGGTTGTGTAGGAAGTACCATCTTTCTTGGCAAGATACCTACCTGTATGTCAGTATGTTTTTGCCTGTCTCACTGGGATCCTGCTGGTCAGGACCCCAGTGCTCATAGTTTATGGCCTAATGTGTGTGTGTGTATAGTGCTTAACTGTGTCACTGAGGCTCTGCTAATCAGAACCTCAGTGCTTATGCTCTCTGCTTTTAAATTTGTCACTATAGGCTAGTGACTTCATTTACCAATTTCAATAGGCACACTGGACCCCCTTATAACTCCCTAGTATATGTTACTAGGTATCCAGGACATTGGGGTTCCAGGAGATCCATATTGGCTGCAGCATTTCTTTTGCCACCCATAAGGAGCTCAGACAAACCCTTTCACAGGACTGCCACTGCAGCTTGCTTGAAATAGTGCACACATTATTTAACAGCCATTTTCAATGCACTTAAGTAACTTATAAGTCATCTATATGCCTAACCTTCATTTAGTGAAGCTAGGTGCAAAGTTACTAAGTGTGAGGGCACCCTTGCACTAGCAAAGGTGCCCCCACATATTGCAGGGCCCATTCCCGGAACTTTATGAGTGCGGGGACGCCATTACACTTGTGGACTACATATAGGTCAATACCTATATGTAACTTCACAATGGTAACCCCGAATATGGCCATGTAAGGTGTCTACTATTGTGGAATTGTCCCTAATTCCAAATCTGGTATAGGGGAGCCAATTCCATGCATCCTGGGGGCTCATCCGTATACCCCCAGTACTGCCAAACCAGCTCTCTAAGGCTTGCAATGCAGCCACATCTGCTGCCACCTCACAGACAGGGTTCTGCCCTTTTGGGGTCTGAGCAGCTCAGTCCCAGGAAGGCAGAACAAAGCATTTCCTTTGGGATCAGGGTGTTACAACCTCTCCCTTTGGAAATATGTGTTGCAGGCTGGGGGGTGGTAGCCTCCCCTAGCCTCTGGAAATACCTTGAAGGGCACAGATGGTGCCCTCCTTGCATGAGCCAGTCTACACCTGTTCAGGGACCCCCAGTCCCTGCTCTGGCACGAAAGTGAACAAAGGAAAGGGGAGTGACCACTCCCCTGTCCATCATCACGCCAGGGGTGGTGCCCAGAGCTCCTCCAGTGTGTCCCAGACTTCACCCATCTTGTTTTTCAGAGTGTGGGGACACTCTGGAGGCCTCTGAGCGGCCAGTGCCAGCAGGTGACGTCAGAGACCCCTCCTGATAGGTCCATACCTGATAAGATAGCCAATCCCCCTCTCAGGACTATTTAGAGTCTCTCCTGTGGGTTCTCTTCAGATTCTACTTGCAAGTTTCCAGCAGGAATCCTCTGCAACTACTACTTCATCCTCTAATCTCGGATCAACCACAGACTGCTCCAGGAATTGCTGTAACAGCAACAAACTATCCAGAAGGGCTACTTTTCCTCTGCAACTTCAGCTCCAGCCAGCAACTGCAACAGTTTCCACTGTGGCACGCTCTGGGGACTCCCCGTCTTCACACTGAACCAGAAGGACCGAAGAAATCTCCTGTGGAGTGACGGAGTCACTCCCCTGCTCAACCAGGCACCTTCTAAGTCGATGACTGGTTCTCTTGGACTTCTCTCCTGGCGACGAGCTTGCTCCTTGGAACACAGGGGGTAGACCCCATCGACACAGACTGTTCTGAGGTCCTGCTGTCCCAGTTTGGAGGGGGCAAGACCTTGCCTTCCCCAAGAACGACAGTACCCCTGTGCACCACATCTTCTTCACCTCCTGAGACGTCTCTGCACTATTTGCAAAATTCCTTTGTGTACAGCCTGGCCAGGCCCCCAGCACTCTATCCTGGGATGCTCAACTCGCTGAGTTGACCTTCGGCGGCGTGGGACCCTCCTTTTGAGTGCTGCACCAACCGCATTTTGTACCTCCTTTGTCCCTGTGTCCTGAGACTCCCGTGGGTGCTGTCTGGAGTTCTGAGGGCTCTCTAAAGTGCTGATAGCCCCCTATTCCTCCTCACAGAGTTGAGGCCCCCAGGTCCATCCGGGGTCCAGATAGCACCACTTTGACACAAACAAATGCGACTTTGTCGGAACCAAGGCTTGGAGGAGGAATCCAGCACCAAAACTCACCTGCATCGAACTTCTCTCCATGGGACATCAAGTGCATCATGCAGGAACCCGCTAACATCTTCTTTGGGTGCATTTCTGCTGTCTTCATCCAACCGGGGACTCTTCTTTTGCACCCTCTTCTGGGTTGGCAGGGGCTCCTGTCCTTTCTGGAACTTCTTTCGACTTCTGGATTTGGTCTCCTTCCTTTTCAGGTCTTCAGGTCTAGGAATCCACCATTTGTTGTTTGCATTCTTGCTTGGTTCTTGCAATAACTCTGATCATGACTTGTAGTGTGTCCTAAGGAAACTTGCAGTACTTTACTCCTGCTTTTCTGGGCTCTCCCGTGGGGTATTTTACTTACCTTTCCTGTATTCTTCGTCTCTTAGCGATTCTCTACACACTACACTAGTCTAGGGGGGAATTTGTGATTCGCATTCCACTTTTTTAGTATATGGTTTGTGTTGCCCCTAGACCTATTTTTTCCCATTGCATTGTATAGGATTTCCTATTGTTTGCACTATCCTACGTCTAATAACTTACCTTAATTTGGTGTCTAGTGTATATATTGTGTATAGTACTTACCTCCAGAAGGAGTATTGCCTATAAGATATTTTTGGCCTTGTGTCACCCAAATAAATGACTTTTTTTTGGTAACACTGAGTATTGTCTTTACTTGTGGATAAGTACTGTGTAACTATAAGTGGTATTGCAGGAGCTTTGCATGTCTCCTAGTTCAGCCTAAGCTGCTCTGCTATAGCTACCTCTATCAGCCTAAGCTTCTAGAACACTACTACATTTCACTGATAAGGGAAAACTGGACCTGGTGTAAGGTGTAAGTACTCAAGGTACCTGCTACAAACCAGGCCAGCCTCCTATAGGGAGTTATTCTCACAATTGGATATGTTGGACCCTTCAGAGACGGAGGTGATGTGAGAATGAGCAGAAGTAGATCCCTCCCTAACTTGTGTAACCCTATTGACCTGGCCTCTAGGTGTGAAGGGTGCCCTATTTGTGTGTACCCCTTACCACTATCAACCATGTGGTTTGTTGAGAGAAAGATCTGTGGAAGGAGCCTCCCCTGCATCTTCAGGAGCCTCTCCTGAATCTACCTGGTCAGAATCTCCCTCCACCTCCCCTTCTGATTCTACATGACCATCAGGATGCTCCTGGTCATCTTGTAAGAGGAGATTAAAGAAGAAATCCTTATTGGGGTTCTTCCCAATCCCTAGTGTTCTTTCTAAACAGAGACCTTTCAGACTTTTGAAATTAAGATTTTAATAAGTAGTCTTGACAACCCTAGGGGTAGCCTCTATAGAAGACATAGGCCCTCATTATGACCCTGGCGGTTGGTGATAAAGTGGCGGTAATACCGCCAACAGGCCGGCGGTAATAAATATAAAATTATGACAACAGCGGAAACCACTCAGACAGACAGCGACTTTAACACACCGACCGCCAGGGCGAAACCAACAAGCACCACAGCGGTAACTGCCTACAGCCAGACTGAAGACAATGTTCCACCCACTGTTTTATGAGACACCAATCCACCACCTTTTCCATGGCAGTACCAACAACATCAAAAGCCTGGCGGAAACAGATTTCACAAGTCAAAGGACCCACCTGTGGAGACTCAGGGAAGAACCATGCCTCCATGGTGCCCGAGTTACATGTGTTCCCCATGATCTTCTACCTTCTGCTCCATTACGAACACCAACGCCGGCGAAGAAGACCACGGTGAGTACTGCCGCCTAGCACACAGGGGAAGGGGGGGAGGAAGAAGAGACTGACACACACGCAACACCCCCACCCCCACCTCCAACACCATACACATAACCAGATGCAGTAACATTACATATACACCACATACCCCTCAGGAATAATGCAAGGACAAAAGTAATTGATTAAAGTGAGTGTAATGAGATAACATAGAATAAATATGTGCATCAAAATCAAAAAGTATATATATATTTACAAATGTAGGGACACTGCCTAGTCCTCAATTTCCGTGGGCCACAGGGCCACATCACATAGTCCAAGGCCCCACCTCACTCCTGCAACAACATGGAGAGAACGCTGCAGGGGCATCAGGTCGAAAATAGACTGGCACCTCAGGGGGACGGGGAATGGAGGGGCACTTCAGCCTGAAGATGGTACAACACCACTGGTCCTGGAGGGGGCAACATGCCCTGTGCTTGTCCTGGGGAGTGCAAGGCCACAGTCTTTCAAGTGGGTGATTTGCCCACTGCTTGTTCCTGGGGACCACAAGGCCACAGTCTTTCAAGTGGGTGATTTGCCCACTGCTTGTTACTGGGGAGTGCAAGGCCACAGACTCTCAAGTGGGTGACTTCTTCCATTGGTTCTGGAGAGGGCATTTTCCCCATTGAGCTTCATCCTGTGGAGGATGGGGTGAGTGGATGGCTTCTTCCACTAGTTCTGGAGGGGGCATTGTGCCCAGTGAGCTTCATCCTGTGGAGGATAGGGTGAGTGGATGGCTTCTTTCACTGGTTCTGAAGGGGGCATTGTGCCCAGTGAGCTTCATCCTGTGGAGGATGGGGCGAGTGGATGACTTCTTCCACTTGTTCTGGAGGGGGCATTGTGGCCTGTGATGTAGATCCTGGGGAGTGCAAGGTCACAGTCACCTGGGTGTCAGACCCACAGGATTTGCTGGGGCCAGGCCCCACAACAGCCCAGGGATGCAGGACTACACACTGTCTGCCAGCGGTGATGGCTGCTCAGTGGTGGCAGTGGTGGCGCTTCTGGTGGAGCTGGCAGTGGTGGGGGGAGGCTACAGCCCATCCCATGCAGCCTCGGACAGCTGCCCACTGGGCTGCTGTTGCTGGTGGCAGTGCTGGTGACAACCTGGTGGCAGTGCTGGCAGTGGTGGGGGTAGGCTCCGCCCATCCCCTGCAGCCTTGGACGGCTGCCCACTGGGGCTGCTGCTGCTGGCAGTGGTGCTGGTGGCATTGCTGGCAGTGGTGGGGGGAGGCTCCAGCCCATCCTGTTCAGCCTCGGATGGCTGAACCACCATGGTTGGTGGTTCGGGCTGCGACTGAGTCCCAGCACCAGGCCTCTTGTCCTTTCTGCCTGCTGGTGCAGGCGCCTTGCCCTTCCTTTCAGCAGCTGGGGATTGCTCCTTGCCCTTCCATTTAGCAGCTAGGGGTGCCTCCTTGCCCTCACTTTTAGCAGCTGGGAGTGCCCCCTTGCCCTTCCTTGCAGCACTTGGTGCAGGCACCCTTTCAGTGTGGCTGCCTGGTGCCCGGAATCCTCTCCCACCTGGAGTAGCTGTGGACACTGCTGTGCCTGTGGACTGGGTGGCTGAGGTGCTTGCCTGGGTTTTGACCGCCCTGGCCTGACATGAGGGACGGGGGTAGGGGTAGGGAAGAGGTCAATGGTGGAGAAGAAACGCTTCTTAGGGACATTGGGGTGGGAAGAGGGAGATGGTTTGGGAGTGGAGGAAGAGGGAGTGGTGGTAGGTGGTGTCTGTCTGCTGTGTTTGGGTGCAGGTGCATGGGCTGGATGCTGTTGTGAGGTTGATGGCTGTTGGGTGTCTGAGTGCTTGCGTTTGTGTACTTTGGGAGGAAGGAGCACAGACACAGTGGGAGAGGACACAGGGGACGTGTGCATGGAAGTGGGAGTGGTGACTGCCAGTGAGGGGCGTGTGATGTTAAGTGTGCTGGTGATGGGGTAGTGGTTGAGGATGTAGTGCATGCATGTGTGAGTGGAGACGAAACTGGGAGGGAGGTGGACGAGGAGGAGGAGGGGGCCACAGTGGAGGCAGTGGATGTTGGTATGTCTGATTCTGGATGGTGTTTGTGTGAGTGCCTGTGGGATGAAGTGTGGTGCTTGTGTTTGCCATGTCCACTCGTGTGTTGTCCTGGGTGCCTGCTGGTCTGATTGTGTGCTTGGGATAGGTTGGGGTTGAGGGGAATGGGTTTGGGAACAAGAAGTTGGAGGGGAAAGGCTAGACACAGGGACAATGGCTGCCATTAGAGAGGAGGCCAGAGCCTGGATTGATCTATGTTGGGACGCCATGCCAGTGTGAATGCCCTCCAGGAATACTTTTGTCTGTTGCATTTGGGCTGGCAGCCCCTGGATGGCATTCACAATGGTTGACTGCCCAGCAGAGATGGATCGCAGCAGGTCAATAGCCTCCTCACTCAGGGCAGCAGGGCTAACTGGGGCAGGGCCTGAGGTGCCTGGGGCGAAGGAGATGCACACCCTCCTGGGTGAGCGGGCACGGGAAACTTGCTGAGGGGCTGCTGGGAGGGCAGTGCTAGTACGGGGGTGGCGGCTGTACCTGTAGCTGGGGTGGGCACAGAGGTGTCTGCCACCAGCAGGGAGCTTCCATCGGAGGAGGAATCCATATCCGAACTTTCCCCTCCTGTCTCCGCTGTGGTGCTCCCCTCGCCCTCCGTCCCACTGGTGCCCTCTCCGTTGGTGGTTTCGTCATTGTGGGTCCTGTGGAATGCAGCTCCCTCCATCACCGGTGCCTCTGCTCCTCCCCCAGGTGATGCTAATGCACATAAGGACAGGGTGACAAAACAAAAAAGTGGGGGGGAGACACAAAGGATACACTTGGTCAGTGGTGCCAACAACACCACCATTGGCGTACATGACACACTCACACACAGGGAACAGCCCTACGCACTAGGCAATGCACTACCAGTAACAATGCTAGTCACCAGGCCATGGATAGGGACACCTAATGCCAATTGCAGCATACCTGAGACCCACAGACCCCTGCCCAGTAGTGGATGCCTACTAGCTTGGTTGGAGTACTTTCACATCAGAACCCTGCCCAACATGGGACCAACCCTGCAATACCAGGCCTTGCCTAGGGGCACCCACAGGACCCACACCCCCCGCCTGGATCCCACCCCACCAGGCGTAAGTTGTATATTGGGGCACTGTCCTCACCCCCTTGTGGCTGCTGTGGTGCCACCAAGCGCCCATCCAGCTCCGGATAGGCCACCGCCAGTATGCAGGCCATCAGATGGGTCAGGGTTCGACGGGCACCCCTTCCTCGTTGGGAGGCCATCTCCAGCTGGGTCTCCGCGGTCTTCCGTGCCCACCGTCTCAGGTCCTCCCACTGTTTCCGACAGTGGGAGCTCCGCCTGCTGTAGACCCCCAGGGTCTGCATGTCCTTGGCGATGGCACGCCATATACCCTTCTTTTGATGGGTGCAGACCTGCAGGGAAATTGACACAGGGAAAGGTATTAGTCCAACCGTCCTGCCTGTTACAATCATGTCCCACCATGCCCTTTCCCATCCCCATTAGCACAGACATGGCCCACCATACATGCTGCACTCTGCCCAGGGCCCATCCACCACCCACCCCCTACATGAGGCCTTCACACACAGCAGTCCATGCATTCACGCACCATGCATCATACTCACGGTGTACTCACCTGTTGGTCTGGAGGCCCATACACCATTTGGTACTGGGGTAGGGCCCCATCCACCAGTCTCTCCAACTCTGCCAAGGAGAAGGCAGGGGCCCTTTCCCCAGTCACACGAGCCATGGTCAGTTCCAGACCCAGGTCACAGCAACACATGCAGTGTAGGTCCTCTCCTGTTGAAGGTAAGGTAACAAGTGAGTGAACAGATAGAAAATGGCGGTGACGTCCACAGCAGTGCATACCATCACCGCCAGCGTACATCACCATTGGCCACTGTACACCATAGGGCCCAATGTTAACTAATGAGGAGTTGCACGGCGGTTTTAGACCGCCTCCCGCAATGGCGCACAACGTCAGCAGAATTACCTCATTTCTACCTGTCCCTCCATACAGGACAGGTGGACGCCACTTCAGGCAGGGCAGGCCATGGATCCTAACTGCGTCACAGTACACACATGCACCATTTGGACATCTCCACCAAAATAATGTTACAATCACAACATGCATTGAAATGTAGTGGTTGGAATTAAGAGATAATGATCAGCTGCTCACCATTTTGCCCCATAGATTGCAACCGCTGTGGATGAATAGGAGATGGAAACATCCCCGTGTACAGATCCCTGGTGGACTTGGCAACAATGGAGGACAGGCACATTATCCTCACCTATAGACTGGACAGGGCCCCAATCACAGAGCTGTGTGCCTAACTGAAGCCTGACCTAATCTCTGCTATCCGTCACCCCACCTGGATCCCACATCTTATGCAAGTACTATCAGTGCTCCATTTCCTGGCAACTGGCTCTTTCCAAGGGACAGTGGGCTTGGCAGCAGGAATGTCTCAGCCAATGTTCTTAATAGTGCTGACCACAGTGTTGTCTGCTCTGATTAAACACATGTGCAGCTACATCGTTTTGCCTCAGGTGGAGGATTTGGCCACAGTGAAAGCTGATTTCTATGCAATGGGACATATCCCCAACATTATTAGGGCAATTGATGGAACACATATTACATTTGTCCCCCCAGCAAAATGAATAGATTTTCAGAAATCGAAAGAGCTTTAACTCAATGAATGTGCAGATGGTGTGCCTGGCGGCATCTCCCATGTCAGTGAAAAATATCCTGGGTCTGTGCATGATGCCTTTATCCTGAGGAATACAAGGATCCCAAATGTGATGGCTCAGCTCCAGATGCACAAGATGTGGCTAATAGGTGAGCCCTTGTTCCCACCAAGTATATGTTGGTGTGGGCCCTAGGGGTTAGTGTGTGGCTAACAGTTGTCCCTCGATATTTGCAGGTGACTCTGGTTACCCCAACCTCTCATGGCTACTGACCCCTGTGATGAATCCCAGGACAAGTGCAGAGGAACGTTACAATGAGGCACATTGGCGAAAAAGAAGGATAATAGAACGTACCTTCGGCCTCCTGAAAGCCAGGTTTCTGTGCCTCCATCTAACAGGTGGATCCCTGTGCTACTCACCCAAAAAGGTCTGCCAAATCATCGTGGGATGCTGTATGCTGCACAACCTTGCCTTGGGTCGCCAGGTGCCTTTTCTGCAGGAGGAGGAGGCTGGAGATGGCCGTGTGGCAGCAGTGGACCCTGTGGACAGTGAAGATGAAGAGGCAGAGGATGAGGATGAGGACAACAGAAATAATTCATCAATACTTCCAATGATACACAGGTAAGACAGTGTAAATTCACATTTAATTGACAGTTTTGTGTTTTACTTTGTCACTGGCAGGCTGCTTTTCCCACTTCTATGGCCACACACTGTACCCTTTGGCATCTCTATGTGCAGATATTTGTGCCCCACTATCACTCATGGTGTGTTGACTGCAGCCAACTACAGGTCTTTCCTATGTATACATTACTGTACAGTTGAATTGCAATGTTTAAACCTTGTCAAATGAATATATACTTAAATCATTTGGCATACTCCATACTTGTATTTTTTCAAAGGGTGTTTATTTAAGTGCTAAGAAGTAGAGGGGATAGTGGAATGGGCTGGGTTGATGATGGGGGAAAGTCCAGTCTATTTGTGTCACAGGTGCATTGTCCAAGGGGGCATAGGAAGGGGAGCAATGGCAGTTCAAGGTGGACAGGGTGACAGAGTGGGACCCAAGGGTGACAATCAGGAGAGTCTTATTTCCTGGCGGGGTCTTAGCAATAGTCTCTGGCTTCTGCCTGGATCGCAGGGAATGTTTGCGGGGTGGTTCTCCTTCTTCAGGGGGAGGGGTGCTAGTGGCCTGTTGGTCCTGTGGCGGGGCCTCCTGTCCACTAGTGGCAGCGGAGGTGGAGGGCTGTTCATCGGTTTAGCTAGTGTCAGGGGCACGGTGGTGTGCCGCTGCCTCCCTCATAGGGTTGGCCATGTCTGCCAGCAACCCTGCAATGGAGACCAGGGTGGTGTTGATGTCCTTCAAGTCCTCCCTGATTCCTAGGTACTGTCCCTCCTGCAGCCACATGTTCTCCTGCAACTTGTCCAGTATCTGGCCCAGCATATCCTCGGAATGTTGGTATGCTCCCAGGATTGCGGTGAGTGCCTCCTGGAGAGTCAGTTCCCTGGGCCTGTCCTCCCCCTGTCGCACAGCAGTCCTCCCATATTCCCAGTTGTCCTGTGCCTCTGTCCCCCAAACCGTGAGCCCACTGCCATTGACCCCAGGTCCCCGATTGTCCTGTGTTTGTGGGGTGGCCTGGGGTCCCTGTAGTGGTGGACACACTGCTGATTGACATGTCACGGGGAAAGAGGCATGGGCCAGCTGGGTGGGTACTGTGGTGTCGTTTCCTGAGAGGGGAGGCTCTGTGGTGGTGTGTGACTGTGCCTGGGTAACCGACTGTCCGTAGATCCCTGATGGGCCAGGTTGGTCATCCAGATCCAGGCGAGCAGAGCTGCTATCATCACTGTGCGCCTCTTCTGGGGGGGAACTTGATGTTGCTGACACCTCTTCTCCGGTGACATTGGCTGAGTTACCTGTGGGGATGTGAATGCAGTGTTATTGTTTCTGCGTGTGACATATTGTGCATGGGTGTGTTGCACTCTATGGATGTTGTTGCCCTGGCAGATTTGCCTTTGTGTGAGTTGCTATTTGGTAGGTTAGGTGATTATCTCTAGTGTGCATGCAGTAGTGATAGATGTTCATGCAGGTCTGTGAGGGGTGTCTGTGCATTGGTGTTGCATGCAAGGCCTGGTATTGGGATGAGTGGGTTGTGATGGTGGAGTATGTGGGAGGTGGTGGAGTGATGGGAGTGAGGGTAAGGGTGGGGGTTTGTGATGGCATGCAGGTGGGGGGGTGATAGTGTAGGAAGGTAGCCTCTTTCTAGCCTTGTTACCCCCACGTTTGGCCTGTTTGTGAGTATATGTCAGGGTGTTTTCACTGTCTCACTGGGATCCTGCCAGCCATGGCCCAGTGCCCATAGTGAAAACCCTATGTTTTCAGTGTGTTTGCTATGTGTCACTGGGATCCTGCTAGTCAGGACCCCAGTGCTCATAAGTTTGTGGCCTATATGTGTTCCCTGTGTGGTGCCTAACTATATCACTGAGGCTCTGCTAACCAGAACCTCAGTATTTATGCTCTCTCTACTTTCTAAATTTGTCACTGCAGGCTAGTGACTAAATTTACCAATTTTCATTGGCACACTGGTACACCCATATAGTTCCCTTGTATATGTTACTGAGGTACCCAGGGTGTTGGGGTTCCAGGAGATCCCTATGGGCTGCAGCATTTCTTTTGCCACCCATAGGGAGCTCTGACAATTCTTACACAGGCCTGCCACTGCAGCCTGAGTGAAATAATGTCCACGGTATTTCACAGCCATTTACCACTGCACATAAGTAACTTATAAGTCACCTATATGTCTAACCTTCACTTAGTGACGGTTGGGTGTCAAGTTACTTAGTGTGTGGGCACCCTGGCACTAGCCAAGGTGCCCCCACATCGTTCAGGGCAAATTCCCGGGACTTTGTGAGTGCAGGGACACCATTACACGTGTGCATTATACATAGGTCACTACCTATGTATAGCGGCACAATGGTAACTCCGAACATGGGCATGTAACATGTCTAAGATCATGGAATTGTCACCCCAATACCATTCTGGTATTAGGGGGACAATTCCATGATCCCCCGGGTCTCTAGCACAGAACCCGTGTACTGCCAAACTGCCTTTCCGGGGTTTCCACTGCAGCTGCTGCCAACCCCTCAGACAGGTTTCTGCCCTCCTGGGGTCCAGGCAGCCCTGGCCCAGGAAGGCAGAACAAAGGATTTCCTCTGAGAGAGGGTGTTACACCCTCTCCCTTTGGAAATAGGTGTGAAGGGCTGGGGAGGAGTAGCCTCCCCCAGCCTCTGGAAATGCTTTGATGGGCACAGCTGGTGCCCATCTCTGCATAAGCCAGTCTACACTGGTTCAGGGAACCCCCAGCCCTACTCTGGCGTGAAACTGGACAAAGGAAAGGGGAGTGACCACTCCCCTGACCAGTACCTCCCAGGGGAGGTGCCCCGAGCTCCTCCAGTGTGTCCCAGACCTCTGTCATCTTGGAAACAGAGGTGTTGGGGGCACACTGGACTGCTCTGAGTGGCCAGTGCCATCAGGTGACGTCAGAGGCTCCTTCTGATAGGTTCTTACCTCTCTTGGTAGCCAATCCTCATTCCTTGGTAGCCAAACCTCCTTTTCTGGCTATTTAGAGTCTCTGCCTTGGGGAATTCTTCAGATAACGAATGAAAGTGCTCACCAGAGTTCCTCCTCATCTCCCTCTTCACCTTCTACCAAGGATCGACCGCTGACTGCTCCAGACGCCTGCAAAACCGCAAAACAAAGTAGCAAGACGACTACCAGCAACATTGTAGCGCCTAATCCTGCCGGCTTTCTCAACTGTTTCCTGGTGGTGCATACTCTGGGGGTAGCCTGCCTTCACCTTGCACCAGAAGCTCCGAAGAAATCTCCCGTGGGTTGACGGAATCTTCCCCTTGCTAACGCAGGCACCAAAAGACTACATCACCGGTCCTCTGGGTTCCCTCTCATCCTGACGAGCGTAGTCCCTGTAACACAGCAACTCTGTCCAAGTGACTCCCACAGTCCAGTGACTCTTCAGTCCAAGTTTGGTGGAGGTAAGTCCTTGCCTTCCCATATCAGACTGCAAAACTGTGTACTGCGTGATTTGCAGCTTCTCCGGCTCCTGTGCACTCTTCCAGGATTTCCTTCATGCACAGCCTAGCCTGGGTCCCCAGCACTCCGTCCTGCAGTGCACAACCTTCTGAGTTGTCCTCTGACGCCGTGGGACCCCCTTTTGTAACTTCACATGGACTCCAGTTCACTCTCCCTCTAAGTGCCTGTTGGGGTACTTCTGTGGGTGCTGCCTGCTTCTGTGAGGGCTCTCTGAGTTGCTGAGCGCCCCCCTCTGTCTCCTCCTCCAAAAGGCGACATCCAGGTCCTTCCTGGTCCTCAACAGCACCCAAAAACCTCTACCACAACCCTTGCAGCTAGCAAGGCTTGTTTGTAGTATTTCTGTGTGGGAATACCTCTGAAAACTTCATCGCGACGTGGGACATCTGTCTTCCAAAGGACAAGTTCCTAGTCCTCTCCTTTCTTGCAGAACTCCAAGCTTCTTCCAACCAGAGGCAGCTTCTTTGCACCTTCATCCGGGGTTTCCTGGGCTCCTGCACCCCCGGAAACTGTCGCGACTATTGGACCTGGTCCCCTTGCCTTGCAGGTCTTCAGGTCCGGAAATACATTGTCAGTGCACTGCTGGTGTTTGTTCTTCCTGCAGAATCCCCCTATCACAACTATTGTGCTCTTTTGGGGTAGTAAGTGTACTTTACTCTTACTTTTCAGGGTCTTGGGGTGGGGTATTTTTCTAACCCTCACTGTTTCTTACAGTCCCAGCGACCCTCTACAAGCTCACATAGGTTTGGGGTCCATTCGTGGTTCGCATTCCACTTTTGGAGTATATGGTTTGTGTTGCCCTTATACCTATGTTCTCCTATTACAACCTATTGTAATGCTTCACTGTTTGCATTACTTTTCTTGCTCTTACTTACCTGATTTTGGTTTGTGTACATATAACTTGTGTATATTACTTACCTTCTTACTGATGGTACTCACTGAGATACTTGTGGCATATTGTCATAAAAATAAAGTACCTTTATTTTTAGTAACTCTGTGTATTGTGTTTTCTTGTGATATTGTGCATATGATATAAGTGGAATAGTAGGAGCTTTGCATGCCTCCTAGTTCAGCCTAAGCTGCTTTGCCATAGCTACCTTCTATCAGCCTAGCTGCTAGAAACACCTCTTCTCTACTAATAAGGGATAACTGGACCTGGCACAAGGTGTAAGTACCTTTGGTACCCACTACAAGCCAGACCAGCCTCCTACAGATAGTAATAGAGATATGACTTACCAGAGTCCAGTCCTCCTCCTACTCCTGCTAAGCCCTCAGGATGCATGATTGCCAAGACTTGCTCCTCCCATGTTGCTAGTTGTGCGGGAGGAGGTGGGGGTCCACCGCCAGTCCTCTGTACTGCTAGTTGGTGTCTTGCTGCCACTGAACGCACCTTCCCCCGTAGGTCGTTCCACCTGTTCCTGATGTCATTCCTTGTTCTGGGGTGCTGGCCCACGGTGTTGACCCTGTCCACCATTCTCCGCCATAGCTCCATCTTCTTGGCAATGGATGTCTGCTGCACCTGTGATCCAAATAGCTGTGGCTCTACCCGGCTGATTTCCTCCACCATGACCCTTAGCTCCTCCTCTGAGAACCTGGGGTGTCATTGTGGTGCTATGGGTGTAGTATGAGTGGTGTGGGTGAGGGTGTGTGGGGTGATGTGTTGGTGTGTGTGATGTAAGGTGCGTGGATGGTGTATAGGTGATGATGTTATGTGGCTCTGGTTGTGTGGGTGCTCTTGCTGTATCTCTCTCTGGTGGCAATTATTTCTAGTCATAAATGGATGTGGGTATTGTGGGTGGGTGTTTTATAGTGGTGTGGGTGTGCAGGTGTGGTGTGTGTATGTGTGTCAGTTGTGTGTAGTTTGAATTGTCCAATGTGCTAGTTTTGTTTGAGTGTGTGTATTTTGAGCGCAGCGGTATGTCCTGCCAATTGTTTACTACCATTGAGTCTCCACCCGGTGATTCGTGGGTCATAATGTGATGGGCGTAGTTCTGTTGGCGTAACGGTGTGGGTTTGGATACCACCAGTTTATCACTGACCTTTGTGCTGGCGGACTTGTGTGTGTGGCTGTAGCTGTATAGTGACGGATTAGTATGTGTGTGTCATAATATGGTTGGCGGTTATCCGCCACTGCAGCGTTATGTTGGCGGCAGTCGGCATGGCGGTAAGTGGGGTTTACCGCCAGTGTCATAATGTGGGCCATAGTGATGGAAAAACTTAGAAAGAACAGTAAAGTAAGCAAACAATTTCACGTAACTTTTTAGAGGAAAAGAAAAACTTTTCTGAACTTTATAAAGCTTTTAAAAAGTTTGGAAAACCTTTTTGGAAGTGAAAAAATGACTGCTAGGTATAATTGTATGTAGCTCTTAGTATCGGAGTACACTGTTTTTTGTGGAAAGCACCAGTGACAAGGTGGCAAAACAATTGCAAGTACTTATCCCACTGCTTCACCACCAATGTAGGAGGCTGGCTTGGTTTGTAGTGGGTACCTAAGGTAGTACACCTTATACCACGTCCAGTTATCCCCTATTAGTGAAATGTAGGCAGTGTCTAGCAGCTGATGCTGTCTAGGGGTCGCTATAGCAGAGCAGCCAAGACTGAACTAGGAGACATGCAAAGCTCTTGCAATACCACTATAGTCACACAGTACTTATAGGCAGGATCGACAAAAGCCAGCCAAAAAATGTACAGCACCAGCAGGGCGGGAATTAGGCGACCCGACCACCAGCACCAACAGGCCGATAACCAACCACCGAACCTAATATGAGTGCCAAATTGCATTGGCGGTCATGCTGTAGCTGTCCTCCAATGGCGGCCTGAACCACGGCAGTTAGCGGTCACCACAGTAATACACAACATCACATTGGATGATTTATAAAACAACACAGGTGACACACATTCACACACCCAAGACACCTAAAACACACCCCTTCACACCGCACAATCATTTGCAACTCCCATGCAAAATATACCATCCAGAGCACCCACAAACAGAAAACTTCCAACCTAATTGGCACCCCTCCATCTCTTACTGAGCAAATATCTCACACCCTAAACACACCCGCATCACACCTATTTGCACCCCTCCACTCCATTTACCACCCAACTCCTTTTCTTTTCCCAGCACCTATCTTTATAATTGATTCTTTCATTTAGCCACCATGTCACCCCAGAAAAATCCCTGTTTCAACGAAGATGAGTTGAGAGTCATGGTGGATGAAATCATTAGAGTAGAGCCACATCTATTTGAAGCCCAAGTCCAGCACACTACTATCACAAGGAAAATGAAAATGAGGCTAAAGATAGTCAACAGTGTAAATTCCATAGGCCCCACCCCGCACACAAGTGACCACATCAAGAAGAGGTGGAACGACCTTAGGGGCAAGATACGATCTATTGCAGCCAGGGCCCAGCTGCATGTCAAGAAGACTGTCGGTGGTCCCCCATCTCCTCCCTTATAACTTGCATCATGGGAGGAGAAGGTCTTGGCCATCCTGCATCCGGAGGGACTGACAGAATACCTGGGGAAGTGGAGTCTGGTAAGCAACAATGCTAAAAATGTTACCAAAATGTTTTGCATGCATGCACACTGCTCACCTTTTGCCATCCTCACTGTCACACACTCAACAGTACAGTGTCCGTCTGTCCACAGACTCCTATCTGCATATCTGTATAGTGGGTGTAGTACAGGGATTAACAGCACTACAAATCCCAGCAGGCACTGTCCCAACATTACCAAAACCAGAACAGTGTAGCATACTCAAAATTGACATTTATTACAAACGCCACATTGGAGGGTTCTCACCTGAGAGGATGGCGTCTTTATAGTCTGTGGGTAGGACAGGCACTGACAGCAATGCTAAGGCCAGAGGGCCCTGCTACTATCTTTCCACTCAGCCACCACACTGTCCTCTGCTCCAATGAGCCTTCTCCCTCTACTCAAGCAGTAAACTGTACTCACCTGAGGGGATGGCATCTCTATAGTCAGTGGGTAGGACAGGCACTGGCAGCAGTGCTAAGGCCAGAAGGCACTGCTCCTCTCACTCCACTCACCCACAACACTGTCCTCTGCCACTATGACCCATCTCCCTCTACTCAACCAGTAAATACTCACCTGAGGGGATGGCATCTGTGCAGTCTGTGGGGAGGACAGGCACTGACAACAGTGCTAAGGCCAGGAGGCACTGCCATTATTACTCCACTCAGCCACCACACTGTCGTCTGCCACTATGACCCTTCTCCCTCTACTCAACCCGTGAACTGTACTCACCTGATGAGATGACCCAGATATGTTGTGTGCATAACCTTGAAGTAACATGACTGTATATCCAAGAAGGTCCTGTCCCTGTAACTTTAAGAACTAGGCCAGTCCATATCACAATGTGATTCTGCCTGTGAACTCACAGATGACGTTTACCCACCTGGAGGGACCAAGATACAGATCATGGTATACTCTGTGATGAGGTTAATCACCTAGATCCATCTTGAGCAGCTATGCCTAGATGTCAAAAGTGTGAAAAGGAAGAATAGTTCAAACTGTGTGTCAAAAGAAGATCAAAGACAGATCAAAGGCACAACAATGCATCACATGAATGGTATTGGCAGCAGGCATATTCCCAAAGCACTGACCACACAATGGCAACTTTCACATATATAACAAAGTTCTGGATCTGCTGCATGACAGTAAACATGGTCTTAGGCTGACCTAAATTACATCCTGACCAGTCACGGTTTCACTGCACTGCTAGCAAGATATAAGTCTATGACCATCCCTCCAAGTGCCAGTAAACTCAGACATCCTGAAGCTAGTTGACTGAAATGGAATTGGTATGTTACCCAAATGTAAGGTTGACACAGTAGATAGCATGAGTGCCTGTCACATAATTCAACTTGGCAAAACAAATGTGTAAATGGCCTTAGTCAAATGTCACTGTTAACAATTAGAGGTAGATGTCACAATACAGCCTGTAACATTCTGTTTCTCACATCAACAGTGCTACCTGCCACTTGGAACACAGAGACCACTCAAGAGACTGCCACTACTCCATGGATGAAGCCCATGGATGAAGCCCTCTATGAGGACTACACTCCTGGATGTGTGGACATTGAGGACGGTTCTGGCCCATCCAGGCAACCTGGTCAGATGACACTTGTCAGCCTCACCTTGGCCACATCGACTCCTCCCAGCCCAGTTTGGTCAATATCTCAGGCAACCAGTCACACACAAACCTGTGTTCCAAGGACAGTGACAACAATCTTGTGCCCCCTAGTCCATTGTCCTGAGTCCCAGCAAGACACCTCTGACAATGATGGTCTGGGAAACAGTGGCAGAGGGCAAGCTTTGCCAAGGGCACAGGCATGTAGGGGTACAGAGCATGGGAGGGGTGATGTGGGCTAGTGGCATGTGGCTGCTGGGGACGGTTCTGGCCAGGACACCAGTACCCAAGACTTGGGAGCATACCAATAATCCCAATGTGTGATGGGCCAGTTACTTGCCGAACTCAGGGAGATCAAGGAGCTACAGAGGGACTTCTATCGGGAAACTTGTGAACAGTGGGAGGCCCACAATACCCAAATGGGCTCCCTAATAGGAGGGCTGAGAGACATCAACACCTCACTGAGCAGGGATTGTCAACAACACCAGACCCTTTCCATTGGCCAGTCAATTCCAGCCCTTACTACATCTGTGGCAGCCACTGGAAGGGAGGCCCTGCCAGCAGAAGGACCTGCCTCATACACACCAGCCTCTGTAGCTAAAGAACCCTCCACAAGCGGGGACATCCGCCAAGCATCCAGGAGGTGCGGATGGCAAGACACAAACCACTGCCAGCAAGTGAGCCCTTTCTGATGAAACTCCTTTGTGCGCCACTGATTCACTCTGTTGACTGTTCTCCAACCACTTACTATTTTCCATGCTAGTAGGACACTGGACTTTTGACTCCAAATGTCGTGGCATCTACTCTAATGATTACACCACCATGACTGACTCCTTCACGCTCATTTTCTTTTTTGGAGTGTAACCTTAATTTTATTCATTTTAAGATGTTGAATGTGAAATCCATTTGATGCAAAGAAAGAATACATAGGATCAGAATGGATGGAGGGAAATGGCACAGGTATTGACATGCAGAGGATTTCCACCAACACAATGACACAAGTTACTAGTCACAGCAAAGATTGTATTGCACTGTACAGCATATAGGCTGCTAAAATGTCTGGACTGTCCTAGCCAAAAATGGCAGAACTCTGTTGAATCAGGCTAGATTTCTCAAGGTACCGTTCCCCAGACCACTGAAGAAAGGCAATATCAGACCCCATCCAGTGGAATAGGCTAACAGATTTGTAGATGTTGTCACCCGTTTGAGCCTCATCACATACCAAAACAAGGTCTACCAACTTGACATATGCAAGGACACAGACAGCAGGCAGAACAACAGTCTCTAATCATAGCTCCATCCCATTACAATGGACAAGCATCTGGTGGTATGATATCAACCTATGTCAGTGTTGTGGCACAGGCACTGTGGCCTACAATGAGGAAACACTATGACAGCTACATAAAGGTCATATAGGATCATTGTCAACATAATGTGAATTGGGAATGCATGGTTTGCATTGGATGATTACATGTATCAAAGCCATATTATCATACATATGAGACATTTGAATCAACACACCACATCAAACAAGTGCATTGTGCAATTCAGAATTCCTTCCGCCCACTGTCCTAGTTGCCTTTAGCAAAGGACTCATACACCTCAAACCTGTGAGCAACATTACCTGGATCAATCCATGTCCACTTCATGTGTGAGGACAGCAACAGCTACTTTCCAATGTCACAACTCTGAAATGCCCACCTGATGATGGCATTTGCGAAGAGCCCTGAATAAAACACAATGCAAGGAGTTCAGGCAGGAAAAACATGTACATATGCCAATAAGCTTACATCAGAGTTCAGTAGATCCATACACATTTCCATGAGACTGACAGAAACAAGGAAAAGTTAATGATTGTTTTAGCTTTTCTTAATCCGAATTTGCTATTACACCTTGGCTGTACACTGCATGGCATGAGACCCTGCCCTGCCCTTTATGAAAAACATGCCCAACTCAATACATCCTGTCAACGACGGTTTCACATACAATCACAAATTGCCAGTGGCCACTTACACTCAAGTAAATTATTGATTGATGATATCTGTCACAAGTCTTCACCTTCCTCCTCATCACTTTCATCCTTACTTGGCATTTCAGAATTCTCACCCGGTGGCACTGCTAGCTCCCCCTCATCTGGTATATATGGGGTGTTCCTCCTTAGGGCAAGGTTGTGGAGCATGCAGCAGGCCACAATGATCTTACATACTTTTTTTGGTAGAGTAGAGGAGGGATCCACCAGTCTTGTGTATGCTCCTAAATCTGGCTCTCAGGAGCAAAAAAGCCCTCTCCACAACACACTGTGTTCTTCCACATGCATCGCTGAAGTGGACTTCTCCAGGCGTAGTTGAGTTCCTCACCAGTGTCAACAATCATGGACGGTTCGGGTACACAGATTCCCCTGAAATGGAAGAGGACATATGTGCAACAATCAGTCCCCCTCATTGTTTCTTCTGCAGCACACATTTGATACTAACACACAGGACATATGTGAGTTACTAACCAGCCTGGCCCTCTCTGGGTACAGTTGTGACCTCAGCTATGAAATTGCACTGTTCCGCATGATGAAGGCATCATGTACTGAACCCGAATAACAGACACAGACTTGTTAATTGTATAGATCCACCAAACAAACAACTTGGACATGGATGGAATGGAAGCTCTTCCTGTTACGATAGACTTGTTTGTTTCCATGCAATGGAACCAAGGCAACATGTGTACCATCAGTCGCTCCCACAACATGAGGGATGTGTGCCAAACCATAGAAGTCATCCTTCACACAGGCGAAATCCTCTTTGTTGTGTGTACCCTTGAGACAACTCCCTGATATATGGAACCTGATGTCAATGGTCCTTTCATTCGCACATGTAAGGCCACTCTCTGTGACACTGATTCTGTTGTGACAGGTGTCACTTGTAGATCTGTACATTGTTGACACTTGTCCATTATGACATGGGTATCTCCATTTCAAATACTCAAGGATATTACACTTTGGTATCAGATTCAGCTGGGTGTCATTGGCTTCATCATGAAAGTTCAAAATGGATGTCTGGAAAGACTTGTGTATGAAAAATGGGTGTGTACTTTACAATTGGATACTTTTGTTGTCTACAAGTTAACTGGAGTCTTTTGCATGTGGCACAGCATTGGAGATGGAGAGGTCACCTAGTCGTAGTATGGTTGTGGGGTTGGCCAGACTTCATCCATGCAATTGTAGTAATGCGACATCCAGAATTTCTTGTGGGTATGTTTTGGAAATCAAGATGGCATGCAAGCATATGCCATGGCACATGTATGTGTCGCTTAGGTGTACGTTTTTGATGAGGCCTGCTTGGCCTGATGGTTATCTTTGTCACTCAGTGTTGTGGTTGAAGTATTATCAGGTACATGTTGTGACCCTATTTCTCTTTCTTTTTGCAGCATCAGCACTGGCATGTGAAGGAGATGGGGTACAGCTGAATGGGGAAGCATCTGGCCACGTGACCTTGGTCAAGATACTACCGACACAGAGGGACCCAGTGGCCTGAAGGGCAAGGGGAGTGCCGCGGGGAGACAAACATTTTTCATCATCATCATATTTCTCCTCCAGTGGCCACTCCCTAGTGGTGGCGGACCCATCGGGGACCCCCTGTTCCATCTTTGTCCTTTACCCCCCTTTCTATCACCGCCCTCCCTGTTGCTCCCCACTCAGTTGGCCGTACCTATTCATCCAAGATGGTGGGCGTCTCCTTTGCTGCAGGCACCTCCTCCCCAGCCTCTGTTAGCCCTGCTGCCCTTAGTGAGGAGGCTATTGACCTCCTGAGAAGTATGTCTGTGGGTCAGTCCACCATCATGAGTGCCATCTAGGGATTGTCAGGCCAATTCCAACAGACTAATTAATTCCTGGAAGGCACTCGTGGTGCAATGGCTGCCCTACAGAGATCATTTTAGGCTCTGACCTCCACACTGATAACAGCCAGTCACCCGCTAGCTTCTGCCCCCCTTCCACCCCCATATTTCCAGTTCATATCCCCCCTTCCCCTACCTACTCAAAGAACACAAACAGATCCTCAGGCATTCACCTCAACAAACAAAGGTAGAGCACACAAACACAAGCACCACAAGACACACCACCGCCAAGCACACACACAACATCTACCCACAGACACAGCAACAGTTACAACCCTCCCTGATACCCCTACCACCCACAGCAAAACACACACATCATGCCTACCCACAGACACCACAACAACAATCACAGACACAGCCACCACACCCATCCTACCCACAGACACAACCTCAGCAGACCCACAGACAGCCACACCCAAACACCACACCGGTAGATACCACCGTTACTGACACACCTAAACCTGCCATATCTAACATACCTGCAGTCCCCTCCCCAACAGAAAAACCGCCCACCCACCATGGGATCCCCCAGCATCTCCACCCCCCAAGGCCCTAGACAAATAAATACTCTCACTCACCCAGGAAGGGGGGTTGGGAGCACACTGCCTCACATTTCAGCACAGTTCGCCCCGACATTTGTTTCTAGGTCTAGCCCTTCATCAGTAGAGAGTAGAGAACAAAGAAAATTCATTTGGGGTTGCTGGAAATGCTGCCAAAATCCTCTCAGGTCAAGTACCACTTACAGGCACTCAGGTGCATCTCCAAAGCTTGTCAGCTCACTGGCTCAAGGGAGCCTTTTAAACAGGAAGGGGGATTAGGAGCACACTGCCTCACATCCCAGCACAGTTCAGCCGACACTTGTTTCTGGGTTTAGCTCTTCATCAGTAGAGAGTAGAGAACAAAGAAAATTAATCTGCTGTTGCTGAAAATGCTGTCAAAATCCTCTCAGGTCAAGGACCACTCACACAGGCGCATCTCCAAAGCTCGCTAGCTCACTGGCTCAAGGGAGCCTTTAAAACAGGAAGGGGGGTTGGGAGCATACTGCCTCACATTCCAGCACAGTTCACCCGATACTTGTTTCTGGTTTTAGCCCTTCATCAGTAGAGAGTAGAGAACAAAGAAAATTCATATGCTGTTGCTGGAAATGCTGCCAAAATCCTCTCAAGTCAAGTACCACTCACAGGCACACAGGTCATCTCCGAAGCTCATCAGCTCACTGGCTCAAGGGAGCCTTTTCAACAGGAAGGGTAGTTGGGAGCACACTGCCTCACATCCCAGAACAGTTCGCCCGACACTTGTTTCTGGCTTTAGCCCTTCATCAGTAGAGAGTAGAGAACAAAGAAAATTAATCTGCCGTTGCTGCAAATGCTGCCAAAATCCTCTCAGGTCAAGTACCACTCACAGGCACACAGGTGCATCTCCAAAGCTCGTCAGCTCACTGGCTCAAGGGAGCCTTTTAAACAGGAAGGGGAGCTGGGAGTATACTGCCTCACATCCCAGCACAGTTCGCCCGGACACTTGTTTCTGGCTTTAGCCCTTCATCAGTAGAGAGTAGAGAACAAAGAAAATTAATCAGGGGTTACTGGAAATGCTGTGAAAATCCTCTCAGGTCAAGGACCACTCACAGGCACACAGGTGCATCTCCAAAGCCCGTCAGCTCACTGGCTCAAGGAAGCCTTTAAAACAGGAAGAGGGGTTGGGAGCACACTGCCTCCCATCCCAGCACAGTTCATCTGACACTTGTTTCTGGGTTTAGCCCTTCATCAGTAGAGAGTAAAAAACAAAGAAAATTCATCTGCCGTTGCTGGAAATGCTGCCAAAATCCTCTCAGGTCAAGTTCCACTCACAGGCACACAGGTCATCTCTGAAACTCATCAGCTCACTGGCTCAAGGGAGCCTTTTCAACAGGAAGGGGAGTTGGGAGCACACTGCCTCACATCCCAGAACAGTTCTCCCCGACACTTGTTTCTGGGTTTAGCCCTTCATCAGTAGAGAGTAGAGAACAAAGAAAATTAATCTGGGGTTGCTGGAAATGCTGCCAAAATCCTCTGAGGTCAAGTACCACTCACAGGCACACAGGTGCATCTCCAAAGCTCGTCAGCTCACTGGCTCACTCACTCACGCAACAGACACCCACCGCATAAAAGCATACCTCCCATGAGCACGCACGAAGGCATCTACAACTACACATCAGACAACCACTCCTTAAACCTCCTAATCCCCACCCCCTTATGATGACCGTCCCTGTGTGTCCAAAAAACATTTCCTTTGTGAGATATACCTTACCCATGTTTTCACCCTGTACAACACCCAAAAGGTCCGCATCCATCACCAGGGACATCCCTTCCACATTCAAGGCCTACCCTGCCCCTTTTCAAAGACCCATTACCCCCCCCCCCCAAGAAGGCCACCCTCCCAAAAAGGAGCCCCCAACCAAAACCCAAACTCCCCTCCCAAATCCAATCCACCCCTCACCCCCAGAATAACCCCTGAGATGCCTGCCTGCCTGCTTGATGCCCCTTAATGTGGAGGTTACATGGCAGTCAGGAGTCAACTAGGGGCACAACAGTGTCCCAGGATTTCTTTTATTATTGGTCTGGCCAATAGCCTTTGTTCATAGTTCATGCCATGTTTGTTGTTGGAGCCAAGGAGTTTATTTTGTTGGCTATACCTTTATCCTGGAATTCCTTTCCTAGGTTGATGGTGTTCCTGAGGGGCTTTGGTTGTGTGCATCCAGTTGTGTGTGTTTGTGCCTGATTGGTGCTGCATGTGCTGTTGTCTGCAGTATGTGAGGCATTGTTTGATATGGTAAGTATTGTCGCGCCGCACCGCGCGGCGCGAGCCGAGCGTTCGGCACAAGCCGCGCGTTCGGCTCGGGCCGCGCTTCGCGTCTTTAAGACGCGGCGCGCCCCGAGCCTTTCCTGCACACTACGAAGCCCCAGGGCTTACTTGGGGCCTCGCGCTGCTCTCTCCCTCCGTTTTGTTGGGATCTCCTGACCCCTCTTACCTGTTTGGGCTCCTTTTCTTCTTTCTTCTGTCTTCTTCCTTTTTGGGTCTGTTTCTTACTCTTTCCTTTATGTCTTTTCCCCTTCCCAGGTTACCCTTGTCTTCCCAGCATTCCTCCTTCCCTATTCTCTATGGTTTCTGCTCCAGTCTATTCTATCTACTTTTCCCTATCCAAGATGGTGTCCTTTTTCTTCCTGTGGGTCACTTCCTGTTTTATGGTATATAAGGGTGGTGTTTTCTTCTCCTCTTTGCGCTGCAACACTTTCTGTTCAGTTAGTGTCCTCGCTCCTGATTTCCTAGCCTTTAGCTCTGGATTTCGCCATTTCTGGGTTATTCGTCAGTTCTTTTGATTCCTGTTCCTCTGTTCTTGTTTCAGGAATCCTCTGCAAATCTTCTTGGAGGTTTTTTCCTCTTCTTCTGAAGGTTTTTTTTCCCTCTGGCGCTACTTTCTCACGGTCACGGTCTGTCCTTGGCGTTTCCCTTGCCTACAGCACCGTGGCTACCAGAAAGAGTCGCCCCTTTTTGAGCCAAAGTCGAATTCTCAAGATCCACGCCTCAAGATCTGCAAACTCCAGGCGCAAGCAGCACGTGAGTCGTGACAGATTGCAGCGCCTAACCATCCCGACGTCTTCTAACACCATGGAAGACACTGTGGTAGCTGCTGCAGATCCGGATCAAGCTCTTCTAACTACAATTCAGCAACAAGCTCAAGAATTACAGCAACTACGTAGTGAGAATGCTGCGCTGCGACAGGCTTTGGCTTTCCGCAGTGGTGATGTTCCGACGCTCTCCGCCTCTACCCATCGTTTTTCTGGTGAACCAACCAAGCTGCGTGAGTTCCTTGATTCCTTAACAGTGTACTTCGCCTTCCGACCCACCCAATTCTCCCATGACAGAACAAAGGTGGGTTATCTCATCAGTGCCTTATCTGGTCCTGCCTTGGCCTGGGCAACCCCGATGGTATCATCTAACGATCCGGTATTGTCGGATTATTCCGCCTTTGTGAACCGCTTCAAGCTGATGTTTAGTCGTCCGGGATTGGAGGCTTCAGCGGAAGAAGCCTTATGCGATATTCATCAAGGTTCACAAGATGTCCTTCAATACATTACACGCTTTCGTCAACTAGCGGCAGAGACCACCTGGGTGGAACGTACTTTGGTGACTTTGTTTCGTAGAGGACTCAAAGAAGAAATAAAAGATGAACTAGTACATTCCACCAGAGTGGAAGATCTTCGTGGCCTGATGGATCAGGCCCTCTCCATCGAGTATCGCCTTCAGGAACGGAGAACAGAGAAGAGAAAGAGCAGAGGGTCTTTTCCACCAAGCACCTCACGAGTTTTTCCGCATCGTTCTGAGGAACCTCGCCCTCCTGTCAGAGACACCGAAGGAGAACCCATGCAGGTGGATACAACTCGAGGCCCTCTCTCCGCTAGCGAACGAGAAGATAGACGAAAGAAGGGTTTGTGTTTATACTGCGGTTCTGCCGGCCACATACTGCGTACCTGTCCAGTACGTCCATCAAGAACATCGGGAAACGCCGCTTCCCGTCCTCTGTAAGAAGGGAGGGGACGGGATTTGCAGCTATACCTTCCATCAGTTCTTTCAATGACAATACCACATCCTTGTTCATTTTACCAGTCTTGTTACAATTACCTGATGGCCATCAAGAGAAGACTATGGCACTACTAGATTGTGGAGCTAGTGGTATTTATATGGATAAGAAGTGGGCCACTACTCAACAAGTTCCTATACAACCTAAGGAGATTCCAGAACAAGTACACACGGTGGACGGATCTTTGATATCATTAGGTCCAGTAGATACAACTACCCTGATGCTGAATCTACAGATCGGTAACCATCAGGAACACATCTCCTTTGATCTTATAACTTCCCCCAACCATACCATCATTCTTGGAATCCCGTGGTTCATCCGACATAATCCATATGTGAACTGGGCTACCCGGACGGTTTCCTTGTCTTCACAGTTCTGTCACGAGCACTGTTTTGCTTCAGACAAGTATTGGTCGCCTAAGAAATCAATAATCACGGAGGGTACTACCGGTTCGACCATAAATACAGTCCAAGGAGTTCCTGAACACTATTTGGATTTTCAAGATGTCTTCCAAAAACCTTCCAAACCTGTGTTACCTCCACATCGGGATTACGATTGTGCTATTCCCTTGGAACCTGGCTCTATCGTTCCTTTTGGCAGGATGTATTCCCTCACGGAAACTGAAAAGGAAGTACTAAAGGAGTATTTGGATGAAAATATTCAAAGTGGTCTTATTGTTCCATCGTCTTCTCCGGCCGGGGCTCCTCTCTTTTTCGTACCCAAGAAGACAAAGGATCTTCGCCCTTGCCTGGATTTTCGAGGCCTGAATAAAATAACTATTAAAGATCGTTATCCTTTGCCTCTCATAAGGGACATTTTAGAGGCAGTCAGAGGGGCCCGACGGTTTACCAAACTAGATCTACGGGGAGCCTATCACCTCTTACGCATTAAAGAAGGAGATGAGTGGAAAACGGCCTTTAGGACTCCATTTGGCCACTTTGAATACAGGGTAATGCCTTTCGGTCTTACTAATGCCCCGGCAATCTTTCAGAGATTTATGGACTCAGTATTTTCGGATCTCCTGAATCAGACAGTTAATCTACCTTGATGATATTCTTATTTATTCCAGAAATCCCAAACTCCATTCTTCCCATGTGAAACAAGTCCTTCAACGACTCCGGGCAATCAACTATTTTGCAAACCCGAAAAGTGTGAGTTTGACAAGACGGAAGTCAAATATCTAGGATATCATTTAAGTACCACCGGTGTAGCTATGGATCAAGAAAAGGTACAAGCTATTCTAGATTGGCCTTCTCCATCTTCTATTAAAGAAACACAATGCTTTCTAGGATTAGCGAACTTCTATCGACAATTCATCACAGACTTTGCAAAACAAACTAGCCATATAACTCACACTTTAAAGAAGGAAAATATTATTAAAGGGTTTGTCTGGACTGAAGCTGCCGAAACAGCCTTTCAGGATTTAAAGAAGGCATTTACACAAGCTCCCATCTTAAGACATCCAGATACCAACAAACAATTTATTGTCGTCACCAATGCTTCCGAAAAGGCCATTGGTGCAGTCCTACTCCAACAACAAGAGGATGATGGTCTTGAACATCCTGTTTTCTATTTGTCTCACATACTCTCTATTGCAGAACAACATTACTCAGTACTGGAAAGGGAATTGTTGGCTCTGAAAACAGCTTGTAGTGAATGGAGACAGTTTCTGATGGGTTCCAAGGAACCTTTTGAAGTGAGAACCGATCATCGAAACTTACAATGTTTACGAAATTTTGTATGCCAAAATAGTCGTCAAGCTCGTTGGGCCTTCTTCTTCAGCCAGTATGATTTCTACATTACATATATTCCTGGCTCCCAAAACATTCTGGCTGATGCTCTGTCGCGTCGTTATCCAGATTGTACTCCTGTCCCAGTTCAACCCCTACTGGAACCTAATAAGATCATTGGGGTAGCACAGTCTTTTCTGGAGGAGGTACAACTGGAATACCCCAATCTATCTGATGATGAAGTAGAGAACTTAAGGCCTCTTCTACATAAGAGACAAGGATACTATTATTATCACAATCTGTTATTCATCCCTACTAACAGAGTGAGAGAAAAGGCATTACAAATGTGTCATGATTCACCGGTTGCTGGTCATAGAGGCATCAAGGCCACACAAGAACTGTTATCACGATTTTTCTGGTGGCCTACTTGGAAACAGGATATTGAAACATACGTTCAGGCTTGTCCCACATGCGCTCAAGTCAAGATTCCCCGAACCAGACCTGCAGGATTACTCCAGCCCTTGCCGGTTCCGCCAACTCCATGGCACACCATCTCTACTGATTTTATGTGTTCGTTACCACTTTCAGCAGGAAACCGGGTAATCATGGTCACTGTGGACTCCTTTACTAAGGTGGCTCACTTCACTGCCTTGAAAAAGCTACCTACATCCCAAGAGTTAAGCCAGATATTCATCGAACATATCTTCCGTCTTCATGGACTTCCTCATACTATTATATCTGATAGAGGACCTCAGTACATTTCCCGGTTTTGGAGGTATTTTTGTAAGACACTAAACATCGATAGAGCTCTGTCATCGGGCTTCCATCCTCAGACCAATGGACAGACCGAGCGTCTGAACCAAGGCTTAGAACAATACCTTTGTTGTTTTTGCAACTCAACTCAAAGCAACTGGAACACTTATCTCCCTATTGCTGAATTCTCTTACAATAATTCAGTCCATAGTGCCTCCAAGACCACTCCTTTTTTCTGTTCTTATGGTTTTCATCGTACCTCTTTTCCTACTTCTTCTCTGTCTCCCACTCCCTTGCCCGCTATTACTCATTTTTCCAAACGTCTTCTACAAATCCATAGACTGATTCGTTCTAATCTCTTACACACCAAGAGATATATGAAGAAAGTCGCAGACAAGAAACGTAGGGCCTCTCCGGACTACCATCCACAGGATAAAGTTTGGCTTTCTTCAAAGTTCTTACCCTCACGTCTTTCTCAGAACAAATTCACACCTCGCTACTACGGGCCTTTCCGCATTCTCCAGTTGCTTAATCCTGTCACTGTCCGTCTTCACTTGCCTCACACGTGGAAGATTCATCCAGTCTTCCATGTCTCCCAACTCAAACCTTATGTACCGGATCCGTATTCTCGTCAGTTTTCCTGTCCTCCTCCTGTCTTAGTGGATGATGTTCCTGAATATGAGGTTCAGGAGATTTGTGACTCTCGTCTTTTTCACACCCGTCTGCAGTATCTGATTCATTGGAAGGGTTATCCTCTCAGTGAATGTTCTTGGGAAGATGCATCTTCTGTTCATGCTCCTCTTCTGACTCAGCGCTTTCACCGTTTATTTCCTTTCAAACCAGGGCCTTCGGGAGGGGGACCTACTGTCGCGTCGCACCGCGCGGCGCGAGCCGAGCGTTCGGCACAAGCCGCGCGTTCGGCTCGGGCCGCGCTTCGCGTCTTTAAGACGCGGCGCGCCCCGAGCCTTTCCTGCACACTACGAGGCCCCAGGGCTTACTTGGGGCCTCGCGCTGCTCTCTCCCTCCGTTTTGTTGGGATCTCCTGACCCCTCTTACCTGTTTGGGCTCCTTTTCTTCTTTCTTCTTCCTTTTTGGGTCTGTTTCTTACTCTTTCCTTTATGTCTTTTCCCCTTCCCAGGTTACCCTTGTCTTCCCAGCATTCCTCCTTCCCTATTCTCTATGGTTTCTGCTCCAGTCTATTCTATCTACTTTTCCCTATCCAAGATGGTGTCCTTTTTCTTCCTGTGGGTCACTTCCTGTTTTATGGTATATAAGGGTGGTGTTTTCTTCTCCTCTTTGCGCTGCAACACTTTCTGTTCAGTTAGTGTCCTCGCTCCTGATTTCCTAGCCTTTAGCTCTGGATTTCGCCATTTCTGGGTTATTCGTCAGTTCTTTTGATTCCTGTTCCTCTGTTCTTGTTTCAGGAATCCTCTGCGAATCTTCTTGGAGGTTTTTTCCTCTTCTTCTGAAGGTTTTTTTTCCCTCTGGCGCTACTTTCTCACGGTCACGGTCTGTCCTTGGCGTTTCCCTTGCCTACAGCACCGTGGCTACCAGAAAGAGTCGCCCCTTTTTGGGCCAAAGTCGAACTCTCAAGATCCACGCCTCAAGATCTGCAAACTCCAGGCGCAAGCAGCACGTGAGTCGTGACAAGTATTTATTTTTGTGTTTTGCAATGTGGGCATGTATAGTGTTGGACTTGTCCCTCTGATATGGCTATTGTATACATGTTATGAGTATGTTCTTGAGTTTCGTTAGTACAGTCAAGGAGTGTGTTCAGTTGTGCTAGGTTGCTTAGCATTTGGGTGTGCATGTGTCCTTTTAGGTGTGTGTCCCTTGCAGCTAGTTTGTGTAGAGGTATGTCCCATGGTATTGGAGTTTTATGCACCTTGTTGATTTGCCCTTCCCCATTGTGTGTGGCTGTGCATGACATTAGGTTTTGGTATTGTTTGTCCCTGAGATCCATGTGGGTACATTACTTCTGCGCATGTTGTTTCAGGGGCCTGTTCATCATGACGTGTGTCCCAGTGCAGCCTCCTTCCATGTATGCTCCTGATGGTCACATTCCAACTGTACAGGTATTGTTGGTACAGTCCACTTTGACTTTTTTTCTCTCTATCTGTTGTGTATGCCATTGTGCTTCCATTGTGGTGTGATGTGTGTGATGTGTCCATTGCAGGGTTGTTTCATGGTGATGATGTGTTGCATGCCACTTGGATAGGTGTGTGTGTGTGTGTGAGCTTTGATTGTATATATGATGTAGGTGTGTTGTTGTTGCTGTGTGTGACAATGTTGTGTAGCCTTCAGTGTCCCTGTACCTGACCTGTGTGGCTGTGTGTATTAGTGTGGTGTTGTCGTGCAGTGTGAGTGTGCTGGTTAAAGTGTGAGTATTGTGACTGTGTGTGTCCATGTTGCTGTGTGTCAGCGAGTGTATATTGTATGAAACGTGTTGCTGTTCCCAGTGGCGTCCCCCCCATGATGTTTGCCGGCGCTACGTGCAGTTTTTAAGGGTTAATGATACAGGTTGGTGTTTGTACTTATGGTTGCTGTCGTCCAAGGTAGCATTGGTTTAGTTGTCTGTCGGCGGCATGAGCGGAGGCATGACGTTTTCAAAGGGCTCCATGGTGGCTCCAGATGTGTGTAGCTGCCTGTAGGTGAGTGTCTCCCTTTATACTGTCCATTTCCACCTTCTGATACATAGTGGTTGGACTGCCAAGGTCACATTTGCTGTGTGCAACCTCCTAATGGGTACGGCGGGAACACAGGCTCCGCCGGTCTCTTTGTGTTTTCTTGTGACTATTGTGGTCTGTGCTGCCTGGCAGTGGCAGAGGACTGCTGGCTGGCTTATGTGGGTACGACCTCCAAATTCATACTATGGTGGTATGCTCTTCCAGACCGCTGGCAGTTGGACCGCCAACGTGGCAGTTACAGGACCACCAAACTTATAATGGAAGCCTTTAGATTCTTTGGGAAAACTTAATGGATCTACACATATGACGCCTTGCTGAATTTGTAATTTTGTCCACGTTTCAGAAATATATAGCTTTCTTGGGTCACCCATAGATTTCCCACTGATTTTCACCACAAGCCAGTAGGGTGAATGCCCAGAAAATAGGAGAAAAGGGCTACCTCTTTGAAAAATGCCAAAACTGCAGTTAAAAAATAGTTTTCTCATTTGAGGTAGTGAAAAAAAGTTCTTTCTTTTATTGTGGTTTGTTAATTGTTTGTGAGATTTGGTTGGTTGTTTTAGTTTTCTAGTGTTGTGATTGTCGCATTTGATTGTTTTTATGTCAGGTAGTGGTTAATAATTAGCTTGGTTTTTTTAATGGGGTGTATTCAATGTGTGTTTGCAAGAAATTTAAAGTTGATTTATATGTATATTTATGTTTTTATGACAATACTGTGATTTTTGGATATTTTTATGGTACATAATTATAAATATAGGCGATCATTATGGTTTGCAAGAACTTTATTTTTTTATAGATGTTTTTCTTAACAATATTTTCATTTTCATTATTTCGGCATTTTGCATAGGTTCAATGTATTTTTTTAAATTTTTGGGCAACGATACTGTAGTATCTATATTAGTATGTGGCGATATTTGTTTCGTTGCCATTCAGTAGTTCAATCCTCAGGTTGCTGATGCCTGAAGCCATCGAGGCCCTCAGTAAAATGAGCAAGTAAATGAATCATTAAGGGTTCAATCACCTTCCAGCATCCCTGCTGTGCACAAAATGATACATGGATATAAGGATAGGCTGACCCTTCTCCCCACTCAGGCTGATGATCATTCAGGAGACAACCTTTGATTACATAGTCTCAGAGGTAAGTGAGAAAACTAAATAGAAACCAGCTACAGGCCATGATAGGTCTTGACAAGCTGTCAAGTAATCATAGAAAGCTGGCCATCCTCAGTGATCACACATAATGCTGGCACCATGGTGCAAGGGTGCTTGGGTTGGCGGTAGGCAGCCCATTGTGCACCAGCGCAGGGAAAGAGGACAGAAATGCACTTTATCTTGTAGATGCGGACCATTTCTGCCCTTACCCTGTGGCGCCGTACAGTAAAATCATTTGCTGCACTGCCCTGCACCACAGGGCTTGTAAATAAGCCCCTAAATATTCTTCTGATGTTTGGTTCCATTTTCTTTTGAATTTTCAGCTAGGCATATTCCAACAAACTATATTAAGGCCTAGATTTACTAAATAGACACGCAGCACAGTGCACTGCATGAGAAAGAGAGAGTAGGAGAGTGTCATATTTACAGAAATATGGCTACCTCCTTCACTCTCCCTAGCGCCAGAGGTGATTTTAGCTGCTGTGTGCCACCCGCACTTTACACCATAGTGCAAAGTTGTGTGCATTAGTCTAGCATAGGTTTTTTACTAGAAGGGTACCCTTCCAGTACACAATGCTATATTTAGGCACATTTAAGAGCCCTGAGTGCCTCCTTGTGCCACATTAGCATATTTTTTTTCACATTAATGTGGCCCAACGAGGCCAAATTCGCACCTCCAAATTTAACAAGTGGCTCAATGCATGCATTCTGCCACTTTGTAACCCTTTGCGCCAAGAATATTGTATGCATAGGGAGATTCCCCCCATTAGGGGGTCTGAAAAAATGGTGCAAAAAATCTAAGAGATTTCTTCACTTAATTTTTTTGGGCACTTCTAACGCCTGCACAGAGCAGGGGTTAAAAGGAGGCACACCATTGTTTACAATAGGCCTCAATGGACTTTGTAGGATTAGCGTCAACATATTAGATACGTTGCACACATGGTGGAGTTAGGGGGGCGTTAAGGGGTGCCGGAAAAATGGCACAGCACTAGGCGCAGCACCACTTTTGTTAAATCTGGCCCTTTGTTCTTTATAGTCACCAGTCTGTTTTTCAAATTGCATGACCGGACTGTGGGAACTCTGATAAAAAAGAATAAACTACCTCACTGCAAAAGTAGTGCATCCTGAATAGCAGTCTTGATTCTGTTAGGGGGTCTCGTTTAAATATATTATGCATTACCAAACATAATTTTCATGGTTTATTTTTCTTGCTTTTTACAAGTTGAAGAAGTTTTCTTGCTTACCTCTCATTTTCAGTCTAGCAGTCTGTCAATTATGTACATGTTATTGCTCATACCACTTTTTATGACTTTCATGCTCAATTCAATTTTTTTACTGTAAGCACTTGCATGGCAGTCACCCACACAAATCTTCAGATGACACATTTTTAAGTGTAGTGTTTGCCAGGACCTGTTAGCTTTTGTAAAATTGCATACTATTTATGTAGGTCGCCAGTAGGTAGTTATAGTTAGGACCATGTTTCCATAGAAAAAGCCTTTTTGACTTGCCTATGTCTTTGACACTGTTTGAGGAATCTTCACAAAATTTCCCCCAAAAAGTGTGGCAGTGATTCTTGTTGCGCACTGAAGGTTTTGGGGTGATCCATCAAGGAGGGGCTGAGAAAAAGGAGGGGTCGAAAAATTTGTGTTTCCCATGCTAATTCCTATAGGGCATTTGAACATGACTAGAGCCTGAAATACTGGACGGAATTACACCAAATTTGGTAGAAGGCTAGCTGTCATTGTGCAGATTGTGCTTTGGGGTGTTTGGTGTAAATCCATTCAGTAGTTTAGGAGAAATGAAAAAAAATCAAAATGTGTAGACAATGCAAATCATAACAAGCTTGTGCAGGAAAATGCACAGCTCTGATTGGTTGCCATCACTTCAACCAAGAAGTGTTGGCAGCCATCTTGGGGCTCTGCTTCAGGTGAGTCCCACAAAAAAGTAAATAAAGGAAAAGGGGTTAGCTTAGGGACACCATGACCCCTTAGCTCTGGTGTAGGGGTCCCAGAGGGACCCGACCAGGGCAAAAAAGCACATTTTGCAAATGTTACTGTGATTTTGTGACATCGTCATAAATTTGCAGTAATTCTTTTTTAAAGTGCAGTCTCCTGCACTTGTTTGATTAAAGCCCTTGGATGGGCCAGGTCCCAGGGGCATATTTAAAATAAAGGAGGAAGCACATGGGGCCCCCCTCCTGGGCTTATCTCTGCCCTGGGAACTGCCACCTCCCCAGGGCTTAATTGTTATTCTATGCAAGGAGCTGCACAGCCCCCGCAGCCCCGGGTACCACCACTTCCCTGGGGAATTAACAAAATCAATGCAGGGTGCTGCCTATCCCACAGCAGCCCTGGAGACAGCCACCTTCCCAGGGCTTTAATCAAATTGAATGTGGCGGGGGCAATGCGGTCCCCCGCAGTCTCAGGGGCTGTCACCTCTCTGGGACTTTAATCAGTTTCAATTTGGGTGGGCTGCCTGGCCCCCGCAGCTCCAGGGACTGCCACTTCATTGGGCCCTTAATCAAATGCACTGCAGGGGGGCCTTGCGGCCCCCCAAAGGCCTGGGGACCACCACCTCCCCAGGGCAATACTCAATGGAGGGGGCTGCGCAGCCAGCCTTGAGGAGCCACTGATAGCCCTGGGGACCGTCACCCCCCAGGGATGGCCACCCTTGAGACATGGCTGTTTGCTCTCACTTGGCGGCAGCTTTGACAGCTACCTCCAAGCCAGAGCAAACGCTCTGCTTGCAACGCTCCCCCACGGTCCCCAACATTGTCACTGGGTGCCCTGAGGGGCACCTAGGTCACATACCGGACCCCAGGATATAGGGTCCCCGGGGCTGGGATAGGCCTGGAAAGGGGGGCTGTGTGGCTCCCTGCCCCCAAAAAAATGAAATGTTTGGGCCGGACCCTGGGGGATGGATCCGCAGGGGTGAGATCAGCCTGGGGTGGGGGACCGTTTGGCCCCCCTTCCCCCTAACAAATAAAATGTTTATGCCAGGCCCTTAGGGATGGGGTCCCAGGGCCGATAAAAGCCTGGGTAGTGGGAGCGGCGTGGTCCCCCATCCCAAAAAATAAAAAGCTTAGGCTGGGCCCCAGGGAATGGGATCACTGGGGAGGTCTGGGAGGGTGGCTGCACAGTCCCCTTTCCCCAAAACAAAAATATATGAAGGATGGGCCCCAGGGGATGAATTCCCCAGGACCAAATCAGCTGGGGGAAGGGAGTCGCATTGTCCCATCCCCCCAAAAAGAATAATTTAGAGGGCCAGGCCCTGGGGGATAGTGTCCCTAGGGCCAAAATCATCCTGAGGAATAAATAAAGAAATACATATATTAGCACTGGGCCCGGATGTAATGGGTTCCCCAGGGTGAAAATCAGCCAGAGGAAGGGGGTGCCACATGGACCTTCAGCCAGCTCTAGCTTTGCATGGCTAAAGGCTGGGCACAGCGTGGGCTGCTGCCAGCACCACCAGCTGTGTGCGGTGCAAGGTTGGATGGTTATAGGGGGTTGGTCGCAGGGCCAGGCTGGAGGTTGCATTAAAATAAATTGCAGGGACTTTATAGTTAGGTTTATATTTTAAATAAATGTACTAAACCATAGAAATTATAGTGAGAATTATCTCAAGTAACTATAACTCGTGCCCTAACGCCACTACAACTCACGCCTTTGCCATGCACTGCTAAATACTTCAAAAATTATGGCACCACATGACATCTTTGATAACATCATTGATAATATCATTGTAGTATTGCTGTAACATTTCTGGCGAAAAAAACTGTGCATGGGGTGGGTGCGAGTAATAATTACCTTAGGGCAAGAGTTATAATTACTTGAGATAACTCTCAGTGTCACAGCTGAATGTCCATGGTGTTGTATGTTTAAAATATGAGCCTAACTATAACGTTCTATAACTTTGTTTTTTAAGTGAATATATATATATATATATATATATATATATATATATATATATATATATAATGCAGTTAAAAAAAAGTGGTCAACCCCAGGCATGTAGCATGGGTGGGCCCCAGGGGCTGGGGTCGCCAGGGCCAAACGTTGCCCAGGGAGGAGGCTGCGTGGCTGATTGCCCCCCCCCCTTTGATTATCATGGATGGGCTTCGGGGGATGGGGTCTCCAGGGCTGAAAGCGGCCCAGGGAGAGTGGCCACATGTGCACCCTCCTCGCTCACAAAATAAATAATTCCTCCCAGTGTAATGGTTCTCACCCAAAACATTTTGCAGGAGTGAGAGGAGATCATGACAAAAGTTCCCTGCTTCCCTAACTCTTCCTGGAAGGCCCAACAAGGTAAAAGCCAAACCGGACAGATGGGGAAGAGGGGAAAGTTTGAGAAAATAGAAGGCTTCTAGGCTGTCTTTGTTGATGATGATGCTTCTCAGGGAGATTCGTCTATGTATCTCTCCCTAAGAACAAGAGCAGATAATCTGCTAAACATAAAACCTAGTATTTCTCTACTCTCCTCCTATGTGATTTCCTTTATACTGTTATGATAAGTTTCCCCCCTCCCATCTAAGGTGGTGTGTGATGTTAATAATGATATGGTCATCTAAAAATGAGGAAACATAACAGTAGGTAAGAGTTCCTATAAGCAATCACATTAATGGCTACTGTAAAGGGCTATGGGCCAGATGCATCAAAAGATTTTGCATTTGCAAATGGTGTGAATTGAAAAAATAGGCTGTTTGCAAATGCAAAATCCCCTTTCACAATGTATGAAAGGCATTCGCAGGCCATTTTTAAGGAACTGCAAAAAATAGCGATTCCCTAAAATTGTGACTCCATTTTCTGATTCGCAAATTGTGATTGGGAATGGTCGCAAAACGTGGATTTTGCATGTGCAATTTACCACCAACTCAAATCAGGTGCAACCTATATAAAGTGGCCCAGAGTGCAACAGCCCTTTTCAACAATGGCTGCACTCTACGTCATGGCGAGGAGTGTGAATAACATTGTTTAACCAAACAGAGAAGGAGATTTATGAGAAGTATAGGTTGAATTCAGCCATGATATTAGACATAATAGAATATTTGCAACCACAATTGCAGCAACACACACACACAGAACCAATGCAATACACACTAATGTGCAGGTGTTATGCTCCCTGCACCTTTTAGCATCAGGAAGCTATCAGGAGGTAATAGCAGCAGCTGTCGGTGTGTCCCAAAGTGCACTATCATGCTTCTTCCATGAATTCCAGAATGCAATGTTAACTAAAATCAATGAGCACATCAAATTCTCCAACACCCCGCAGGACCTGCAGCTCACAAAATTAAATTCTTATCAAGTAGCCACACATCATTGGCTGCATTGATGGGACACATGTCACCATCTGTCCACCATCTGACAATGAGTATATCTACAGAAATAGGAAATGTAGCCATTCCATGAACAGACCTGTCATCTGCAATGCCTCAGACATCATCACAGATTTAGTGGTCAGGTTCCCTGGTTGCACACATGACTCCAATACATTCAGCCACAGTGGAATCTACACATGGCTACTTGGTGGAGGGTTTGGAGAAGAATACCTACTTGGTAATTTAACACAGAAAAATGTAGCATAGTGTACAGGTGAGGTTAGAGATGACAATGACTCACTATTCACTTCTGTCATTGTAGGAGACAGTGCATATGTTTCTTCTCACAGCATACCTCAGTCCAGCTACACTAAGTGAACATTGTTACAATGATGTACATAAGAAGACCCAAAGTGTTATGGAGAGGACCTTTGGCCTGCTTAAGAGTCACTTTCGATGCCTGCACAAAAGTATCAGAGCACAACAACACAGTCCAGAAACCTGCTGCAAGATTGTGGCTACATGTGCTATGATGCACAACATCGCAACATAGTAAGGCATAGCCCTGGAACCCTCAGATACGGAGTATGATGAGGATGATGATCCATTACCAACCCGTCACCCAGCAGATGGACCAAGAGCAGCAGAAGACAGACAAAGACATGCAGAAATTAAGTGCCATTGTTCTTAATGTAAGTAAAGAAGAGGCCACGTATAAGTAGGCATACAACTTAGGCAGTCGAAGAGTACGATCTGTACTTACAGCAAATGCTAAACCATAAACATTATATGAGTAGTGCAATGTCACAAAACAACAGGCTTTGGAACATGTCCCCATTACTTTCTGCTTCCTCGCATTCCACTGGACTGGTCAGTGGACTCAGCGGCATCTCTTGTTGAGGCTCCTGAGACAGCACAGTGTCTGGAACTGCAATGCCTATACTCCGTTACAGGGGCAGTCACACTTCTGAGGCTAGAGAACTCTTCACTAACCCCACCACCTAGGTCACTGTTCCCCGTGATCCAGGCTGTCTGCATGTTCTCTAGTGCATTGGTAACCTGCATCAATCCCCGCGCAACGTCTCCACTACAATGGGCCATCTCCACTTGCATGCACACGGCATGTCGTGACAGTAATCCAGTTACATTTGTGAAGGGATGGACAGATCTGCTAAACCCATCCAATCTACCCATCAGTTGGTGATGGCGCCTATAGAGGGTGACATGGTCCTGCAGCATTACTGTCAAAGTTCTTTCATGGCATTCATCATCTCCCTTAAATTGTCTGCTGTAGCTTTATGTCAGGAACCCCCAAGGTGCCTCCTGTGTTATCTGTCAGAATCCCCAGGGATTCAGGCTAAATCATATCTCTATTCTTGGTTAAACCTTCATGTTTCTAAGTAAACATAATGCACTGTGTTACACAATTGGTTTTATCAATGCTTGTTTTACCAATGCTTGTTTGCTAATGTGAGCAGGTGTAGACATGTGCTTCTAATTGGGTGTGGTGACTCATCCACATGTGGAAACCCAACTGATTTCCTGATTGGCTATAAATAGCAGAGTGAAACATGCCTACCTGCTTGGCTTTGTTTTGCTTCCTGATCTCAGCATCTGATTTGGCAGTCCAGCCCCTGCTGTCATCCTCGTATTCAGGACTTTTGAGGCAATTCTTTTCTTCATTCCCGTTCCAGCTGACACCAGGCATTCCTCCAGCACTCTGGAAAAGACTGAAGCTAAGTGACTAGTATTCTCCAGAGAGTTTGTTCTTTGAGCGCTGTGCTTTCCTAGAACAGTTGGTATATTTCAGACCTCGTATTTTGGCAGAGTGCTTACCTTGAAAGGACAAATGCATTTCTGAACATTCTACATTATTATCATAGTTACTTGCCTAAATGTGCTTCAGGAAATCTGCTTGAGTTCAAGTACTACAAAAAGTGACAGTGCAATTTTAAAAGAGCATTTACATGACTTTTCTTTCTCTAATAGCATAACTCTAGGATTTAAATTGTGTCATTCATGCCTGTGTTTCAGGTTTGAGGAATTTGCTTTTGAAGGGTTTTTCATACACACAGTGAAACCAAACCAAACCAAACCAAACTGTGCCACCCTAACTGTTTAAACCCAGAGTGGACATTTGTATTTCTTGGATTGTTTTTGTTCCTTTTAGTTTAACCCTATGCATGCAGGAAAGTTATTTGTGATATAATTAATGCGCTTATTTGTCTTTCTTGTACATGATAAGTGCAACCACAGTTCTAATTGTAGTAAATCTCTGTGAAGCCAGTCCTAGTGCCGCAGTACATATTGATATGGTACTCAGTTTGGGTTTTTGGTAATGCAGTGTTAGTAAATGTGCCAACAGTTATTATTACCCAAGAAAAGTGCTGGAGCATCCCAGTGTTCTTCTACTGCTGCCGTGCCCATATCAGAAAGAGAGATTCAGTTTCAAGGAAGTTGAGTGCATTAACTCTACTATCACTCTGTCAAAACGACCTGCCCCCCAAAGATACAGGGTGCCTGGCTGGACTGGCAAGACGTGGCAGTGTTTTGTCTCTTTCTCTTCCACTCCCCCTTTCCTTTTGGGACACCTGCCGGGGTTTCTGTGTCCAACAGGAAGTGCCAAGAGGTGTTCCAGGAGGTCGGGGCATACCATCGCCCCTGCAGTCTTCCTGCTTTTCAGATGAGTGCCCCCTTCTTGACATAAAGCCAAGCCACAACATACAGGGCTGCCTGGGCAATGGATTCCTCAATGGGTACTTTCAAAGGTTTAGCACAGGCTTTACCAGCTGATCAGGACGCTCCATCTTTATTAGATTTAACTAGGGCCCTAGCAGGATTACAGAAGGAAGTTCTTTCATTAAAGCAAAAGAACCTGGAGTTGCACACTGAACTACAGCGGTATAAACCACAAGACACCCCCTGGGGAGGAGTCAAACTAAAACAAAGATCTCCAGTAATACAGGCCCCTCAGTTTGACCCATCTAATCATGTTCCTAGACCTGATTCAGGCCCAACGACTTCCACCACACAACCCATGCAGGTAATGGTCACAACACCAACCCCTGTGCCCTTAGCTCCTCCAGAAAGATTTTTGGGAGATAGTGCCAAGTTACACATTTTTCTTAACCAGTGGCAGCTACAGTTTTTGTGTCGGGCAGCTGCATTCCCCAACGATACTGCAAAGGTAGCTTTTATGATCTCTTATTTGGGAGGCAAGGCAGCTAATTGGTCTATTACGCTGGTGGAGCGCAATGACCCTATACTGTATGATTTCAACCGGTTCAAGGAAGCCTTGCGGAAACTGTTCGCCAAGCACCTCTTCGTGCAAGCCAGTGACAATGAGTTGCTGAATTTGCGCCAGGGAAACAAGGATCTACTGACCTATATCACCTCTTTCAATCGGATGGTGGCAGAGACTGAGTGGCCCGAGGAGAAGAGGACCTTCCTCTTCTATCGTGGCCTTCGGGACGATCTCAAGGATATTCTAGCCCAAATTGTGGAACCTCCTACGGAGTGTTCCGAGTTCATTGACCTGGTGGTAAAATTGGATCACCACTTGAGTGAACGTAAGGGAGAAAAATTCCTGGGTGACACACGCTAAGTGGTGCTCAAAACTGAGAAAAAGGAGTCCACTATTCCCACTCATGATACACCTGAGCCCATGCTAATTGGCAGCGTGCGGGGCCCACTATCTAAGGAAGAGAAAGAACGTAGGAAAAGATTTAAACTGTGTTTTTACTGCAGTAAGGCAGGGCATTTTGATCGGGAATGTCCTAACAAGCCTACTCCTCCAAAGAAAGCCATTGGAGCAGTAACAGGGCCTGAATTCTTTCTTCCTGACCAGGCGGAAAACTAACTAGCTCAATAACTTCTGAGGCCATTTTATTGAGCGCTTCTTTCAATATGGTCTTATGGTCTCACATCTTTTGGCTAATATCACAAGTCCAGTACCTTGACATCTAACGCTTATTGTGACGCTAGTATTGTCCCCTCAGGTTCGTAAGGTCATTCCCATATTGCTTTACTCTTGGGCTACCGGAAACTTTTCAGACTTGGGTTTGGCTAAAACCCTAAATATTACGACTGTCAACAAAGATGTCCCTGAACCAGTCAGGGCCTGGGTGGCTCAGAATTATATTCCGGGCTTATCGTTTGTCCAACAACACCCTTGTCTATGCTTTGTGAAAACAACCATACAGAACAAATTCAATTTGACCTCATAGATACCGCAGTATTTTGAGCTATTTTGGGGATACCCTGGCTTCAGTTACACAATTCCAAAATTGACTAGGCAGCAAGGACAGTGACATTAGACTGTAAACATTGCTGGCACTCCTGTTACCAAAACAAACCATTACTAGTGACACCCTTGCATTATGGGTCCACACACAGAACGGCTATCAAGCCGGATGACACACTGGCCATTCCTGCACCGTATAAAGACTTCCATGATGTCTTTAGTGAACAGAAGGCCACCCAGCTGCTGCCACATAGGTCATACGATTGTCGTACAGACTTGATTCCAGGGGCAGCGCTACCATGTAGTAGGGTGTATGCTCTTTCTGAGCCTGAGAAGCGATACCTGTGAGACTACCTGGATGATCTATTGGCTAAGGGTTTCATTCATCATTCAACGTCACCAGTATCGTCGTCTTTGTTCTTCGTGCCCAAGAAGAGTCGCAAGCTGTGCACCTGTATAGATTATTGCGCAGTGAACAAAGTGACGATAAAAAATTGGTATCCACTTCCTGATCCCGGTACTTTTAGATCAGGTACATCAGTCAACCATTTATACTAACTCGACCTTCGGGGCTCCTACCACTTGATCCGAGTGATAAAGGGGGATGAGTGGAAGACGGCATTCCGAACTAAATTCAGACTCTTTCAGTACACAGTGATGCCCTTCGGGTTGTGTAAAGCTCCTGCAGCGTTTCAATTTTTCATCAATTAAGTGCTGCAGGAGTTTCTGGATATCTGTGTAGTGGTATACATAGACAACATTTTGATCTATTTGTCTTCCACTGAGGAACATATAGGGCATGTAAGAGTGGTTTTACAATGGCTTTGTGAGCATCATCTCTTCGCCAAGCTGGAAAAATGTGTTTTTCACGCTACAACTGTAGAATTCCTGGGATATGTGATCACTCCCAATGGAATTTCCATGGCTAGGTCCAAGGTACAGGCCATCCTGGATTGGGCAGCCCCAAGATCCATCAAGGAAGTGCAACAGTTTTTGGGCTTCGCAAATATTTATTGGAGATTTATACCCCACTTTTCTACTGTGGTATCTCCCATAACTCGTCTCCTACTAAAGGGGGTTATGTTCCTCTGGGATGCAGAAGCTGAGAAAGCCTTCTAACATCTTAAAAACATATTCACTGAAGCACCCATTCTACATCATCCCGACCCGGCTCAGCCATTTTTCGTGGAAGCAGACGCTTCCCAAATGGCAGTGGGTGATGTCTTTGTCCCAACGAGATCCTGAGTCTGGGCATTTCCATCCAGTAGCTTACTTCTCAAAGAAATTGCTACCAAAATTTCATGGTGGCGGAGCGGGAACTCCTGGCCATCAAGCTTGCATTCCAGGAATGGCGTCACCACCTACTAGGAGCTAGACACACCGTAACTATTTACACAGATCACTGTAATATACAGTTTGTTAAAACTATCAAGGCCCTGATACCTCGTCAATTATGCTGGCTTCTATTCTTTAACGAGTTTGACTTCGTAATCACCTATAGGCCCGTTACTACACAACAAAAGACAGAGACATTTGTCTAGGATGGGTTTATTCTCTGATGTTGTGCTAGAACAGGTAAGAAGCATTATACCCCCAGAAAAAATTGTGGCTGTGTCCAATTCTCAAGAGTTCCTTGAGAAAATACGGGTAGCCCAACACAAGGTTACCTGTTTAACTGATGTGTATGAAAAAGAGGGTTTACTATACCATGCTGATCAGTTGTACACCCCTACCAAAGAATTATGGGATACAGTGTTACATTGGGGACATGATTCTGTCCTCGCAGGTCACCCGGGTGAGAAAAAGATGTTAGATTTCTGTCAAAGATGGTTTTGGTGGCCCACACTTGTGCAGGATGTCAGAAGCTACGTCCAGACTTGTTCCACCTGTGTTTGGGCTGAAACCCCACATACTCCAGCCTCAGGATTGTTACTTCCCATGCCAATTGCGGTGGCCCCATGGCGTACCATAAGTATGGATTTTATTTCTGATCTCGCAGCTTCCAATGGACACACTGTCAAATGGGTGGTTGTAGATTACCTAACTAAAATGGCTCATTTTGTTCCATTAAAATGCCTCCCTATGGCTTCCAAGCTCTCTGATTTGTTTGTCCAACACATTGTATGGCTTCATGGGTTGCCCAGCACAATTGTTTCCCATCGTGGCCCCAATTTATATCACGATTTTGGCATAGCTTCTGTTCCTCTGTTGGTATGGACGTCCGCTTGTCCTCTGCATTTCATCTACAAACGGATGGGCAGACGGAACGTGCCAACCAATCGCTGGAGCAAATCCTTAGATGTTACATTGACACATGGTCTACTGAGTGGGAAAGGCTTTAACTCTTGTTGAATTTGTATATAACAACAGTGTCCACATGGCTACAAGAGTATCCCCATTTTACTGTTTGGTTGGTCTGCACCCAAGAATGCTACCTATAACTGGGTCCCAAACATCCACAAGAGTCCCATCAGTACAGAAACACCATAAAGAGTTACAGAAGATTCAAAAACAAGTAGAACACCATTTAAAACTCTATCAAGCTCAAGGGAAAAAAAACAAGCAGACAAAATAAGGAGACCTGCTCCCTCTTATCAGATAGGAGATCACGTGTGGCTCTCATAAAAAAATCAGCATCTTGCAGGATCCAGAAAATGTAACCCCCGATTTCTAGGCCCCTTTCCTATTGCCAAAATCATCAATCCTGTGGTAGTAGAACTGACATTGCTAGATGATTTCAAGGTACACCCCGTGTTTCATGTGTCTTACTCAGTCCCTATTCCCCTGATACCCGCAATGCCCCACTAGCTCCCCCTGTAAAAGTACACGGGCAATGGGTATTTGAAGTGGCCAAAATTCTCGGCTCCAGGTGCATCCGTGGTGTTCTACAGTATTTATTGGTTTGGAAAGGCTATGGGCCTGAGGACAAGTCCTTGGAACACGCGTCCACAGTTCATGCTCAACGTATTACTAAAGAATTCCATCTCCTGCACCCTTCCAAGCCCCGCCCTTTGAGAGGGTCCTTGGTGGGGAGGACTGTCAGGAATCCCCAAGGTGCCTTCTGCGTTATGTGTCAGAATCCCCAGGGATTAGGGTTAAATCATATCTCTGTTCTTGGTTAAACCTTCACGTTTCTAAGTAAACATAATGTGCTGTGTTACACAATTGGTTTTTATCAATGTTTGTTTTACCAATGCTTGTTTGCTAATGTGAGCAGGTGTAGACATGCTTCTAATTGGGTGTGGTGTAGACATGTGCTTCTAATTAGGTGTGGTGACTCATCCACATGTGGAAACTCAACTGCTTTCCTGATTGGCTATACACAGCAGAGTGAAACATGCCAGCCCTAGTGTTGCCGTACATATTGTTATGGTACTCAGTTTTGGATGTTGGTAATGCAGTGTTGGTAGTTATGCCAACAGTTATTATCATCCAAGGAAAGTGCTAGAGCATCCCGGTGTTCTTCTACCGCTCCCGTGCCCATGTCAGAAAGATAGATTCAGTTTCAAGGACGCTGAGTGCACTAACTCTACTATCACTCTGTCAACAACAACCTGCCCCCTCGAAGATACCTGGCTAGACCGGCAAGACATGGTAGTGTTTTGTCTCTTTCTCTTCCACTCCCCCTTTCCTTTTGGGACACCTGCCAGGGTTTCTGTGTCCACCAGGAAGTATGCCAAGAGGTGTTCCAGGAGGTCGGGGCATACCATTGCCCCTGCAGACATCCTGCTTTTCAGGTGAGTGGCCCAGTCTCTACACCTTCTGTTTTTCCAACACTGTTGCATTCAGCTGGCACATGTTCTGATTGAGAGCCACCAACTGCCTGTGCACTGATTACGTGTGCTTACATTGTAGTCGCTACACTAGACATATATTAGCAGAGCTCCGCTATGTCGCCCATTTATCCTGTTTAGTTCAGCTGCAGTGCGGAGAGAGGGGGCCTGGCAGAGACACAATAGGGGTCCTGTGGAGTAAGAGAGTTAAATATCACAGCAAGCCTCCCTGTTGGAACCCGTGGGCAGCTGAGGGGTCCAGCGGCGCGGCCTCCAGGGCAAAAAGGCGTGCGGAGGAGCAGATCGCGCAGCAGAGTACCTGCGACGGCCTTGAGCCTTGAAGCCGTACGGCTGACAGGAGCAGTGCGGAGAGCGCTAGAGGCTCTGTTGAGTGTTGGAGGCTGGGCAGCGAAGGCCGAATGAAGGGTGCCCTGCGTGGCACCCCTCAGGTGAGGTGAGCGGCGCCTGCCTGGGGTGTGAACGGGGCCAATCAGAGTGCCCTGGAACGGGGTGCTGCCACTGCTGTGAGGACTAAAAGCTGGGACCCCTTGATGGCGGGGGGTCCCTCAATGCTGCATTGGCTGAAAGAGGGGCGGATGCAGTCGTGATTGGACCTGTGGTGACAGCTCTCTGAGGCAGGGCGGCGGTGCGAGCCTCATGCGTGCAAAGATTGAGTTGCTGAGATTGGATGCTGCAGATGCTACCGAGATGCTATTGTCTGGATGAGGGGAACTAGTGCCGGTCGTGAGAGAAGACAATAGAACAGACTGTATGGAACAGATATTATCCCTGACTACTATAACTCCCAAGCTGCAGAACGCCCTATAGTAGGGGATGTACTACACTGGAGGAGCTTGATGCTGAGAGGTAGCCTCAGTTGCCGCTTATCACAGATGTTATGCTTCCGTCACGCAAGCTCTGACTTGACCTTTGTGCAACTGGCTTTCCGTTAGGGGGTACTCACTCGGGGAAGCAAACGCAAGCCATAGTAGATAGGTCCTGTTACCTCGCAGATGACTTCACGTGACCAGCCATGGGTCGCCAGCGAACTGGGGGGCTGACGCCTGTGCCTCACCGTAGAGGATCCCTCCTGCAGTCGACGGCCACCATGGATGCTACAGAATGACCCAGCGCATTAGTGAACAAATTAGATGCTGTACTGCTGGCCATTGATAACACGCAGACCTCTTTGGAGTCTAAAATTGACACGTTCTCCTCTGATTTAAGTCTCCTGCATGTGGATCATAGGAAATTGGCAGATAGTGACATTGATGGAACCAGACACCAGTCGTTACCACAAAAAACACGTAGCTTGGAAACCTCACTGAAGGAGCTTACAGACAGTGTGTGAGTACTGGAGCAACATGCGGAGGATGCAGAGGGCAGATCCCACAGAAACAATGTCCGACTGGTGGGTCTGCCTGAGGGAGCCGAGGGACATGATCCTGTGCAGTATATGGAGAACTGGCTGTGAACTGTAGTTCCGTCAGACGTGCTCTCCTGCTTTTGTTCCATCAAGAGAGCGCACAGGGTGCCGACCAAGCGACCTCCAGTGGGCGCTAATCCGAGACCGCTGTTGGTTAGATTTCTCCACTACTGAGATAGAGACGTAGTATTGAAGGAGACCCGTTCAATGACGGAGGTGCGGGTGGGGAGCACCAAAGTGATGTTCTTCCCCGACTACACAGTTGCTGTGCAGAAGCAACATAATAATTTCCTGGCAGTGAAGCGGTGCCTCCATGAGATGGAGTACACTTATTCTCTTCTCTTCCCGGCTAAGCAGGCATGGTGGCTGCTGACACCGTGCACATTTTGTTACCCCTGAGGAGGCATGGCACTGAAATGAGAGTTCCGGTGGTGGTGCCGGATCTTCGCTAATGATGGACCTGCCAGGAGGAGGTGCCCTCACACTTAGTAACTTTGCACCTAGCCTTCATTAAATGAAGGTTAGGCATATAGGTGACTTATAAGTTACTTAAGTGCAGTGAAAATGGCTGTGAATTAAGGTGTGCACTATTTCACGCAGGCTGCTGTGGCAGTCCTGTGAAAGAGTTTGTCTGAGCTCCTTATGGGTGTAAAAAGAAATGCTGCAGCCCATAAAGATCTCCTAGAACCCCAATGCCCTGGGTACCTAGGTATCATATACTAGGGACGTATAAGGGGGGTTCAGTGTTCCAACTGAAATTGGTAAATTAAGTCAATAGCCTATAGTGACAAATTTAAAAGCAGAGAGAGCATAAGCACTGAGGTTCTGGATAGCATGTTGTACAACTCCCTTAGACAAACATTGCAACAAGCGTGGGGAGACCTCACAGAAGAACCTCGTATGCACTACACAGTACAGTACCTACATGTCTTTGAAGAAGGGGTCATTTAATACACTGGATAGCAGACTCCCTACTTCTCCACATGACTGGCCTGCTTGTGCCCATCCGAAGGAAGTGGGAAGGAGACGGGGGGACCATTTCACAGAAAGGGAATGGGTGACAATACTAGAGACCCCCACATATGTATCTTGCAATATGCAAGTTCGCCTTATTCAATATTATGTCACACAAAGGACATACTCTACCCCCGATAAGATCAATAGACATTTTGACTGTGTGGATGTGGCTTGTCAGCGGTGTCAGTGCTTGGGAGCGGACTTTCTACACATGATGTGGTCATGTCCCACCCTGAGTCACCATTGGAGCTCAATGCATGCACGCTTGATGCATTGTGTGGGCCAGTCCTTACTAATGACATGGGAGGCATGTGTCCTGGGATTGTTTCCTAGGGTTTTTTTGGATCTGGGGTTGTTAGCGGCCAAACGCCTTATAACTCGCAGATGGCAATCTTCTAAGCCACCAACCTATGAAGCATGGACGCGTTCACTGGCTATCTGGGCGAGAGCAGAATGCACGGCTCTCCAGCACGAGGAAGCGATGATACTGCGAAAATATCCTCTTGCCGCGTTGTGGGAGATAATAATACCAGACCTGTACATGCCGCTGACACCGGCGCTTACTTCAATTTGATTCCCCGGAAATTGGTGATGGAGTATTGGCAGAGTTCACACTCAGTTCAACATGCTATAGAACTATATATATGTGACTAAAACAAACACACACAGATGTAGGGATTCTGGGCTTTTTGAGGGCTGTGTGCATAAAAGTGTGGGGTGATATGTTGAATTATTATAAACTGTACTACAATTTTACTGAATTCACAATATGGGTGCCCAGATTCATGTTGCCAGAGATTCCCCCTCTATGATTGTTGTTACGACTTGTTATTGATTATGACCAGATGGGTTGGATGTATTATTACTATGCAATATGTTTTGTTAACATATAAAAGCAATAAAGAAATATAAAAAAGAAAAATCAATGATGTGATCAAAGATGTCATGAGTGTTGCAATATGTGGTGTAATTATCAATGCATGGTGAGGGCACGAATTATAGTTACCTTAGGGCATGAGTTATAGGGGGTCATTACAACATTGGCGGTAAAAGCCGCTTACCGCTGTGCAGAAGACCGCCAACACACCGCTGTGGCCGCGGAATTCCGCCACAGCTATTACGACCCACATCTCGAAATCCAACAAAATTCAGACACCCACACAAATCCGCCACACCAAAGGTCAGTGATAAACTGGCGAAAACAAAATCTCCACAGTCACGCCAACAGAAATACCCCCAAGCTATCACGACCCACGAATCCACGCAGCGGTGTTCCAACCGCGGTATTCCATTGGCGGTACACACCGCTGCGCTCAAAATACACACACATCTCCAAAACACCACCACATTGGACAATTTAAAATACATACACCTGATACACATACACACACCACTCCCACACACCCAAAACAATATAAAACACACACCCACATCACCCACAAACCCCTACGACCACCATTACAAAGAGAAGGTCAGAGAGAGACACCACCATCCACAAACTAGCAGCCACAGGCACACAACACCCCACACATCACCTACACCACCCCATGGCATGGCAAAGACACCCAAGGTTCTCGGAGGAGGAGCTCAGGGTCGGACTGGCGGCGGACCCCCACCTCCTCCCCCACAACTAACAACATGGGAGGAGCAGGTCTTGGCTATTCTGCATCCTGAGGGCCTCGCAGGAGTCGGTGGAGGAATGGACTCTGGTAAGTCAAATCTTAACTATCATATCCCCCACCCTACCTGCATGCTATCACAGACCCCCACCCTCGCCCCCTCCCCTATCACTCCAACTTCTCACAAATGTACTAATAACACAAACCACCCATCCCAACACCAAGCCCTGCATGACAAAACAAAGCATGGACACCCATCACTAAAGCATGCCCACTGCACATACCCATAACACCCCCCTCAACCATCATCACACAAGCCCCCACACAGGAATGCTAGCACTGGGGTACACGGTCACCCACCCATTGCACACCATGACACACACAGAGGCAATAATCATGCTTTTACACCCCTGCAGGACCACTACCCAACGTCACCAGACAGGAGGGTCCAGACATCTCCACCCCACCCACAGAAGAGGCCCACAGTGATGACAGCAGCTCTGCCCAACTGGATCCAGATGACCAGCCCGGACCATCGTGGGCCTCGGATACAGTCGGTTACCCTCACACAGGCACAGCCCACCACAGACCTTCCACCCTCTGGTAACACTAGCACAGCACCCACCCAGCGGGACCATACCTCCGTCCCCAGGACACGTCAATCAGCTGTGTGTCCACCACTACAGGGAACCCAGGATAACCCACCACCCCAACAACAACAGGGATCTGGGGGCAGTGGCAGTGGGCACACGGTCCAGGGGACGGAGACCCAGGAACACAGGGGAACTGGGAGGGCTGCCGTGCGACAGGGGGCGGACAGACCAAGGGAACCCACTCTCCACGAGGCCCTCTCCTCCATCATGGGTGCATACCACCACTCCCAGGAGACAATGGCAACGGTCCTGGCCAAGTTTCAGGAGACCCAGCGCATGCAGGAGGAACAGTATTTGGGCTTCAGGGAGGAACTCAGAACCATCAGCTCCGCCCTGGGCACCATCGTAGGGGTGCTGAAGGAAATACTTAACACCAGGAGGGACACTGTGGCACTCCAAGGGGCCCCTGACACTAGCATGGATGATGAACTGCCCACCACCTCCGCCGGCGCTAGTGGACAGGAGGCACCGCCACAGGACCACCACACCAGCACCCCACCCTCTGCAGACAGAAAACCACCCCGCAAGCGGTCCCTGAGATCCAGGAACAAGACAGAGCACAATGCCAAGACCCCCGCCAAGAAATGAGACCACCCTGATTGTCATCCTACTATCCCACTTTGTAACCCTGTCCATATTGTAACTGCCCCAGCTCCACTTCCTATGCCCATATGGGCAATGCACCTGTGAGAATAATAGACTGGACTCTGCCATGGACATTCCTCCACCATCACTCCTCACCATTTTACAACCCCCCTCCAATAATTAGCAATTCAATAAACACCCTTGAAGCACAAAACAATCTGGAGTCAGTCTGTGATTTTGAGAATGTGTATTAGCAATGACAGTGACAAAATGTGTTTTCAAATGTAATGTCAACATACCTATGTCACACATCTCAAGTCCATGAGGAATCTAAGCAGATGACACATGTTGGAAACCACACCTGTGAAACCGTAAGGGAAATGTACAGCTCAGTGACCATATACTGGTTGAAATCGACAGACAGGATAGAGGTAGAAGTGTAAAAGTACGTGTAGTAGGCAGGAATGTTTTCTCACCTGTGTGTCACTGGAAATATTGCTGGATAACTGAGTCCCTGTTGTCAATGTCTTCTTCCTCTGCTTCCTCCTCATCACTGTCCACAGGCTCCACAGCTGCCACAACACCGCCATCTGGACCATCCTCCTGCAGAAAAGGTACCTGTCGTTGCATAGCCAAGTTGTGAAGCATACAGCAGGCCACGATAATCTGGCACACCTTCTTTGGTGAGTAGAATAGGGAACCACCTGTCATATGGAGGCATCTGAACCTGGCCTTTAGGAGGCCGAAGGTGCGTTCGATCACCCTCCTAGTCCGCCCATGGGCCTCATTGTAGCGTTCCTCTGCCCTGGTCCTGGGATTCCTCACTGGGGTCAGTAGCCATGACAGGTTGGGGTAACCCGATTCCCCTAATAGCCACACACGGTCCCTCTGGAGTTGACCCATCACATAAGGGATGCTGCTATTCTGCAGGATGTAGGCGTCATGCACAGAGCCAGGGAACATAGCATTTACCTGGGAGATGTACTGGTCTGCCAAAGATAACATCTGTACATTCATGGAATGATAACTCTTCCGGCTCCTGTACACCTGTTCACTCCTGTAGGGGGAGGGGGACCAGATCTACATGGGTCCCATCAATGGCACCTATGATGTTGGGGATATGTCCAAGGGCATAGAAGTCACCTTTAACTGTAGGCAAATCCTCCACCTGAGGGAAAATGATGTAGCTCCGCATGTGTTTCAGCAGGGCAGACAACACTCTGGACAACACGTTGGAAAACATAGGCTGGGACATCCCTGATGCCATGGCCACTGTTGTTTGAAATGACCCACTTGCAAGGAAATGGAGCACTGATAGCACCTGCACTTGAGGGGGGATTCCTGTGGGATGGCGGATTGCTCACATCAGGTCAGGCTCCAACTGGGCACACAGTTCCTGGATTGTGGCACGGTCAAACTTGTAGGTGATTATCAAATGTCTTTCCTCCATTGTCGACAGGTCCACCAGCGGTCGGTACACCGGAGGATTCCGCCATCTCCTCACATGTCCCAGCAGACGATGCCTAGGAAGGACAACAGCGACCACAGAGTCAAACAACTCAGAGGTATGTACCCACAGTCTTCACAGAACAACATTCATGCACAAAATGTGGTCTGTATTTGTGTGTGAGACAAGGCCTAAGTCTGTGTGACACAGTTGGTAATTAGGCCATGTGGGCCCCTGAAATGGCGGCTGCCTGACCTCTAAAGTGGGACAATGAGATGTGAGGTAACTGCGCTGGCGTTGTACACCGTCGCAGTAGGCGGTCGAAGACCACGGCGCAATGCTGTATTGGTTAACATTGGAACCTATGGGTCCCAGGAGCCAATGACGATGTACGCCGGCGGTGATGGTATGCACCGCTGCGGACGTGACCGCCGCGGATGTGACTGCCATTTTCCATCTGTTCAATCACTCGATACCTGATCTTCGACAGGAGAGGACCTACACTGCAAGTGCTGCTGTTACCTCGGTCTGGAAGCGACAATGGCTCGTGTGTCTGGGGAAAGGGCCCCTGCCTTCACTGCAGAGGAGTTGGAGAAGCTCGTGGACGGGGTCCTCCCCCAGTACACGCTACTCTACCGTCCACCAGACCAACAGGTAAGTACACAGGGAGCACGTTGTATGGGCTATGCCTGTGTGGAGAGGGCTGGTTGTAAGAAGGAAGGGGACAGAGTGCTGCGTGCATGAAAGACGGTTGGTGCATGTGCCACATGGCAAGGGTAGGGATGTAGGCCACTCATTTTGATGGCGCAGTTAGTAATGACTTCTCTTCTTTCCCTGTACATTTCATGTAGGTCAGCGCCCACCAGAAGAAGGATATTTGGCGTGCCATCGCCAAGGACGTTCGGACCCTGGGGGTCCACCAGAGACGGAGCACCCACTGCCGGAAGAGATGGGAGTACATTCACCGCTGGAGCAAGAAGACGGCGGAGGCTCAGCTGGGGATGGCCTCCCAACGTGGGAGGGGTGCCCGTCAAACCATGACCCACCTGATGTTCCAGATCCTGGCGGTGGCCTATCCTGAGTTGGATGGGCGCTTGAGGGCATCACAGCAGACAGAAGGGGGTGAGTACAACATCATTCAGCGGACTTTGTGCGCAGTGAAGGTGTCTGGGTGGGTGGAGGAGGGCTCTGGGTTTCCCTAGGCGAGGGCGAGTTGCGTAGGCTAGGCCCCTCCGTAATGAAGGCCATGTGGCACCCCTCCCCACCTCTGTAGAGTGCCAAGTACAGGCATTGATGCCCATGTGTCATCTATGTGTGCAGATGTCGTCCATAGCCATGTAGGCCATATCCCAGGAATTGCATCTGTAGAGCCCAACAGCGCGACGTAGTGCAGGGGGCTGCTGTGTCTGTATTGTCCGCCAACGGTAACGGTAAGCCATACACTCAACCTGTCTTTCTTCTGTCGTCCCCCCCCTTTTTGTGGTCTCCCTGTTCTTGGGTGCATCAGCATCATCAGGCGGAGGTACAGTGGCACCGGAGCACGAGGGAGCTGCATCCCATGGAGGGTGAGGGGAGCACCACGGCGGTCACAGGATCTGCAACCAGCGACACAGACTCATCCTCTGATGGGAGCTCCCTTGTGGTGGCGGCAAAATCTGGGCCCCCCACTTCTACAGGTACAGCCGCCACCCCCCTACCAGCACCGCCCTCCCAGCAGCCCCTCAGCGTGTGCCCCGTGCCCACTCACCCAGGAGGGTAGGCATCATCTTCGCCCCAGGCACCTCAGCCCCTGCCCCTGTCACCTCTGCTGCCCTCAGTGAGGAGGCCATTGACCTCCTCAGGTCCCTCACTGTTGGGCAGTCTACCATTTTGAATGCCATCCAGGGTGTAGAAAGGGAATTGCAACACACAAATGCATTCCTGGAGGGCATTCATTCTGGTCAGGCTGCCCTTCATAGAACCCTGCAAACTCTGGCCTCAGCACTGATGGCAGCCATTGTCCCTGTATCTAGCCTCCCCCCTCCAACTTCCTCCACCCAGACCCAATCCCCTGTACCCCAGCCTATCCCAAGCACACCATCAGACCAGCCTGCACACACCTCAACACACAAGGAAAGCTCAGGCAAACATAAGTACCACACATCCCAAAGGCACTCATGCAAGCATCACACACATACAGACACACCAACATCCACTGCCTCCATTGTGTGCCCCTCCTCCTCGTTTCCCTCCTCCCTCCCAGTCTTGTCTACACTCACACCTGCATGCACAACCACTACAGCCACTACGTCCCGCACCAGCACACCCACCACCACACCCCGCTCACGTGCACTCACCACCCCCACTACCATTTACACGTCCCCTGTGTCCTCTCCCAGTGTGTCTGTGATGCCCCCTCCGAAGATACACAAACGCAGGCACACACCCACCCAACAGCCATCCACCTCACGACAGCCTCCGGCCCATGCACTTGCACCCAAATCGACAAAAGTTACACCTCCTACAACCACCACCTCTTCATCCACTCCCAAACCCCCTCCATCTACCCATCCCAGTGTCTCCCAAAAACTTTTCCTGGCCCCCCTCAACCTATTTCCCACCACCTACCCCCCTTCCAATTCATAGGTCCTGTACTAGCACCTCAGCCAAAAAATCTCCGGGACCAGTGGTGCCTGTTGTTACAGGTATGTGGAGTGCACCGGCCACCAGGACAGCCAGTGTGGCACGGAGCCACAGCACAGCCAGTCCCCCCTGTGAAGTACCAGAAGTTGGACAGTGCAGGGGGGGAGAGGGGGAAGACTCCAGCCAGCAAATCCACTCACAAGGGTCCCGGGGGGAGTGTCGACTCAGCTGCGACTCCTCCCAAGGTGGGGAAGGGGCAGAAGAAATCTCCAAAGTCTGGGAGGAGCAGCACGGCGGAGAAGACCGCCATCATCCTCGCTGCCCAAGAGGCCACCGCCAGCCCCATCGTCACTGGCCAGGAGGCCACCGCCAGAGTCACTGCCCAGGAGGCCAGCCCTATCGTCACAGGAGGCCACCGCCAGAGTCACTGCCCAGGAGGCCAGCCCCATTGTCACTGGCCAGGAGGCCACCGCCAGAGTCACTGCCCAGGAGGCCAGCCCCATCGTCACTGGCCAGGAGGCCACCGCCAGCCACAGCCCAGCTGGCCAGGAGGGCCCCGCAAGCCACAGCCCAGCTGACCCATGAAGGACTGCCAGCCACAGCCCTGCTGGGCAATGAAGGCCCGCCTTGGCAAGGACCGCTGAACAGGCCAGGGACCGCTGAACAGGGCAAAGACCGCCATGGAATGCACCGCTGAACAGGTCTGACACTGGCAACTCAAACACCGCTGAACTGGCCATGGACCGCTGAACAGGGCAAAGACCGCCATGGAATGCACCGCTGAACAGGTCTGACACTGGCAACTCAAACACCGCTGAACTGGCCATGGACCGCTGAACAGGGCAAAGACCGCCATGGAATGCACCGCTGAACAGGTCTGACACTGGCAACTCAAGCACCGCTGAACAAGCCAGGGACCGCTGAACAGGGCAAAGACCGCCATGGAATGCACTGCTAGCCCATTTGTGGCAGGGGCAGTGACGCAAGTGGGACCGTCACGGGGTGTGTGCTGCACTCTGGGCACCAGTCCCCCTCCAGAACCAGTGGAGAAAGGCATCCACTACCTCAGTCCTTGGCAGGATGAAGCACCCTGGGCACAAAGCCCCCTCCAGAACCAGTGGAGAAAGGCATCCACTACCTCAGTCCTTGGCAGGATGAAGCACTCTGGGCAAAAAGCCCCCTCCAGGACCAGTGGAGACATACATCCACTTCCTCAGTCCTTGGCAGGATGAAGCACTCTGGGCACAAAGCCCCCTCCAGAACCAGTGGAGACTTGCATCCACTTTAGAGACTGTGGCTCTGCACTCCCCAGGATGGTACAGTGGGCAACCTACCCACTGCAGAGACTTGAGAGACTGTGGCTTTGCACTCCCCAGGATGGTACAGTGGGCAACCCACCCACTGCAGAGACTTGAGAGACTGTGGCTTTGCACTCCCCAGGATACATCAATGGACATGGAGCCCCCTCGTGGTTCTGGCGTGGTGCACTCATCCGGATGAGGTGCCCCCCCTTCTCTTCCCCCTGAGGTGCCTGTTGTATTTCTATCTGATGCCCCTGCAGTGTTCTCTCCGTTTTGATCGGGTATCTTGTGTGGGCCTCGTCCATGCATTTTGGGCCCGGTGGTCCACGGACAATGAATGGTGCAATACCTGCACTACTAATCGTGGTGTATATTTTGTTTAATGTGTATATATGTATATATTTGCTTACTGTATTTTGATATATTACAATGGTTCAACTCATTTCCTTTTGTCTTTGCATTCTTTCGGGGGGGTTGGGGGCTGTTACTGTAATGTGTAGATATGCATTGGTGTGTGTGTTGTAGTGGGTGAGGGTCGGGGTGGGGGTTGGGATGTTGGTTGTGTGTGTCCCTGTGTTTTTGCCTCCCCCCTCCCCTATGTCGTAGGTGCAGTACTCACCGTGGTCTTTGCCGCCGGCGTTGATGATCCTCGTATAGGAGCAGGAAGACTGGCGCTAGCAGAATATGGAGTTCTGGCTCCATGGTGCCCTCGTTCCTTGTGGAGTGTGTAGAGGTGAGCGTTTTCCCTTTGAAATGCCTGTTTCCGCCGTGTTTTTATCCACGGTGAATCTGCCCCGGAAAAGGTGGCGGATTGGTAGTTTGTGATACTGTGGGCGGTACATTGTCCTCCGCCTGTCTGTTGGCGATGACCACCATGCTGTTTGTCTGTACCGCCGTGGAGGTCTGAGTGTTAAAGTGGCTGTCTTTGTTGGCGGTTTCCGCCACGGTCATAATTCCAATTTTTTTACCGCCGGCCTGTTGGCGGTTTTACCGTCGCTTTAACACCGTCCGCCAGGGTTGTAATGACCACCATAGTTATTTGAAATAACTCTAACTATAAAAGGTGAGTTTCTGTGGTTTTGTATGTTTAAAAACTGTGAGCCTAACTAATGTCCCTGTAACCTTTGGCTTTTTCAGTGAATTTCTCAGTTTTTTTTAATGTAAAGAAATTTTAATTACTTTGGCCCTCATTATGACATTGGAGGTAAATCCCGCTTACCGCTGCGATGACAGCCGCCAACATACCATCACAGAGGGGAACATCCGTCCGCCATATTATGACACAAGCACACACCAAACTGACAGAATACTGCCACAAACAAATCTGCCAGACCAAAGGTTAGTGTTAAACTGTTGATACGAACACCCATATTGTTCTGCCAACAAAACAACGCCCTCCACATTATGATCCACAAATCACTACAGTGGACATTCAACAACGGTAAACCATTGGTGTTACACACCGACACGGTCATAATGGCCACACCGCAGAACACCCATGTCCCCACAAAGGCACCCCCGTTTCACTGATGAGGAGTTGCAGGTCATGGTTGAGGAAATAGTCAGGGTAGAGCCACAGCTGTGTGGAGCACAGATCCAGCAGAGCTCCATTGCCAGGAAGATGTAGCTATGGCGGAGAATCATTGATGGGGTGAACGCTGTGGGACTTCATCCACGAATAAGGGAAGGGACGGCATCAGGAAGAGGTGGATCGACCTATGGGGGAAAGTATGTTCCATAGCAACAAGGCACCAGCTCGCTATCCAGACGGTGGACCCCCACCGCTGACAGCATGGGAGGGGCAAGGCTTGGCAATCCTGCATTCCGAGGGACTCACCGGAGTTGCTGGAGGACTGGACACAGGTGAGTCAATATTTACTACTTGTCCCCCCCAACCTGCATGCCACCACCAACCCTTTCCCTGACACCGACCACTCCACTCCATCCCACACAGTGCACCATCACAGTTAGCTAACCTAAAGGCCAAGCCCTGCATGGCATACCCACTGCATTCACATCCCTCCCAGCCCTGCACCTGAGGGCAAGGATCCCCATCCACCACCGGAGGACAAGGATCCTCATCCACCACCCGAGAGAAAGAATCCCCCTATACCACCAGAGGTCATGTAGTCCCCCCTTCAGGGACTGTGGCCTAGGACTCACCTCCAGGGACAGTGGGCAAGGAGCCCCCTCCAGAACCAGTGGGCATGATACCTACTACAGTTGAGGTCCCCCTCCCCTGAGGTGCCTGCCCATTTCCAACATGATGCCCCTGAACAATGGAGTCCGGATAATGCCAGGCGTCAAGTTGGGGCTTGGACAATGCCCTGTGACCATATGGCCCTTTACTACTTTGGACTGGCTATTGGCCCAATCTGTACAATGACGTGTATATAGTTATTCATTTATTCATTATGGTAGCTGTTGGCAGCAAATTGCAGTTGTTGTACTAGAGCTCCTTGCATTCTTTGCTCCTGGGTCATGTAACTGTAGATGTACTGTGCAGCTGGTTGTGTGTGTGTGTATGGTGTGTGTTGCGTGTGTGTGTGTCACTCTCCATTTTCTTCCTCCCTCCCTTGTGTGCTAGGCGGCTTTACTCACCGTTGTCGTCTTTGTCTGCGTTGGTGGTCCAGGATGAACATGGCATGGTAGAGCATTGGGAAGACTTGGAGTTCTGGTTCTATGACGGCCGCGGAGTCCTCTGTGTCCCTGAAGGCAAATCTTTCCTTTTCTGTAATGTGTTTCCCCCAGGCTTTTGATAGCGTTGCTAACACCCTGGAAATCCTGGTGGTTTGCTATTTCATAATATGGTGGGAAGTACCTTGACTTCCGCCTGACTGTAGGTGGCTACCGGCGTGGTCGGTGGTGTTAGCGCCCTGGCAATTGGTGTGGTGCATTGGCTGTGTATTGGAGGTCTCACCGCCATGGTCATAATTTGGCAGTAATTATAGCCAGACTGTTGGCGGTATTACTGCCACTTCAACAGTGGTGGTCAGTACACCGCCAATGTCATAATGAGGGCATATATGTTAATTCAACCACTGCCGCACATGACCAACCCCCTATATTCACCCAGCCCTGCACCAATTAGTGTGAAACATACTCTGACATATTGGAAAAAAATGTATTTGACAAGTAAAAAGAGTGGCTCACCTTTCAGAATGTACCTTAAACATTTGAAGGTGAAAAGAAATTGTAGTACAGAAATGGCCACACACACAAAGACTGGAACCCTCAATCTTCAGTGTGGGAATCTGAGACCTAAACCTCTAAGCCACAGGTGACTCCTTGCTCTGCACTGTCCAGACTTAACAGTGACATTCAAACAAAAGATTATAATGTGACAAAATGTAAATGTTCCATCAGTAGGAATGTTTAACAGTCAAAACAATAGTAAGTAGACACACTACCATGAGATTCAAGGATTTGAATTTTCAGCCTACTGAGCGACATTCCAAGAGCTTTGCCAATAGACCATTTGAGACTTTGTTCTGCTCTGCATCAAAACATATCTATAATATTTGAAACAACATGTGATGTTTTGGAGTCATTGTATGGAGAGACCATTGCAATAACTATCTCTCTCTCTCTCTCATCCCATCAGAGAGAAAGTGATAGGTCTGCAGGGGGAGCCTCAAGGCCCCCATAGTCCACTGTCTTCCATCTCCTGCAGGAGCCAGCATTGCAAAGAGCAGCTTTCTGCGTGCAGGAGCAATGTTTTCATCTCCGCTTTCAGCAAGCAGGAGCATGTTTTAATCTCCCGCTTGCTTAAAGTGGAGTGCTTGCTTTTGGTTGGCGGGACTTGTCAGCTCCAGCGAAGCAAAAGCAAATAGCTACCTCCGATGGTGGGCTACTTGGGAGGTAGAAGGAGCCAGCCCCTGGAGATGGTGGCCTCATGTATGGCTTCACACAGCCCCCCTCCATGTTTTCAATGTTGCCCCAGAGAGGTGGTGGTCCCAAGGGTCAGAGGTCAGTGCAGACCCCCTCTTTAAATCATTTTGTAACCTCAGGGAGGTGTCGCCCCCCCCTATTATTTTTTAAATATGTTGAAAAGCTCTAGGAGGGGGCCCACTGCACCTCCTTCTATTTTGAGCCCACAATTCCCATGGGACTTTGCCCACCCGGGGCCAACATGTTTAGAAACATGGGAAAATCTGTTGTTATTTAATCACTGTGACAGCCACAGATCCAACCACAGATTTCTCTGTGATTTAAAAAAAATACTTTCAAGCCTTGCGAAGGCTAGAAGGTTAGGGTATTGATGCTCTGCCTCCTTTTGTTTTGGGGCTTGGCTGCAGCTAAGTCCCAAACTGGCTGCCAACACTTCTTGTTTGAAGTGTTGGCAACCAATCAGTTCTCAGCAAGAGATCTGCCTAGGTCCGCTGCCCTAGATATACACATTTATTTCCATTTTTCCTCTCAAAAACTACTTAACAAATTTACATCAAATGAAAAATCTGTTGACCTAAAGCTACTTTTTTGACAAATTTGATGTAATTGCTTCCAGCAGTTTGTGCTGCAGGTGTGTCTAAAAAGGCTAAGGTAATTAACATGGGATTTACTTGTTTTTACCCCCACCATTTTTCTCGGCTGAAGAGTCTGTGGGAATTACCATGGGAAGCATACTTTTTTTTACCCCACCCCTTTTTCTCAACCCCGCTTGATGGATCATCCAAAAACTTTCCATGCCCAACAAGCTCGAAATTGACCCTTTTTTGGAAAATTTAGTGAGGATTCGTCAAACCGTGGCAAAGATGTAGGCAAGTCAAAAAATGCTTTCTTTATGGAAACTAGGTCCTAACTATAACTAGCTTCTGGCAATTGCCAGCCCTCCCCGAAGCTAAGAATATGAAGCATGGGGAGGGCATGGCCCCCCTGCAGCCCACCACCTCCCCAGGGCAAGCTACAAAAAAATATAAAGTGGGGGTCCTGCAGACTCCCCAGAACCATGAATATAAAGTATGTGGGGATGTCCTGCAGACTCCCCAGGACCATGAATATAAAGTATGTGGGGGGCTGCATGACCCCCTCCTGCCCCAGGGATCGCCACCTCCCCAGGGCAAACTACTGTCAAACAGCTACTGCTTGCTGAAAGCAGAGTTTTCATCTCTTTCCCTGCATGCTAACATGCAAACGGGGAAAGAGATGAAAACATTGCTCCCGCAAGCAGGGAGCTGCTATTTAAAATTTAAAGCCACTCCCTGCTTGCGGGAACAATTCCGGTTCCTGTAGGAGATGGGAACCGACTGGGACAGCAGAGCTTTGAGACTCTCCCTGCAGTTCCCTAGAACTGGAAAGCAAAAACAAAAAAACTTTTCAAGGTGGAACTGCAGATCTGCAGTTCCACCTTGAAAAGTTATCTCATAAAGACGCTTGAGGAACAATAACACTGGCAAAATTACAGATACACAAGATCACTGGAGACATTATCATGGTGTCATGTGAGCAATGGTAGTGTGGTAGATGCACTATAAATATACCCAACGAGATAGCACTTACTAATTTCCCAGTAGAAAGTACTCCAGTTGGGTAGACATTCTGCACAAAACGGTGGCCTCTTCTTGGATAAATACGCAGGGCAGGATTCATTCTGGCATGGTACTCATTTGACAGAAATCAAACCTCAACAGGAAGCACTTACAGATATAAACAAAGCATATGCACAAGTTCAAGGTCCATTTCTGTAAGGTACTATTCATCTCATTACTTGTGCATTGTCGAGGCAAAACAGGTGTTTTTTCTTGGTATTTCCTTGCAAAAGTATCCCTTCAGGAGGTGTTTGCATCCTTATTTTTTTCAAGCGCAATATCTCATGTAGTGAATGTGGCAATTGGGTTCTTTCTTGTCAAATACTGCTGAAACCCTTCAGATGTATGTGACACTGGGTTGGGTGGTTATAGGGGGTTGGTCGGAGGCTGTGTGGGGTGGTGGTTGGATTAACATATAGTAAGTAAAATGACTTTACGTTAAAAGAACCATAGAAATTCACTGAAAAAACAAAGGTTACAGGAACGTTATAGTTAGGAATAAGAATTTTTTTTAAATGCTGAATTTCACCTAAAGAAAACAAAGGTTACAGCGGCACTGCTAATTACCCTAGCTATTACTCCACTCATGACATCTTTTATAACATCATTGATAACATCACTGATCATTTGTTGTAAAGTTATTCATAAAAAAACTGTGCATGGCGGGGGCGCAAGTTCATATTTTGTGTCACTGAACAGGGTATCAAAGAACTTAACACCAAATATCCATGGCTGTAAATTCAGAAAGATCCATGGCTTATCCATATGTAGGAAAATTCACCGTACAATGGCAAAGCAGTCAGTATTAACACAGGGGCAGTCTCTACTCTGGCTGAGGAGGGCCATGAAGGATTCAGGTGAGTTTGTGTACTCAATGACTGCAACCCTCATGAGCAGTGGATTCCTTCAAACCATCAGTGGGACAATTCTAGAGTGGTGAATAGAACACTGCTTAGAGTTTGCTTCAATAACTGTGGACTGTTCAGTAACACTTTCAATTTATTGGCGACAAGTCTCTATTTATTTTAGCACAGGGTGCACCCAATTTAGGTGCCAATCAATGGAAACAAAGGTGTGTTCACATTTGTTGACATGAGTACGTCACATTTTAACTGTGCATCATTGTCCTCTAATATCACCTGTAAGAAAATACTTATAAAGTATTGCGAGGTCAAACATCTCATACATGAAGATTTAAAAAAAGAGCTCACAGAATTTGAGATATATTTATCTCCAATTGTATCTGGAGTGTTGGCAGCAAATTTTTGATAAATGTCTTAGGACTGACTGTAAGTGCTCTCCTCATCTCATCCCACAGAACTGTAGAAGGAAGGGATCCATATGTTTTTTTTGTTTTTGTTTGAAAATGGAGGCACAGTTGAAGCATAAGCTGTATTTAGGTGCACACATTTAATTTGTGAGATGTGTGCAGTAAGAGACATGTACAAAGCAATGATAAGTATGGCTGCCTAATCTCTTCTTCATGTTATTCTTTCTTATCGTAGGGTTGGCATTTGCTTCAAAAAAGCTGTTTGAATTAGTTGCAACCACAGGTAGATTCATTGTGCCGCAACATATATCTATGTTTCCTAGGTACTCCCGTTATGGGTGCTCTTTGAACCTGTCATTGCAGGATTTACTTCCACTGAGTTTATGATAGTAATGTGCACTTTAAACAGGCACCCATTAGTTTCCCATGTACATGAGTGTTAGAAATTCTGTCTCTAGTTGGCAGAGGTATACACCCTGTCCAAGTATGTACCACAAACCTATCCAGGGTAAGTCATATACACTCCCTAAATTAACTTGTGCTCACCCTCTGGTAGCTTGACACAGAGCAATCAGGCTTAATTCAAAAGCCAATGTTTAAAGTATTGGTGCAACACATTTAAGATACAGTAACTTAATGAAAACACTACAACAAGGTTTAGAAAAATGAATAGTATTTATCTGATTAAATCAATTCCAAAATAACGGAAATCTAATAAGTAGAAGTCGAGATAAGAATTTTTAAAGATTAAGGGCCTGATTCTAACTTTGGAGGACGGTGTTAAACCGTCCCAAAAGTGGCGGATATACCACCTACCGTATTACGAGTCCATTATATCCTATGGAACTCGTAATACGGTAGGTGGTATATCCGCCACTTTTGGGACGGTTTAACACCGTCCTCCAAAGTTAGAATCAGGCCCTAAATGTGAAAACAGTGCTAAGAAGCCACTAGTGGTCAAAAGGTTACTTGAGGTCAAGAAAGACCGGTGCAATGTCGAAATCTAGGCTGACTGCGATGGAGTGTGGACCAGCTACAGAACCCATGCAGGATCCACTGAAACAGTACCTTTGGTGCAGCAAAGCATGGAGGAAGGCACAATGGGGGTCATTCTGACCCTGACGGGCGGCGGAGGCCGCCCGCCAGAGTTCCCCCCTCCGAAATACCGCTCCGCGGTCGAAAGACCGCGGAGGGTATTCTAAGTTTTTCCCTGGGCTGGCGGGCGGTCGCCAAAAGACCGCCCGCCAGCCCAGGGAAAAACTCCCTTCCCACGAGGATGCCGGCTCGTAATCGAGCCGGCGGAGTGGGAAGGTGCGACGGGTGCTGTTGCACCCGTCGCGTATTTCACTGTCTGCCAAGCAGACAGTGAAATACTTGTAGGGGCCCTCTTACGGGGGCCCCTGCAGTGCCCATGCCAGTGGCATGGGCACTGCAGGGGCCCCCAGGGACCCGCGACCCCCCCTACCGCCATCCGGTTCCCGGCGGGCAGACCGCCGGGAACTGGATGGCGGTAGGGGGGGTCGGAATCCCCTCGGCGGCGCAGCTAGCTGCGCCGCCTTGGAGGATTCAAAAGGGCGGCGGTACACTGGAGGGAGACCGCCAGTGTTGCCGGTCCGACCGCGGCTTTACCGCCGCGGTCAGAATGCCCTGCGGGGCACCGCCGGCCTGTCGGCGGTGCTCCCGCCGACCCTGGCCCCGGCGGTCTAAGACCGCCGGGGTCAGAATGACCCCCAATGTGTTGATTTCCCTGCAGCACTCGGGCGATGCATCGTCGGGCTCCAGGAAAGTGGATGCAATGTGCTGATTTCTTTGCTACACTTGGGGCAATGATTCGAAGCACATCGTCACCGGGCCACACAGTTTGTGGATGTGGTGTTTTCAGGCAGCCGCTGGGTGGCCAGTGAAGATGCGATGCAGTGATTTTTCTGTTGCACTTGGAGCAATGAGTTTCTTTTTGAAGGTTTCAGCTGAAAAACCCACTTCTGAGGCCCAGGACTAGAGACGGGCACCTCAGGCGCAGGTAGGACTCACAGTTGGCAGAGTCCAGCAGCACCAGGAGAGTTTGTAAGCTATCTTTGATGTTCCTGAGACTGCAGAAGAAAAGGAGGCAAGCTAGCAAACCCTTGGAGACACTCTGGTTCAGCAGGATGGGTCCAGTCCTTGTCTTCAGCAGGGCAGAGATCAGCAGGTAGCAGGGCAGCTCAGCAATGTAGAGAAGCAGATCCTTAGAACAGTCAGTCTAGGCAGGGTGCCAATCTTTACAGCACAGCAGTCTTTACTCCAGCAGAGTTCTTCACAAGTCCAATAGTGATCTGATTTCAGGGTGGTCAGGGACCCAGTACTTATACCCAAAAGTGTCTTTGTTTTGGGGAATTACATCAAAGGATCTCTCTGAAGTACACATGTCCCCCTTTTAGCGCAGCCCTGGCTCCAGACTATCAGTGAGGGGGGAGTCATCCCCTATGTGTGGACTCAGGCCATTGCCCTTTAAAGTGTAAGTGTGAGACCTTCCGAACCTCCTCCCCAGGAAGACCCATCAGTATGTGGATGAATGTAAATGCAGTTGAGTATCCTATGTTGAGAGTGTCTGAAGGGAATGCACAAATGTAGCTGTCACCCAGCCTCGACCAGACGTGTACTGGAGTCAGGCTGTCAGACACACAGGGCAGTGAGCGCAGAGCAATGCTCACTTTCTAAAAAGCCGGTTTGTAAAATAGTAATAAAAAATCTGATGTTACCAGTAAAGAGGATTAATCATTCCAATTCCAATTATATGAAACATGATGAAGCTACTCCTTTCTGGTCAGGAATTAGAGCTTAAATGTATATTAAGTAATTCCTATTGCTAGTCTACGAAAGGAGCATGCCTCACAGTAATGAAAAATAACTCTGGGAGTTTTTCATTACCAGGACATGTGAAACTTCAAAGTACGTGTCCTGCCTTTTAATTACATGACACCCTGCCCTATGGGATACCTATGCCTACCTTGGCATGGCCTATATGTAAGAAAAGGGGAGTTTAAGGCTTGGCAAGTGGTTTTAAATGCAAAGTCAAAGTAGCAGTGAAACTGCTCACACAGGATCTGCTGTAGCAGGCCTGAGACATGATTTCAGGGCTACTTAAGTGGGAGGTACAATCAGTCCTGGAGGCCCACTAGTACAATTTAATTTAGTCCCTGGCTATATGGTAACCACTTTACAAGGGACTTACAAATACATTAAATATGCCATTTGTGGATATACCAATGTTATCATGTCTAGGGCAGAGTCACATGAACTTTAGCACTGGTTAGCAGTGGTAAAATGTTCAGAGTCCTAAGGCCAACAAAAAGATACAACAAAAAACAGAAAGTGAACGGCAAAAGGTCTGGGGTAAGACCACCCTAAAGATGCCAGGTCTACCTCTCTAAGGAAAATCTTGCCCCTCTACTTCAGGCACTGACAGGGTGTTTCCAGGACCAGGGTACACAGTTTCTTTATAAATTTGGTCAACCCAGATACTACAAAAAAGTTAGGCCAAAAGTTCTCTATAATGCTTGCAGCATTTGGTATGCAATAAGAATGAGATTGGGCATTCAGTATTATAGTGAACTGGCCTCAATCTGGATCTCTCCCGGTACCCCGATATGTCTACAGGATGTATTAGCCACTGATAGAGGGAGGAATTATGCAGTGGGGACAGCTAGTTAGTGGGGGCGCTGTTAGTTCTTGGGAATCTCTATCTGAAGCAACTAATGCTAAATTGTCTGGATTTAAATATGTGCAGATTAAAGCCTGGGTGCATGGGGAACCGGAGGCCGGGTGTTCCACGGCTTGGGAGAGTTAAATAATCACTAGCCCACAGTGCCAAAAAAAAGAGGTTTCAAAGTGGTACTGGATACTCACACAAGCTGAAGATGCATCTTCTCCCCCCTCTACAGAGGGATCTCGTTTTTTCTGCCCTAGACCTTCTTTATTACTGGTCGGACTCTATGAAGATTCTTTGGTCTGTGGTTAAACCTGCCCCCTTGCGGCAGAACCACCTGTTTACTGTATACCGGGCATACTGGACCCCGAAAGGTTTACTAAAATAGCTATCCAAGGAAAGGGCAACTGCCCGAAGTGTGATTTCGAGGGAGCTGATGATATCCATCTTTGGTGGCAGAGTCCAGGAATACATACTTTTTGGGAACAAGTGGGCAAATCGATCCTGTCTATTATAAATAGGCATAATGAGATAACTCTACCAATGGTTATATTTGGGCTACATGAGGCTTCTGAGAGGAGTTTGCCCGATAGATTGGAGAGACCTCTGAGGCATCCCTTTTTTAATTTGGTTTTGATAGCCTGGCGGGAAATATGCATTAAGCGGATCTCTAGCTTCCCCCCCACCCACAGAGATTGGCTGTTGGCAGGGAAGAGAATCTCTGACTTAGATTGTAGTAAAGGTTCGGATAGGTGCCTTAGAATGTGGGAACCATTTTTGGTTTTCTATGGAACCATCTCTTCCAGGCATCAGGTTAGTGTGAAGTAATTAGACTCCACCCGATTTAACTCCTGAGATCTGATTCTGGTAAGAATCCAATGATTAAGTCTTGTGACCGAACAGCTAGGAGGATGGGGGCGGACTAGTGCTGCTCCTCCCCCAAGGCTGATGGTGGCCGTTTGTTCCTTCAGTGTCACTGGAGCACTAGAGCCATGATCAAGGCTGGGGCACGCTGCGGCATCTTGTCTCTCTTTTGTTACATATGAGGACTCAAAAAAATTAAATGATGCCAGGTCTAACAATGAGTATAAAGAGTTACATTCCCTACCTTTGTAAATAAGCCCATGTATTTAGTTTCCATTTCCCATGTAAAAACTTTGATAGAAAAAAATGTCCAGCAGTTTTTGCACATAAAATTTGTTTGGGGGCAATTACCCAGATAAAGATGGTTTTTTGGGTCATTTCTCTCACAAAGTCACATTTACCAGTCATTTTCTCTCCCTGTTTGTTGAAACATCATGAAGGTAACACTGATTGTTAGAAAGTGGGTCTCTAGTTGGCAGGGGTATGCACCTTGTCCAAATATGGACCACAACCTAAATTTACTTTTGCTCACCCTCTGATAGCTTGGCACAGAGCTGGCAGGCTTAACTTAGAAGGCAATGTCTAAAGTATTTGTGCAACACACACACAGAAATCACAGGAGGTACACTACAAAAAGACTCCACAGGGATGCAGAAAAATAAAGTTTATTTATCTGTAGAGATTAAGATCAATAAGATAAAAATCCAATCATTACATTATCAGGTATTTACTGGTTACGGGTAGTAAACTATATGGTTTGCAGAAGCGATGGGTTCAACACAATGTGGAGAACCCGACAAAGTATATGCATCTCTCTTAAAGAAAGTACGGTAATCACTCCAGTCGTATTACCCTGGTGGAGCCACTGGGGCGGTAGCTAAGAAAAAGTCTCAACGCAGCAAAGTAACTTTCACTTGGGCCACGGGGAGTAACAGTAATTGTCAGTAAGGCAATGCCAAAGTTTTAGTGCAGGATGTGTGGCCACGGTCGCAGGAAAATGGGTTTTCCTCTGAAGTACCTTGAGTCCCCGTACCTGTTGAGATGTTTTCTGTGAATGCACAGAGCGGAGGACTGCAGTGTGAGTCTAGGTAGCCTAGGCTCCGGCACGAGACAGAGACAATGTATACTGCACTACAGCATCAGTCGGTCTGAGTCCTGGAAACGCTACTGGGTGACCAACAGTCGGCGCTCTAAGTATTATCTGGGTCAGTCCATGTTACAAGGCAACCTGCCACCAGACTTGGAGGGGAAGCTGGTCAGTCCAGCAGCAGTTGGAGGACATGGCAGTTCACAGCACCAGACACAGGGCTCACTTTACAGTGCTTGATGGAACGAGATCTTTGATGGCCCAGAGACCCGCAGTAGAACTGAAGGCAAGTCATTTAGCCCTTGGATTCACTCTGAGGCTGGTAGAGTTTGGGTTGCAGGGCAGAGATCAGCAGGAAGCAGGGCGGTGCAGCATGGCAGAGCAGTAGTTCCTGGGAACAGCCAGTCCTGGAAGAGTTGCAATCATGGCACACAACAGTTTTTACTTCAGCAGCATTTCCTTGAGTCCAGAAGTATACTACCTTTTGTGGGTCAGAGACCAAGCACTTATACTAAAAAGTGCCTTTGATGTAGGGTGTTAGAAATGGGGTCTCTAGTTGGCAGTGGTTTGTACTTGTCCAAGTAGAGGCCCTCACTCTAGTTAGGGTAAGGGAGCTACACAGCTAAGATAACCATTGCTTATCGCCTTGGTAGCTTAGCACAAGCAGTCAGGCTTATCTCAGAGACAATGTATATAGTATTTGTGTACACACATACCCCGTAACACAGTGAAAACACCACAAAACTACTCCACACCAGTTTATAAAAATAGCCAATATTTATATGAGTGAAACAAGATCAAAACAACACAAATCCAACATACACAAGCAAAGATGCACAATTTTCAAAGCATAAATCTTCGTGTAGCACTTGGAAACACAATAGCTCCAACAGGGGCTATCAAGACATCTTGACAGAATAATTTCCAACAGTCTAAAACCACTCCTGAGGGAGTATGGGCCAGTCATAGAGTCACATGGACCCTGTTAGAAATGAGGCCTCTGGGTTTCAGTCAGTTTGCATTCTTCCCAAGCAGGGATCCTCACTCTAGTCAGGGCAATGGAGATACACACTTAAGACAACCCCTGCTTACCCCCTTGGTAACTTGGCACAGTGAGGCTAATCTCAAAGGCAATGTGTAAAGTATTTGTACCAACACACACAGTAATACAGAGAAAACACTACAAAATGGACAGCACAGCAGTTAAAAAAATAGTCAATATTTATCAAAACCAAACAAGACCAAAACGACAAAAATCCAACATACACAAGTAAAGTTATGAATTTTTAAATAAAAACGATTCTTACTCCATAGAAAACAATGGGTACGTTGTTGTTACACAAAGTACCTCATTTGCGTCAAAAATTATGCCGCACGGGCAAGCATGCATTGGAAAAACCAGGGATGCATTGGAAAAACCAGGGATGCGTCAATTCCTTACTTGCAAGTGAGGCCATGCGTTGTTTCTTCTCCGGTCGGGTAGGCATTGGGTCATTTTTCTCTCCAGCAAGGGAGCGATGCATCGATGTCTGGATGGGCACCTCGGGTCCCGGCAGGTTCACGTTGATTTTGAGGCCCAGCGATGTTGCGGCCGAAATCCGGCCGCACGGTGATGAGAAACCACGCTGCATAGGGCTTGCATTGATTTCAGCAGCTACAACCAGTGTTGCGTCGTTTGTCCAGCCACGATGCAGGTGATGCGTCGATTTCTCAGCCGTGATGCAGGTGGTGCATCGATTTCTCAGCCGCAACGCAGGTTGTGCGTCCTTTTTACAGCTGTGTTGCAGGTGATGCATCAAATGTTTCCCCGCACGGCTCCTGTGCGTGGATTTCCACCTTGGTTCCACCAGCTTCACCTTTCAAGGGCCTAGGGACTGGCTGGGGCACCACTTGGCACGGTAGGTGTCTCAGCAGAAAGTCCAGGGGCTGGCAGAGGAAATCTTTGGTGGCCCTGGGACTTCAGAACAGGAGGCAAGCCCAGTCCAAGTCATTAGAGATACTTCAAAAGTAGGAATATACCACAAAGTCCAGTATTTGTCCTCTTTCAGGCAGAAGCAGCAACTGCAGGCCAACCCAGCACAGTCATAGGCAAGGGGGTAGTACTCCTCCTCTAGCTCTTCAGATATTTCCCTTGTCAAAGGTTCCTCTTGAGTCCAGAAGTAATCTAAAATCTGGGGTTTTGGGTCCATTACTTATACCCCTTCCTGCCTCTGAAGTAGGCAGACTTCAAAGGAAAGTCTCTGTTGTTCACAAGATCCTGCCTTGCCCAGGCCTGGCCCCAGACACACACCAGGGGGTTGGAGACTGCATTGTGTGAGGCAGGCACAGCCCATTGAGCTTCTCCCTTCAATGTAGCCCAGATGACCCATTAGGATATGCAGACTACCCCCCAGCTGCCTTTCTGTCAATGTCTTGTGGAGATTCACAAACAGCCCAACTGTCAGTCTGACCCAGACAGGGAATACACAAGTAGGCATAGTCACAGAATGGTTTAAGCAGGAAAATGCCCACTTTCTAGAAGTGGCATTTTCAAACTGACAATCTAAAAACCAACTTTACCAAAAGTTTGATTTTTAACTTGTGAGTTCAGAGACACTAAACTCCACATTTCTTTCTGCTCCCAAAGGGAAATTGCACTTAAAAGTTATTGAAAGGTAGTCCCCATGTTAACCTATGAGAGAGATAGGCATTGGAACAGTGAAAACCGAATTTGGCAGTATTTCACTATTAGGACATGTAAAAACACACCAGCACATGCCCTACCTTTAACATATACCGCACCCTGCCCATGGGGCTACCTAGGGCCTACCTTAAGGGTGTCTTACATGTATAAAATGGGAAGATTCCAGGTCGAATTGACAGTCTGAAACTGCACACACAGACACTGCAGTGGCAGGTCTGAGTCATGTTTACAGGACTACTCTTGTGAGTGGCACAACCAGTGCTGCAGGCCCACTAGTAACATTTGATTTACAGGCCCTGGGCACCTCTAGTGCACTTTACTAGAGACTTACTAGTAAATCAAATATGCCAATCATGGATAAGCCAATTACACATACAATTTACACAGAAAGCACTTGCACTTTAGCACTGGTCAGCAGTGGTAAAGTGCCCAGAGTACCAAAACCAGCAAAAACAAAGTCCAGCAAACAGTCAAAACGTGGGAAGCAGAGGCAAAAAAGACAGGGGAGACCACGCCAAGGATGCCAGATCTAACAGACCCCATGTACAAGACCATGAAAAATGAGGAAACAAAGACATCCATGGAATCAGGGAGGTAAGGTGTTGGTTCTTTCCTGCTACTGGGGAGGTGAGGCATTGGTTTCTTACTGCTAGTTATTGGTGGCAAGATGTTGGTTCCTTATGATCCAGCGGGGTTGATGAATTCAGCAGGTCAAGACTTGAGGTGTCAACTTTGCGGTGTTATGATCACACCCCAGGGCCACAGGTGCTGGAGCAGAGTTAGAGTCAGGTGTCACGGACGTCGGTGACACAGCAACCAGAGGCACTACAGCATTGTCACGCCTGATGTTTTGGTCACTGCACTCATTGGGGACCATGACTCCAGTGCAGGCAGGGGCACAGAGTCGTTCGTCGGCGCCAGTTCTGAAGTTGCTCTGGAATTTCTTCTTGGTTACACCACGACTCACTCACAAGGGCCCAGGAACTACATTTGCCACCATTTGGGAAGTCAGGACTCTCAGCAAGAGAGTGCAGTTGCTGGCATTTTCAGTCTTTGATGTACCTGAGACTTCTTAACAGGAGGCAGATTCAGTCCAAGCCCTTGGAGAACCACTGAAACCAGGATGTAGAAAGCAGAGTCCAGTCCTTTCACTCCCAGGAAAGAAGCAACAAGCAGCAGGCCAGCACAGCAAAGCAACAGGCAGAACAGCATTCCCTCCTACAGGATCCAGCTCTTTTTCCTGGGAGAATGTCCTCAGACCGGAAGGATTTTCACTTTGTGGGTTCAGAGGTCCAGTACTTATACTCATTTCTGCTTTCGAAGTAGGCAAACTTCAAAGAAAAGTCTTTCTAGTGCACAAGACCTTGCCTTTCCTGCCGGGCCCCAGACACACTCCAGGGGGTTAGAGACTGCTCTGTGTAAGTACAGGCGCAGCCCTATTCAGGTGCAATTGTCAGCTCCTTCCACCACTCTGGCTCAGGAAGACCCATCAGGATATGTAGAGCACACCTAAGCTCCCTTTCTGTGAATGTCCAGAGTGAACTCACAAACAGCCCAACTGTCATCCTTACCCAGACATGTATTCCAAAGACAGGCAGAGGCACAGAATGGTTAAGCAAGAAAATACCCACTTTCTAAAAGTGGCATATTCAAACTTACAATTTAAAACCAACTTCACCAAAAGATGGCTTTTTTAAAATTATGAGATCAGAGACCCCAAACATCACATCTCTACCTGCTCCCAACGGAAAATTACACTTAAAATATATTTCAAGGCAATGCCCATGTTACCCTTTGGGGCAAATAGGCTTTGCAGTTGTGAAAAATGAAGTTAGCACTATTTCACTATCAGAACATGTAAAAAATACCAGTACATGTCCTACCTTTTAGATACACTGCACCCTGCTCATGGGGCTGCCATGGGCCTACTTTAGGGGTCATTTATGTGTAGTAAAAGGGAAAATTTGAGCCTGGCAAGTGGGTGTACTTGCCAGGTCGACATGGCAGTGTAAAACTGCACACACAGGCACTGCAATTGAAGGCCGGAGACATGTTTGCTGGGCTACTCATGTGGGTGGCACAATTAGTGTTGCAGGCTTACTAGAAGTATTTGTTATAGAGGCCCTGGGTACACCTGGTGCACTATACTAGGGACTTACTAGTAAATCAAATGTGCAATCATGGAACAACTGATCACCAAGACATTTTAGACAGCAAGAATATGCACCTAAGCACTGGTTAGCAATAATAAAGTGCACAGAGTCCCATAGCCAACCAAAACAAATCAGAAAAAATAGGAGGAAGAAGACAAAAAGTTTAGGGATAACCCTGCAAAGAGGGACGGATCCAACATGGGGGATGACTTTAAAAGGCATGTGTAAAGTGCACAGGTCACCCTTTCAGCTCAGCCCTGGCCCCAGATTATCAGTGGGAGGTAATCAATCCCTTTGTGTGGAGTCTGGTCACTACCCTTTGAAATGTAAATGTGAGTGCTTCCCAACCTCCTCCCCAGGAAGACCCATTAGTATGCAGAGGAATGCAGATGCAGTTGAGTATCCTGTGTTGTGGGTGTCTGGAGGGAATGCACAAGTGTAGCTGTCATCTAGCCCAGGTCAGGTGTATGGGAAAAATGCTGTAGACACACAGGGCAGTGAGAGCAGAGAAATGCCCACTTTCTAAAAGTGGCATTTCTAAAATAGTAATAATGAATCTGCCTTTTCATGTAAAGATGATTTACCGTTCTCTTAATACTAAACATGATGCAGCAACACCTCTCAGATAAGGAATTACACCTTAAAAGTATTTTAAATTAATCCCAATTCTGTCCTATTAGAAGGACAGGCCTCACAGTAATGAAAAACTACTTTGGGAGTTTTTAATTACCAGGACATAAGAAACTTGAATGTACATGTCCTGCTTTTTACTGACATGGCACCCTGCCCTACGGGCTACCTATGGCCTACTTTAGGGATGACGTATATGGAAGAAAAGGGGAGTCTAAGGCTTGCCAAGAGATTTTAAATGCCAAGTTGGGGTGGCAGTGAGACTGCTCATACAGGCTTTGCAGTGGCAGACATAAGACATGTATACAGGGCTACGTCAGTGGGTGCTACAATCAGTGCTGCAGGCCAACTGTTAGCATTTACTTTACAGGCCCTGGGTATATGATATACCATTTTGCCAAGGACTTACATGTAAATTAAATATGCCACTTGTGGATATACCACTGTTACCATGTTTAGGGGAGACACACATGCACTTTAGCACTGGTTAGCAGTGGTAAAGTGCTCAGAGTCCTAAGACCAACAAAAAAATACTGAAACAAAACAGGAGCTAAAAGGTGAAAAGGTCTAGGGTAAGACCATCGCAAGGATGCCAGGTCTAACACCGATTATATGAGGGATAAAGTATCCTGTGGCGTACATTATAATGATATTGCAAGTCACTGAGCAGTTCCATGACCATATAGAGGAACAAGGCTGAAGACCAGGCTCCTTTATAAGGCTATGGAACCTCAGTTGATTTCAAATATCCTTATCATGTACAGTAGGGGGTACTTTATCCCATATAGTACATGGTCACGCCATCACTTTCCTACAAACCTCTTAAAACCTTGGTGTATAGCCTATGAAGAAGAGAGTATATTTGCAAACATTTTTAGGAAGAGTTCATACAAAACCAACAATTCATCTTAAAATACAGAAAGATCCCATTCTTATACGCCACGTTTCAACATGTATAAAACCAGAATAAAAACTATCACGTCATGTTCTTCCAGCTTGTCCCCACAAGGTAATGGGTTTTGCACATTTCCCAAATATTAGCAGCTGTAAACACAACCCCTCCTCCTTCAGATCTTTCCATAGCCTCAAGAATTTATTATAAGTGTCTGATCTCATTTTATTCAAGAACAACAATGTTCTGAATAGCAATCATTTAGTATAATCTTGCATGCAACTGAGACTCACCCCCTTAACAAGGAGAAATTAAACAGATTGATCTTATGCCAGGTCTCTGCCGAAATCTGCAAGCCCTCTTTTGACTGCCATTTCTGTCGAGCTTTGCTAAAAACATCTTGTCTAAATGTAACTACCTAGTGCCTAATATGTCTATGTTCATTGTACTCAATCAATTCTTCTACTAGATTGAGGCTTGCCTTTATTCTTCTAGGGTCTAATTCTATTACAAAATGCCTAATATGAATGAAAGACCATTGGATCGAAATTTTCAAATGTTTGATAGTGGTTTCATTTTCTTTCCACCCTTTCCATGTATCAAAGTTTAAGAAATCATCAATACAATAATAGCAATTGTTCACCCACCTACGGGCAGTTTTCTTATCATTAATGGAAAGTGGCCCCATTTGAATGTCCAATAAACGAGGTGCACCACTAATGATGGGTTTATCGTAGTGTTTAAGCAATTGCTCTTTTCAGTTTAGGGTCCATTGCAGCAACTTCTATTTAACCTTTTTGGGTGATTAGTGAGGTGCAGGAAGTCATCTATCTTATATCCCTGTAGAATTAAATAAAAAAAATATATAAATTGGTTATCGAGCTTCTTGGAGCCTGAAACAATCTAGAAAAATAATGTACAAAACTGGCAAAGTACTACTTTTTCAGATCAGGCAAAGCCAGACCTCCATCCTTTACTGGTCAATATAAGGCATTTAGGCCCTCATTATGACATTGGTGGTAAGTGCTGCTTACCACCATGCTGGCTGCCGCCAACATACCGCAACCGTGGCGGTATACCGCTATGCGTATTATGACCCACACATAGAAATCCGCCACTATACAGACACACACAAGTCCGCCAGCCCAAAGGTCAGTGATAAACTGGCGGTACCAAAACCCACACCGTTACGCAAACAGAAATAGGCCCACAACATTATGACCCACGAATCACCGCAGCGGACATTCAGCCGCGGTAAACCATTGGCGGTACAGACCGCTGCGCTCAAAATACACACACACTAACAAAACAACACCACATTGGACAATTCAAAATACACACGCCTGACACACATACACACAGCCACACCAATAGAAAACACACACACACACTACCTACAACCTTTTACGAAAAAAAAATTGACAACTGAGAGAGAGACAAGCCAGGAGCACGCACTGAATCAGAGCCACAAAACACCATCACCCATACATCATCCACGCACCTCCCAGCACACACCCCAACACATCACCCCACACACTCTCACACACACCACTCACACAACACCCATGGCCCAACAAAGACACCCCAGGAGGAGAAGCTAAGGGTCATGGTGGAGGAAATCATCCAGGTAGAGCCACAGCTATTCGATCACAGGTGCAGCAGACGTCCATTGTTAGGAAGATGGAGCTATGGCGGTAAGTCGTGGACAGGCTTAATGCCGTGAGACAGCACCCCAGAACAAGGGATGACATCAGGAAGAGGTGGAACGACCTACAGGGGAATGTGTGTTCCGTGGTTGCAAGACAGCAGATAGCTGTACAGAGGACTGGCGGAAGACCCCCACCTCCCCCCCACAACTAACAACATGGGTGGAGCAAGTCTTGGCGATCATGCATCCTGAGGGCCTGGCAGGAGTAGCAGGAGGACTGGACTCTGGTAAGTCAAATCTTTACTACTTTATTCCCCCCCCTACCTGCATGCCATCACAAACTCCTACCCCTACCCTCACCACATCACTCCACCACCTCACATATACTCCACCATCACAACCCACTCATCCCAATACCAATCACTGCATGCTACACCAATGCATGGACCACCATCACAGACCTGCGTGTGTCGCGTAGGCTCTCATTATCCTAATGAGACTACTGGATTTTTGGGCAACAAGATTGTTTACAGTTTGGGGGACTAAGTCTGACCCACGGTGAAGGACCCTTGTCACTCTATATCCGGGTTATGCTCCGGCTAACTAGCAGTGCCTCATCCCTCCCGAAGGGAAGAGACAATTGGGCAGCCGAGCGCATGACATCTTAGTACTTCCCAGGGAAGTTGTGGTGACTCAGGTCACAACCAGTTCTCTCGTACAAAGTGCGGTCTCATATATAAATGAGAAAGGCAGTTTGAGTTTTAAAGATTAGTTTAATAAAACGACTGCATTTTAGATAACAAGGCGTGAGCCGCAATGACCAGAACCATACAACACAGTAAGATGAAAATAGTAATGAGGAGAGTGAAACATAAAAATAAGGCTAGCATATTGTACCTAAATTATGTTCTCTCTAAGTTATATTTCGAGCACAGCATGTGAAACTCTAAGCCTGCCTTTCTGGTTTCCCCAGGAGGACATCAACCCTCATACCTGAGCAAAGGCCTGCGATCTGGATCAGCATCTGCAACAGGGCAGTCAGCATCTAGTTGTGGGTTCCTGGTCGGAATCTCCCTCTCTCGTATACCGGGACTAGAAAGTGTTTTTATACTATTCATGTGAACTAACACCCTGATGTTCCTATGTAAGGATGTGTACTGTCTACGAACCATAAAGACTAAACGTCTACCACATCTATCAGCAATGTACCAGACTGTATCCTTGACTGAAGCACAGAGTGAGCAAGAATGTATTTGTTTGAGAGCACAGTGCTGAAGTAAGCTAAACAGTGTGATAGAAGGAAATAAAACAAGACAGTGAAACTGGTTATTGTAAAATAACAGTGCGAGGCTAAATAAAAATGCATCTAGGGCAAAGTGCACAGAGGCCTAATATGTTAAGCTAACGCGCATAAAGCTGCAATGAAAATGGCCACACCACACGTGGACACCCATCACTACAGCATGCACACTAGTGACAATCACTTAGCCAACCAAATCACAACTCACACAAGCGAAAGCTGCCTTGGTAAAAACAACCATAGAGGGAAACATACCCATGCTCAAGATGTCACACCCAGAAACAATAACACTGCATTTACATCCCAACAGGAATCCCACACAACGTCACCGGAGAGGAGGCGCCAGCAACATCCAGTCCTCCCCCAGAAGAGGCCCACAGTGATGACAGCAGCTCTGCACGCCTGGATCAGGATGACCAACCTGACCCATCAGGGACCTCTGGACAGTCGGTGACCCAGCCACATTCCCAAACCACCACAGGGCCTCCCCCCTCAGGAAACACCACCACAGCACCCACCCAGCGGGCCCATCCCTCTGTCCGCAGGACACGTCAATCAGCAGTGTGTCCGCCACTACAGGGACCCCAGGCAACCCCACAAACACAGGACGATCAGGGACCTGGGGTCAGTGGCGTTGGGCACACGGTTCAGGGGACAGAGGCACAGGACAATATGGAAGCTGGGAGAACTGCTGTGCGACAGGGGGAGGACAAGCCCAGGGAACTGACTCTCCACGAGGCACTCACCAACATCCTGGGAGCATACCACCATTCCCAGGACAACATGGGCCAGATACTGGCCAAGCTGCAAGAGACCCAGGGTCTGAAGGAGGGACAGTACCTGGGGATCAGGGAGGACCTGAGAGACATCCCCACCACCCTGGTCACCATTGCAGGGGTGCTGGCAGACATGGCCAACACCATGAGGGAGGCAGTGGCACACCAACGGGCCCCTGACACTAGCCACACCGATGAACAGTCCTCCACCTCCGCTGACGCTAGTGGACCGGAGGCCCACCACTGGAACAACAGGCCACCAGGACCCCACCCCCTGCAGAAGGAGAACCACCACACAAAAGGTTCCTGCGATCCGGGCAGAAGCCAGAGAACATTGCCAAGACCCCCACCAGGAAATAAGACTCCCCTGAATGTCACCCTTGTACCCACTCTGTCACCTTGTCCATCTTGAACTGCCATTGCTCCACTTCCTATGCCTTCTTGGACAATGCACCTGTGATACAAATAGACTGGACTCTATCCTGGACATTCCTCCACCATCAACCAAGCCCATTGCAATACCCCCTACACTTATCATCACAGAAATAAACACCTGTGGAACTAATACAGGTATGGAGTCTGTCAACTGTGTTATTTTAACAAGCTATAAACATTGCAATTCAAATGTACAGTGACATATACATAGGTATGACATGTAGTGGGCATCAGTAAAAGCAGTGTCGCTTGGAAGGAACCACTTGCCAAGAAATGGAGCACTGACAGGACCTGCACTAGAGGAGGGATACCTGTGGGGTGGTGGATAGCTGAAATCAGGTGTGGCTCCAATTGGGCACACAGCTCTTCGATTGTGGCCCTATCAAGTCTGTAGGTTAGGATAATGTGCCTGTCCTCCATTGTCGCCAGGTCCACCAGGGGTCTGTACACGGGGGTATGTCTCCATCTCCTATTCATTCTCAGTGGTTGAACTCTAGGGTGAAAAACTGTGGGCAGATGGTCATATTAAAATATTTACTCAGATTAATATGCTTTTCTTTTTTTACAGAAACAGTATGTGAACGTGTAGGTCCGATGATGTGCCTATGTCTGCTGTGACGCAGTTAGGTTCCATGGCCTGTGCCCCCCTGAAATGGTGGCCGCCTGACCTGTGAGGAGGGACAAATGGAAATAAGGTAATTCCGCTAACATTGTGTGACGTTGCGGGAGGCAATCGCCGACCGCCGTGCAACACCGCATTGGCTATCAGTGGGGCCTATGGGTTCCAGGAGCCAATGGTGATGTTGTGGGTTCCTGGTCGGAATCTCCCTCTCTCGTGTACCGGGACTAGAAAGTGTTTTTATACTATTGATGTAACGGTATGCACCGCCATGGACGTGACCACCATTTTCTATCTGTTCACTCACTTGCTACCTGACCTTCAACAGGAGAGAATCTACAATGCAAGTGCTGCTGTGACCTGTGTCTGGAAGCAACAATGGCTCGAGTGTCTGGGGAAAGAGCACCTTCCTTCACTTCGGAGGAATTGGAGAGACTGGTGGATGGGGTCCTACCCCAGTACCATTTACTTTATGGTCCTCCAGACCAACAGGTGAGAACACTGTGAGAACAATGCGTGGGGCATGAATGTATGGAGTGCTGTGTGTGTAAGCCTCATGTAGAGGGAGGGCTGAGGGGTCCTGGGCAGAGTGCTGCATGTATGGTGGTCAATGTATGTGCGTAAGGGGATGGGAGGGATATGTTGGGCCATGAGTATAACAGTCCGGACGGTATGAATAATACCTTTTCTGCTGTATCTTTTTCTGCAGGTCAGCGCCCATCAGAAAAAGGGTATTTGGCGTGCCGCAAACGGTGGGAGGACCTGCACCGCTGGGCAAGGAAGACGGTGGAGGCCCAGCTGGGGCTGGCCTCCCAATGAGGAAGGGGTGCCCGTCGTACCCTGACCTCCCTGATGTTCCGCATCCTGCCAGTGGCCTATCCGGAGTTGGATTCAGAATCATGACTTTGCACGTGTTAAGGTGTTACCTGGGTGGGGGATGTGGGTTGTGGGTGCCCATATGCCAGGGCGAACATGGTAGGGTAGGTTCCATGATGGGCAAGCTCAGATGCACTCCAACGCCAATAATGTTAGTGGGCATCTACTACTGGGCAGGGTCCTGTGGGTTTCAGGTGTGCAGCTAATGGCGTTAGGCATTGTACCCCGTGGCCTGGTGACTAGTATTGTAACTGGTAGTGCATGGCCTAGTGCATAGGGCTGTTCCCTGTGAGTTGTGTACGCCAACGGTAGTGTTGTTGCTGGCCTTGACCAAGTGTATCCTCTGTCTCTTCCCCCCCTTGCGTTTTGTCACCCTGTCCTTGTGTGCATAAGCATCATCTGGCGGAGGAGCAGCGGCACCGGCGATGGAGGGAGCTGCATCCCACATGGGCCTGGATGCCAAATCCACCAACGGTGAGGGCACCAGTGGGACGGAGGGCGAGGGGAGCACCACGATGGAGACAGGAGGGGACAGTACCGACAGCGACACCTCCTCCCATGGAAGCTCCCATGCAGTGGCGGACACCTCTGTGCCCACCCCAACTACAGGTACAGCCGCCACCCCGTACCCTGAGATCCCTCTCTGTTGGGCAGTCAACCATACTGAATGCCATCCAGGGTCTAGCAGGGCATTTGCAACAAACAAATGCTTACCTGGAGGGCACTCACTCTGCCGTGGTGGCCCAACAGAGAGCAATCCAGGCTCTGGCCAACTCACTGATGGCAGCCATTGTCCCTGTCTCCAGCCTCCCCCTCCAACTTCCTCTACCCAGTCCGAATCCCCTCAACCCCAGCCTATCCCAAGCACACGTTCAGACCTGCATGCACCCAAATCAACACACAGAAGTGGCTCAGGCAAACACAAACACCACATTTCATCCCACAGGCACTCACACAAGCACCATCCAGAAGCAGACACAACAACATCCACTGCCTCCACTGTGTCCCCCTCCTCCCCGTCCACCTCCCTCCCAGTAACATCCCCACTCACACCTGCATGCACTACATCCTCATCCTCCACCTCCATCACCAGCACACCCATCACAACACGCCTATCACTAGCAGTCACCACCCCCACGTCCATGCACACGTTCTCTGTGTCCTCTCCCACTGTGTCTGTACCCCCTCCTCCCAAAGTACACAAACACAAGCACTCAGACATCCAACAGCCATCCAACTCAAAACAGCATCCAGCCCATGCACCTGCACCCAAACACAGCAGACAGACAGCTCCTACAACCATTCCCTCTTCCTCCACTCCCAAACCTTCACCCTCTTCCTGACCCAGTGTCCCTAAGACGATTTTCCTCGCCACCCTTGACCTATTCCCTGCCCCTCCCCATCCTTTACTTCGGGCCAGGGTAGCCAGAACCCAGCCCAACACCTCAGCCACCCAGTCCATGGCCACTGTAGTTTCTGCAGCTACTGCAGATGTGAGAGGCTCCAAGGAGGCACCCGTCAGCACAGCCAGTGTGCCTGCACCACCTGCCAAGGGCAAGAAGGGGCCACCACCTAGCAAGGGCAAGAAGGGGACACCAGCCAGCAGGGGGAAGAAGGCACCACCAGCCAGCAAGGGGAAGGAGGCACCACTACCCAGCAAGGGCAGGAAGGGAACACCAGCTGGCAGAAGCAAGGAGGCACCACCAATTGCCAAGGGCAGGAAGGGGACAACAGCTGCCAATGCCAATGTTAAAGGAACTGACGCCGCAGGCAGGATGGATCTGGTGCCTGGGGCTGGACCAGCATCTGGGCAAACAACACCAGCTATGGCACGTCAGCCGTCTGAGGCTGCAGGGGAAGGGCTGGAGCCTCCCCCAACCACTGACAGCACCGCCACGTGCACTGCCACCTGCACTGCCGCCAGCACCACCACCTGCACAGCCGCCAGCACCACCACCTCCACCGCCACCAGCACCACTGGTAGCAGCAGCAGCCCCAGTGGGCAGCTGTCCGAGGCTGCAGGGGAAGGGCTGGAGCCTCCCCCCACCACTGACAGCACCGCCACCTACACCACTAGTGGACAGGAGGCCTGCCACTGGAACAACAGGCCACCAGCACCGCTGCCAGCACCACCACCTGCACTGCCACCAGCACCACCAGCACCACTGGCAGCAGCAGCAGCCCCAGTGGGCAGCCGTCCGAGGCTGCAGGGGAAGGGCTGGAGCCTCCCCCCACCACTGACAGCACCGCCACAGCACCGCAACTGCCATCCATTGAGCAGCCGTCACTGCCAGCGAGGGACTACATGGGCTGCAGTGCGTCCTGGCACCAGCAACACCTGTAGGTGTGACACCCAGGTGAGAATGTGACCTTGCACCATCAGGGATGAAGCACACTGGGCACAAAGCCCCCTCAAAAACCAGTGGAAGAAGCCATCCACTCACCCCATCCTTGCCAGGATGAAGCACTCTGGGCACAAGCCCCCCTCCAGAACCAGTGGAGAAGCCATCCACTTGAGAGACTGTGGCTTTGCACTACCCAGGACCGAGCAGTGGGCAAACCACCCACTTGAGAGACTGTGGTTTTGCACTCCCAAGGACCAAACAGTGGGCAAACGACCCACTTGAGAGACTGTGGCTTTGCACTCCCAAGGACCGAACAGTGGGCAAACCACCCACTTGAGAGACTGTGGCTTTGCACACTCCACAGGACCAAGCAGTGGGCAAACCACCCACTTGAGAGACTGTGGCCTTGCACTCCCCAGGACATCGCAGAAGGCATGTAGCCCCCACCAGGAGCAGTGGCATTGTACCACCTTCTGGCTGAGGTGACCCTCCATTCCCCGTCCCCCTGAGGTGCCTGTGTGTTTTCGACCTGATGCCCCTGCAGTGTTCTCTCCGTATTGAGGCAGGAGTCAAGAGTGGCCTTCGCCTATGTGTTATGGCCCCATGGGTCAATGACATTTTGGAGTGGGCATTGTCCCTCCATTTGTATATATTGTGCATACTGTTTATTTCTTTAAGGACATATTTATCTAAATGTGTACTATTACATTCAATTTAATCAATTCCTTTTGTCCTTGCGTTATTCCTGAGGGGTACGGGGTGGATATGTAATGTTGTTGCATCTGTTTGTGTGTATGGTGTTGGGGCTGGGGGTGGGGGTGTTATGTGTTGCGTGTGTGTGTCACTCTCTTTTTCCTCCCACCCTCCCTTGTGTGCTAGGTGCGGTACTTACCGAGGTCGTCTTCGCCGCCGTTCGTGTTCCTGGTGTAGGAGGAGGTAGACCAGCATTGGAAATATGTGCAGTTCGGGCTCCATGGCACTGTGGTTCTTCCTTGAGTGTTGAGAGGTGAGTCGTTCCCTTCTGTGTACTGTGTCCGCTGTGCTTTTGATGGTGTTGGTACCGCCCTGGAAATGCTGGCGGATTGGCCTCTCATAATGGAGTGGGCGGTACATTGTCTTCCGTCTGGCTGTTGGCAGTTACCGCTGCAGTGCTTGTTGCTACCGCCATGGCGGTCGTAGTGTTAAAGTGGCTATCTGTGTTGGCGGTTTCCGTCATGGTCATAATTTCATTTTTTTTTACTGCTGGCCTATTGGCGGTATTACCGCCGCTTTATCACCGACCGCCAGGGTTGTAATGAGGGCCTTAGTGCTATCCTTGGTGTTTTATTAGCCAGAAAAAGCAGAGAATATTTGTAGGAAAGTACTATCTTGCCTGGCATGTTACCCCCATTTTCACTGTATGTATGATTGTTTTAGCCCTTGTGTCACTGGGATCCTGATAGGCAGGACACCAGTGCTCATAGTATGTGCCCTGTATGTGTTCCCTGTGTGGTGCCTAACTGTATCACTGAGGCTCTGCTAACCAGAACCTCAGTGTTTATGCTCTCTCTGCTTTCTAAATTTGTCACTGCAGGCTAGTGACTAAATTTACCAATTCTCATTGGCACACTGGTACACCCATATAATTCCCTTGTATATGGTACTTAGGTACCCAGGCTATTGGGGTTCCAGGAGATCCCTATGGGCTGCAGCATTTCTTTTGCCACCCATAGGGAGCTCAGATAATTTTTACACAGGACTGACACTGCAGCCTGAGTGAATTAACGTCCACGTTATTTCACAGCCATTTCTTACTGCACATAAGTAACTTATAAGTCACCTATATGTCTAACCCTCACTTGGTGAAGGTTGGGTGCCAAGTTACTTAGTGTGTGGGCACCCTGGCACTAGCCAAGGTGCCCCCACATCGTTCAGGGCAAATTCACCGAACTTTGTGAGTGCCGGGACACCATTACACATGTGCACGATACATAGGTCACTACCTATGTATAGCGTCACAATGGTAACTCCGAACATGGCCATGTAACATGTCTAAGACCATGGAATTGTCACCCCAATACCATTCTGGTATTGGGGGGACAATTCCATGATCCCCCGGGTCTCTAGCACAGAACCCGGGTGCTGCCAAACTGCCTTTCCAGGGTTTCAAACTGCAGCTGCTGCCAACCCCTCAGACAGGATTCTGCCCTCCTGGGGTCTGGGCAGCCCCAGTCCAGGAAGGCAGAACAAAGGATTTCCTCTGAGAGAGGGTGTTACACCCTCTCCCTTTGGAAATAGGTGTGAAGTGCTGGGGAGGAGTAGCCTCCCCCAGCCTCTGGAAGTGCTTTGATGGGCACAGATGGTGTCCATCTCTACATAAGCCAGTCTACATCGGTTCAGGGATTCCCCAGCCCTGCACTGGCGTGAATCTGGACAAAGGAAAGGGGAGCGACCACTCCCCTGACCAGTTCCTCCCAGGGGAGGTGCCCAGAGCTCCTCCAGTGTGTCCCAGACCTCTTCCATCTTGGATTCAGAGGTGTTGGGGGCACACTGGACTGCTCTGAGTGGCCAGTGCCAGCAGGTGAGGTCAGACACCCCCTCTGATAGGCTCTTACATCTCTTGGTAGCCAATCCTCCTTTCTTAGTAGCCAAACCTCCTTTTCTGGCTATTTAGGGTCTCTCCTCCGGGATATTCTTCAGATAACGAATGAAAGAGCTCACCAGAGTTCCTCTGCACTTCCCTCTTCAACTTCTGCCAAGGAACGACCGCTGACTGCTCCAGGACGCCTGCAAAACCGCAACAAAGTCACAAGACAACTACCAGCAACATTGTAGCACCTCATCCTGCCGGCTTTCTCTACTGTTTCCTGGTGGTGCATGCTCTGAGGGCTGTCTGCCTTCACCCTGCACTGGAAGCCAAGAAGAAATCTCCCGTGGGTCGACGGAATCTTCCCCCTGCTAACTCAGGCACCAAAAGACTGCATCACCGGTCCTCTGGGTCCCCTCTCATCCTGACGAGCGTGGTCCCTGGAACACAGGAACTATATTCAAGTGACCCCCACAGTCCAGTGATCCTTCAGTCCAGGTTTGGTGGAGGTAAGTCCTTGCCTCCCCACGCTAGACTGCAAACCTGTGCACTGCGTGATTTGCAGCTGCTCCGGCTTCTGTGCACTTCTCCAAGGATTCCTTTGTGCACAGCCTAGCATGGGTCCCCAGCACTCCGTCCTTCAGTGCTCAACCCTCTGAGTTGGACTCCGACGTCGTGGGACCCTCCTTTTGTGACTCCTGTTGCACCAATCTTCTAAGTGCCTGCTCCGGTACTTCTGCGGGTGCTGCCTGCTTCTGCAGGGGCTCTCTGAGTTGCTGAGTGCCGCCTCTGTCTCTTCTTCCACATGGCGACATCCTGGTCCTTCCTGGTTCCCAGCAGCACCGTAAAAACTTCGACTGCGACCCTTGCAGCTAGCAAGGCTTGTTTGCGGTATTTCTGTGTGGAAACACTCCTGCAACATCCATCACGCCGTGGGACATCTTCCATCCAAAGGAGAAGTTCCTAGCCCTTTTCATTGTAGCAGAATCCTACTCTTCTTCCATCAGGAGGCAGCCTTCTTGCACCTTCATCCGGGGTTTCCTGGGCTCCTGCCCCACCTAGACACTATCGTGACTCTTGGACTTGGTCCCCTTGCCTTGCAGGTCCTCAGGTCCAGGAATCCGTCTTCAGTGCTTTGCTGGTGTTTGTTGTTCTTGCAGAATCCCCCTATCACGACTATTTTGTCCTTTTGGGGTAGTAGGGGTACCTTACCCCTACTTTTCAGGGTCTTGGGTGGGGTATCTTGGACACCCTCACTGTTTTTTTACAGTCCCAGTGACCCTCTACAAGCTCCCATAGGTCTGGGGTCCATTCGTGATTCGTATTCCACTTTTGGAGTATATGGTTTGTGTTGCCCCTAGACCTATGTTCACCTATTGCATCCTATTGTAATTCCACACTGTTTGCATTACTTTTCTTACTATTACTTACCTGTTTTGGGTTTGTGTACATATGACTTGTGTATATTACTTACCTTCTAACTGAGGGTACTCACTGAGATACTTTTGGCATATTGTCATAAAAATAAAGTACCTTTATTTTTAGTAACTCTGAGTATTGTGTTTTCTTATGATATTGTGCTATATGATATAAGTGGTATACTAGGAGCTTTGCATGTCTCCTAGTTCATCCTAAGCTGCTTTGCCATAATTACCTTCTATCAGCCTAAGCTGCTAGAAACACCTCTATTCTACTAATAAGGGATAACTGGACCTGGCACAGGGTGTAAGTACCACAAGGTACCCACTATAAGCCAGGCCAGCATCCTAAAATATTCAATCTATTTCTTTAAAAAAATGTAATCTGAAGGGCACAGGGAATCCCCGAGAATCACTGAGAATCAATGCTATGCGCCCCAGTAGGGATATAGGCAGGTGGGTCCATCTAGAAAAGAGTGATCTACTCTTACTAATCAGATGTACTTAATTTAGTGCAAATAAATTATTCATTTTCTCTGTTGTATATATTCCCAGATATCACTTAGGCTCTGAATTGGCGAAAGGGAGAAATTTGAAAGGTAAGGTGTCTATTATGCAATTGCATAATATAATTTCAGTTTTTGATCTATTGATCCTATAGCCACTCATAGACTGAATTTCTAAAAAATTTTGGAAGCCTTTTTCTCATTCTCCATTTTTAGTTTTAGGAACACAGCCACATCATCACCATAGAGTTTGATATTTGCCATTACACTTCTAGAGGGGTTCTTAATTCTGTCTACTAATATGGCAATAGCTAGTGTTAGAAATGGGGTTTCTGTTTGGCTAGGGTATGCACCTAAGCCAGACAGAACCCACCCACTCTAGTCAGGGCGAGGGAGTTACACACCCAAGATAACCCCTGCTCAACCCCTTGGTAGCTTGGCACGAGCAGTAAGGCCTATCCCAGAGGCAATGTGTAAAGCAACAGACACAACACATGTGACGCACTATCCCCACCACAAAGGAAACAACACCAAGTTATATAAAAATAAATTGTATTGTACACAACATCATTACACCAAACACAACATGTCAGTAATACCCTGCTACCCAAGCAGCTGTCAGAACATTACACAGTACTATTACTCTTTGAAAGCTGACAGTAGTCACATAAAACATGTAGGTTACTGGATATTCTGGAACATAAGCTGTAGTCAGGAAAGCATTGATAAAATAATGTATATGTCATAATAAACATAAGCATCATGAATGCATAAGATCACAGTAATCACAGTACCAGCAGAGGCGGTGGTTCCCTTCGGCAGTGCGCTCCTCCTGGAGCGGCACGGCCACGCCACTGGCCGAATGTAGCCCTTGGTCCTTGAGTCTCGCCCGAGGAGAGACGTGCTTCCTTCGCCCCGGGCTGCGGCAGTGATCCTCCGGGAAGCAGTTCCTACTTGTGCCCCGGGGGCACCACAAAAAGCTCTCCTGTGCCCCAGGGGTACTTTTCAAAGGCCTCCCATGCCTGGGGGGTACCTTCACAAGCATGCCTCAGTCGCCCCATCCGCTTCATTCCTTACAAACTGCCCGGGTCGTAGCAGTGATTTATTTGCTCGGGGAATGGTACACCTGATCCAGCGCTCCTCACGCACTGCAATTTACAAAAATAAAAGCGCTCAGAAAATAGATGGTAAAGCACTTTTCACAGGGGAGCACCAGTTGCAGCGCCCTCCAGCGCTGCGAGCATAATGAAATCTGCAGAGGGACAGGGGTACAGGGGCCTCAGCACCCAACCCCCGGATACAAAAGAGTGGGGACACACGGGGATAGGGCCCAACAAGCAGGCCAGAAAAAGGGATACAGTCAGTGCCTGTTCCTCCTAGCGACCCAGCTGGTCTCAGGTCAGCAAAACAGCAGCAGTCCAGGGTGGTTCCTGGTGAGGCCCTCCAGCAGGATTCTGTGTCCAGTTCACCAGTCCATTAGCTTTTCAGGGTGTCTCCAAATGTAGGGGAAAGCCCCCTGTACTTGTACTCGGATTTGCACAACACTCGCAAAAAGGGGGAGAAGAGATTCCAACCAGTTACAACTGGTTCTAGGAGTGCCACCTCTCTCCTCCAGCACAGGCTCCAGACATCAGTTGGGGGTAAACAAGCCCTTTGTGTGAGGCCAGGTCACAGCCTTTACAAATGCAGCTATAATGGTAATAAAAAATCCACCTACACCAGTAAGCAGCACTTCTCACTACTGTTACACCCATATTAAACATGCCCAAGCTACCCCTCATAAATCTGACAATACCCCCTAGACTTAAGGCAGGGCATTACCAAAGCAATCCTATGAGCAGGGCAGCACTCACAGCAGTGAGAAACCAAATAGGCTGTATGTCACTAACCGGACAGGCCACACAACCAGGAACATGTCCTGCCTTTTACATACATAGCTCCTTGCCCATAGGGCTAGCTAGGACCTACCTTAGGGGTGACTTACGTGTAGTAAAAGGGGAGTTACAGGCCTGGCAAGTCAATTCAGATGCCAGGTTCCCTGTGGCAATAAACTGTGCATGCAGGCCCTGCACTTGCAGACCTGAGACAGGTTTGAAAGGCTACTTATGCGGGGGTTGCAAGCAGGGCTGCAGGCCACCAGTAGCATTTAATTTGTAGGCCCTGGGCATAGAAATACTACTATACAAGGAACTTACAGGTAAATTAAATGTGCCAATTAGGTGTAAGCCAATCATACCAACTTTAGAAGGGAGAGCACCTGCACTTTAGCACTGCTCAGCAGTGATAAAGAGCTCACAGTCCTAGAGCCAACGGCCAGAGGTCAGAAAAAATAGGAAGAAGGAGGCAAAATGTTTGGAGATGACCCTGCAAAAAGGTCCAGGTCCAACAGCTAGTAATTCTTTAAAAAGAGCAAATTATATGGGGGAAAGAGGGTAACCTGTTGTGTTCTCCTGTTAACCTTACACATGCCTATATCCACTATATTCATAATTTGTTGAGCCATAGCCCCTTTGTACATTCTGGATATAATCTGCATAAAGCCAGTGGGGAAACCAAACTTCTGGAGGATAACAAAAAAACTTTCTCTGTTAACCAGGTCGAACGTTTTCTAAGCATCTAGCAGCAACACTTGGGCAGGGACCTGCTTCTGTTTAAAATAATCTAGAGTCTCAACCAAGAAATGTGTGTTAGTGGACAGTTGTCAGCCTGAGATGAAACTGCATTGATCTCGGTTTATGAGTGTTCTGACAATGTTATTCATTTGTTTCGCAAACAGTTTCATCACTATCTATTATCAACATATAAGGGACTAATTGGTCTGTAAGAATTCATATTTTCCGGACTCTTCTTTTCTCTTTTTTCAGGAAATAGACCACAATCGTGGGGTGAAAAGATGATGGAATTTTACTCCTGCTTAAAATGTGTTTGGCGAGCTTCAATATTTCAAAATGTAAAACAGGTAAAAACTTCCTATAATTTTCACCCAGAATACCATCCTCCCTACATGCCTTCCCATTGGCTACGGATTAAGGGGCACATGTACGTAGCCTTTTGCACGTCTCAAACTGCGAATCAGGCCGTTTGCGATGTGCAAAATGCACTTTCCCATGTACCAAACAATTTTTGCAGTTCGGTAAGCTATTTACCGAATCGCAAAAAGGGATTGCGACTCAGAATTAGGAAGGGGTGCTCCCTTCCTAATTGTGACTTGCAGTCCCATGTATGATTGTTTTGTGACCGCAAATGAGGTCGCAAAACAATCGCAGTTAGCACCAGTGTCACACTGGTGCTAACCCATTCGGAAACGGGAAGGGGTCCCCATGGGACCCTTTCCCCTTTGTGAATGTCAGTGAAAACATTTTTTCAGAGCAGGTAGTGGTCCTACGGACCACTGCCTGCTCTGAAAAAATGAAACAAAAACATTTAATTTTTTGTTTTTGAAATGCATCTTATTTTCCTTTAAGTAAAACAGGCTGCATTTCAAAAATTATAAAAGCAGTCACAGCCTCCAGCAGGCCACCATCCCTGTGAGGGCGGCCATTCCCAAGGGGGTCGCAAATTGAATAGTCATGAGGTAGGCCTTTGCGACCCCCTTGCGAGTCGCAAATAGTGTCATTGACACTATACATTTGGTTTTGCGACTCACAACTTGCAAGTCGCAAAACCAAAGGTTGATACATGTAGCCCTTAGTGACTTCCTTGACTTCCACTAGAGACCCAAGTCATCCGCGCATGTGCTTCTCTCTGCTGTAGCTTCAGGACTGAAATTTAGCACAGGAAATGTGTAAGTTGAACAATATCGACCTCCTGCTCTACACTGTACACCCGCTCATAATGTTTCTGGAACTTGTCTTGAATCTGCTTGGGGTCCGAAGTCCGTGTCTTTGTCTCTGCCTCAAAAAGTGACATGATCATATTCTGAACCTGTCTCTCCTGAGCCTGCCAAGCCGAAAACCTGCCAGCCAATCCACTCTCTTCATATGTCCTTTGCCGATATGCACTATTAAAAATGTAGCCTTGCTCATAATAATAGGTTTACATTAGCTGTTTCGCTTCCTGAGCACCTGTTTATTTGTATGGATTTTGTGCGTTAAAAATCCTAAACCTGCCTTCCACACTGCGAGGCATTTTTTTCCCCATAATTCCCCTGGAGGTTATACAAGCATGGATGGTTGCTTTAAAAGCTTCCCAGACCGTTTCTGGCAGTGTTGGTATTCGATTTGAAATAGCTAACTATATTTTTTTAATCCCAGTACACCAAGCCTTGACTTCCAGTTTCACCTTGCTAAAAGACCGTCTGCCAATCGGGGTTCCTAGTTTGATCCCTATCACCCGTATTTCAACCAATGAGTGGTCAGAAAGAAACATTTAGCATATGACTATAGTTACTTAAACTTAAATCATAAGAGGACAAGAAGTAATCTAATCCTGATGCAGATTTGTGCCTTTCTGAGATGTAGGTGCACTCAAGCCTAGTTGAGTATTTCTCTCACCATAGATCGACTAAATTAATGGTCTTCATATATTCAAAGATGAATTTGGCCCTTTTAGTCTTGTTTTGTTTGATAGTGTTGGATGACGATTTGGGAGAAAATTGAAATCCCCTCCCAAAATCGATTTCCCTGGGATGGACATGAATTTCCCAAAAAGTTCTGCCAGTGGGGCAGCCTCATCTGCATTAGGGGCATAAATTGTTGCTAGTTATTCTAATATCGTTGATTAGCCACCGACCAGTGCCCAGCTCCCCTCTTTGTCTGTGTGAGAAGGACAAAAACAATATTGAGGATGCTTATTTATATAAACCGCAGCTCCCTTGTGAGCTGAATTTGCACTTGAAATACATTCAAACCCAGCCGAGTGTTTAAACATAATGCAGCTATGCTCCGCACCCTCAGGAAAATGGACCTTCTGAATTAGAATAATAGCTGAGGAGTAACCTTTTATCCACTTCTCAATTTCTCTAGCCCTGCATATATTTTGCATGCCTATGCCATTAAACAATATCACTTTCAAGCAATCACTGTGTAATCTCATCTCTTACTACCTTTTTATTTTTATTTTAGGCAGGCAGGTGTGACACAAGCCCATAGTGCGGATAGGAATTGCCAAATGTTCTCTTGAAGGCGACTATTGATATGTTTTTAGTCTTTCTTAGACCAACCTGTCCCTTTTCTTTACTGTATGTGCTGCCCTAAAGTGCTTACATTTTAGAATGCACTGTGCTACCTTTCCCCTACCTATCTTAAGGTGGTTCTGAGATGTCAGGATGTCATAATGGTTTTCCACATCCGTTAAAGACCTAGGCCTAGAATTTTAAAAAAGTGGCGTTGCATTACATGAAGCACCACTTTTCTTGGGCCCCATTGCAGCCCCCCTAATGCCACCATGGTTGCACTGTATTAATGATACGGCACACCATGGCTCACGTTAGGATCAATAGCGTCATCATTTCTGGCCCTATTGTGTTACTTTGCAGAATGAGCAACAAAAATGTTGGTGCTAATCCTGCAAAGTACATAGAGGCCCAATATAAAGAATGGTGTGCCTCAATTTAACATCTGCACTGCGCAGGCGTTAAAAATGAAGAGAGAAATGGCACAGTGGAATCCCATAGGTTCCACTGTGCCATTTTTCTGGGACTCCTAACAGAGGAACGCCCCCTTGCATACATTCTACCTTGTGCAGGCATAATGTGGCGTAAGGGTTTATAAAGTGACGCAATGTGTGTATTGCACAACTTTGTAAATTTGGCACCGCATTTTTGACAACCTAACGCCACATTAGCATAAAACAAATGAGACTTACGTGGCGCTAGGCCCTTCTTAAATTTGGGCCTTAAAGTATTGTGTGTGAAAGTACTGTGCCAAAGTAACCACATGCTTGTGTGCATGGACCAAATCATCGCACTAACCCTTATTTCTAATAGTACAAATCAGGGTCTGTATCACTGTAACTCCCCTTTGAGCTCTGAATTCTCTGATCTAAGTGTTGACATTTATATTTGTAAATTATGTATATACCTAGCCAAACTATCAGCCTAAGGAGTATAGGTCCTGTGTGAAGATCTGATCTTGGTCTTCCATGGCATCGCTGGAAGGGAACACTGGTTTTGTGGCTTAGCCTTCTGTTGTGAGCCATTCAACTGAAATTCAAGGTGATTCTGATGGGGTGACACTACTCCCAAATTCCTCCTCAGGTCTAGCCTCAGTAGCAGGTACTAACACTGCACCGGAAGCAGTCCCCAAAGGGAAGGTGAGTTGGGAGTGAGAGAGAGCAAATATTCTATTATTACTTCTCTACACCTCTGAGTGCTGGGACAACTGATGTCCACAGGTTCAATGTTCAACAGCGCCGGATATATATATCTGTGAATGACAAAACACTATTTACAAAATACTTGGCTATAAAACACTGTACAAGTAAATTATACTGTTTTTGCAACCATTCATATCAAGAACATCTGGAATCATACATGCAAGGAACCACTGCTCACCCTCTCACTTCTTGGTTGATGTAATAGGAAACTCTGTTGGCTTACTGTAATTTCTGTTCTCTGCACATTATTGCTGCCTTATGTTGCTGGTATATTTCTTCACAAGTCATGGAATAAACATTGCTCATGTAAGCTTAACAGTTTTCAAAGTGCAGTAAAATCCATTGCTCATGGAAACTAAAATGTTTTCACAGTGCAGTCTATGTCCATGCTACACTTTGCAAGAAATCATAATCAGAGTTCTTTGCCAAAGTATTTTTTGCCAAAGTGTTTTACCAATATCAAATACAAAATGCGGCGCCTCAAATGTCACAAGTTCTGAGCGCTGTAAACTGGTTGTACATGTCCATGATATTTTCAAGGTTAATGCGCTATGCACGATTAAAAAATGCAGAGTTTACCTCTTGTTTTTGTTTTGCTGCCGATGCGGCTTCTACAAGACATAGAGCCGGAATATCTTGTTTATTTGCCCTTTCTTTGTTTTTCTCTGTACAGGAACCGCTGATTGCAGACTGCGTGCAGCGGAAGCAGCAGTCTGGGAGCGAAGCCAGGAGCCGGGAAGAGATGTAGGGAGAGCATGTAGTTGGTTTGGTCACCAAAGAGGCTTAGCACCGATGTGGGGCGACGATGTGGTTTAAGTAGAGGCCCTTCCGCGTGTCTGCATGTGTATGTGGAGAGCAGCAGCAGTTGCTCAGCCGGTGCCTGCACGCAGCACGTGGAGTGGTGGTTAGGCATGTGTGCGCACACAGAGAGATTTGCACGTGCCAGCTCCTCATTTCTTAGCACAAGCCTACCGCTGTCACCAGGGATTAAGCATGGAATTGAATGTAATAGTAAACAAAGGATGTAACTCTCAATAGTGAGCTTGTGCATTCCTGCAATCAAGAATACCTGTTGCTGCCACCAGGCACTTTATAAACATAACGGATTGGCATCATGTCCGTAGGGCTATTTATGAGGACACATTTGCGTGGACTGCAGGGATCATGACAGCATGTATCTCTGCAAATCAATGATCTTTTCAGTTTCTCACAGTGCAAACTCTTCCATATGTTAACTCCAATGTGCCCCCTGCCTCATGCTGCTCTCCCCGTGGGATCCCCTCCCATTGTATACCTTCCCCATTCCAAGGGAGAACTGCCCACTGAACCCCCTGTATCCCCCATATTTAACTGGTGCCCTGTTCATAGGTTACTCCCAACCTGCCGACTAACTACATAAAGGTGCCCCCCACCATACACCCAAAATCCTTATTATAGCATGCAATTAACAAACTAGTGCTTAGTCTTTGTTCCTCGTGTTGGGATATCAACAAGCTTGAAAACAGTTGCCAACATTTTGCGTACATCACAGCATCAGAAAAAAAGTGAAAGTGTCCTTTATACAGAATTTTCAGCTTTGATTGTTAAAACGACACCAGGGCACCACCAGATCTGAACTGACTCAGAAGCTGAGGAACTCCTTCCGTCGTTGAGCCGCTGTTAATGACATGTCCTAAAATAACCTGGAGTTTTGACTTCTCCCTAATGGAGAATTCTTTATGCTTAATTGCAGCTGCCAAAAACTGTTCTTTGATCCCACAGTCAGTGAAATTCACTTGGATAGTTTATGGGTACTTTATGTTTGGAGTACCATGGGTAAGTAATTGGTGTGCCCACATAATTGTCACATCTTTATCAAAGCCAGGTAAAATATTTGTCCTTATCAACTTTTCCATCAGCTGCATCTGATTTGTGTGTCCACCCTGCATCTCCTCGCCTTCAGAAACCCACAGAAAGCATAAGTTGGATCTCCTGCTGTGGTTTTTAAGATCTTCAAACTTGTTAGACAGCTGTTGAATTTATTTCTGGGCTGTTGTTAATTCAACGTCTTGAGCCCTCATTTTGTAATGCAGGGTTGCAGGGCTGACATTCTTTTCTCAGCTTCCTGCAATCTCCACGGAGCTGTATCAGAGCTTCTGTGATTTTCACTAACCATTGAATCAGAACTGCAATTTTCTCCCTCTCTGTGCATTTCAAGGGTCTAACCTCATTGAGAGAATGTTCCCCAAAATGTCTGTCAGCCACTTGGACCCGTGAAGTGCACATCCCTCTGTCTGTGCTGCCACTTGGCCTAGTTCATGTTCTGCCTCCATTGATCCCCCTCCCCCTGGTTGTCCGGTTATTACGTATGTTGACATTTCGCAGGCTGAGGCTCGGATTCACTAATAGGTAGATGTAAGAGCCTTTAGCCCCTCCTTGCACCACATTAGCATAATTAGTTTTTTACGCAAATGTGACCCAATGAGGTCAAAATCGCAGCAGCAAATAATGTATTCATGGGGGGGGGGGTGAAAAAATGGCACACAGAAATCAAAGAGATTTCTTTGCAGCATTTTATTCAGTACTTTTGACGCCTGCTTAGAGCAGGTGTTAAAATGAGGGACACCATTGTTTACAACGGGCCTAAATGGGGTTTGCAGGATTAGCATCAACATTTTTTAAGCTAATCTTGCAAAGCTCTTAATTGCGTCAAAAATATTGATGCTAGTTCCCTAACTATCGCCGTGGGGATGACGCACACTTGGTGGCGTTAGGGGGGAGCTAAAGGGCACAAGAAAAGTGGCGCTGCACTGGGTGCAGCACCACCTTTCTTAAACCTGGCCCTAAATTGGGATAGGAGTCTTGAGCCCCTCTTGCCACATTTTCTTCCTGATGATGCTGCTTATTCTCCAGCCTTAGGAGTGCAATTTCTTCTGTAATTTTACCTGTCTCTGATTGGCTGGCTGCTTGACTCTCCTCTGACTGTATTCACCCTTCCCCTGGTCTTGGTGACTTTGAGAAAAGCGGATACTCTTACCCCCTTTATTTAGATCAATCTCCCTCTGCATTGTCTGACTATTGGACCCTTTTGCTGGGGATTCTTGGGCTACAACCACCTTGGTAGATCTGTCTAGGTCCATACCTTGCTCATCCTCTTGTTCTGTGGCTGGAAGCCCCTGTAAAGGGGGTAGCCAGTTCAACAGTCAGTGAGAGGACCATTAGTACATTTGCGAGTATGGTGGCCTCAAAGTGCAAACATAAAGAAATAGAACCTCTAGTGCAAAATTAAAAACATTGAAAACCTGTTAGATATTTGTTGCAAAAAGATTTTAGAAACAGTTCAAAGCAGGACAGTTTAAAAAAAAGATTAAGTAGTTTAGAATGTGTAGAAACATGCAGAAGGATTCTAACTTTTCTATATTTATCCAACAGATAATCATGTTTTTTTCTGCTAGTCACTGTAAACTGCAAAAACAGAGCAGAAGAAAGAAAAGAAACCTTTCATTTTTGCTGTTTAACCCCTTAGCTGTTGGTCCTCCTTCCCCTCAAGGTCTGAACCCTTTTTTTGGCTATTTTGGATAGTTCATGCTTAGGCCCCCATAACTTTTTGTCCACATAATCTATCCATGCCAAATTTCTGTCCTTTTTTCCAACATCCTGGGTATCCAGAGTTTGTGGGTTCCCCTGGAGGAGACTGGGAAATTAGACAGAATACAGCTAAAATGGGGGTTTTGGGGGAAAAATGTGAAAAAAGTGCTGCAGAAGAAAGCATCTGTTTTTTCCCTGTAAATAGGATCAAGAAAGGGTTTGCTGTGCTAAAATAACCATCTCACCAGCTTTCAGGAACAGGCAGACTTGAATCAGAAAACCAAATTTGTCAACACCGTTTTGGCATTTTACTGGCACAGACCCCATTTTTACAGTTTTTTGTGCTTTCAGCCTCCCTCCAGTTAGAGACAGAAATGGGTGTAAAAAGAATGGTGGATCCTGGACAGCTAAACATTTCTAAAAAGTGGACAAAATTCTGGATTCAGCAAGGGGTCATTTGTGTAGATCCTTCAAGGTTTTCCTATAGAAAGTAACAGTTGAAATAAAAAATATTGAAATTGAGTTGAAGAAAACAGCCCTTTCTGTCTAGGTTTTCTTCAGTAACATTTTCCAGCTATGACATATTTTTAAAAGCTTATATACCGTTTTGTCTGCTGGACCCTTCTGTTTGTAGGGGTATATAGGACTTGTAGGTTCATCAAGAACCCAAGGTACCCGGAGCCAATAAATGAGCTGCACCTTTCAATGGGTTTTCATTGTATACGGGGTATACGGGCAATTCATTTGGTAACATTTAAAGAGAGAAAAATAGGTATCAAGGAAACCTATGTATTTCTGAAATGGACACAAGATATGAAGTTTAGAAGCAGTGGTTATTTGCACATCTCTGAATTCAGGGGTACTCATACTAGCATGTGAATTACAGGGCATTTTTCAAAATGACTTCTTTCTTACACACTGTCTTACATTTGGAAGGCACAAATGTAGAGAAAAACAATTGGCAATAACACTTGTTCTTCTATTCTGTGTTTCCCCAAGTCTCCCAATAAAAATGGTACCTCACTTGTGTGGGTAGGCCTAGTACCTGCAGCAGGAAACGTCCCAAAACGCAACCCAAATCTATATAGTTTTCAAAACTAGACACCTAGGGGAATTCACAATAGGGCGACTTGTGGGGCTCTCACCAGGTTTGTCACCCAAAACCTTTTGCAAACCTTAAAATCAGTCTAAAAACAAATTTTCCTCATATTTCAGCGATGTAAAGTTATGGAGTCTGAGGAGAGCCGCAAACTTCCTTCCATCCAGCATTCCCCCAAGTCTCCTGATAAAAATGGTACCTCACTGGTGTGGGTAGGCCTAGGGTGCGTGACAGGAAATTCCCCAAAGAGCAACGTGGACACATCACATTTTTCCAATGAGAATGGATGTGTTTTTTGTAAAGTGCCTAGCTGTGGAGTTTAGCCTCTAGCTCAACCAGCACCTAGGTAAACCTAGCAGACGTATACGTTTTTTGAAAACTAGATACCTAGGGAAATCCAGATTGAGGTGACTTGTAATGCTCTACCCAGGTTCTATCACCCAGAAATCGTTGCAAACCTCAACATTTGTCAAAAAACACATTTCTTCACATTTCAGCAAATGCAAAGTTCTGGAATCTGAGGGGAGCCACGAACTTCTTTCCACCCAGCATTTCCCCGAGTCTTTTGATAAAAATAGTTCCTCACTTATGTGGGTAGGCCCAGTGCCCGTGACAGAAATGCCCCAAAACACAATGTGGACACATCACATTTTTCCAATGAAAACGGATGCATTTTTTCCAAAGTGCCTAGTTGTGGGTTTTGGCCTTTTGATCAGCCGGCACCTAGAGAAACCTAGCAAACCTATACACTTTTTAAAACTATACACCTAGGAAAATCCAGAATGGGTTGACTTGTGGGACACTCAGCAGGATCTGCCACCCAGATTCCTTTGCAAATCTCAAAATTTGTCTGAAAGACACATTTTCCTCACATTTCAGCGATGCAAAGTTCTGGAATCTCAGGGGAGCCACAAACTTCATTCCATCCAGCATTTCCCCAAGTCTACCTCACTTATGTGGTCAGGGGAAGCACCTGTAACTAGGAGCGGCCCAAAGTGTACTATGGCGATAATGATAAATAAGATAAGTGTATTGATTAGTCCTGGGATCTGGAACCCTTTAGGGAAACCTACCAAACCCAGACATTTCTGAAAACTAGGCACCCAGGTAACTTAACAGAGGTGTGGCTTGTGGGGACTCCCCAAAGTTTTTTACCCAGAATACCCAGCAAAGGTGAAACATTGAATAAAACACTATTTTTCCTTATATTTCTGAGAAGTAAACTATAGGAATATGCATGGATCCACAACCATCTTACCACCTAGCATTCCCCAACTTGTTCTGATAAAAAAGCTACCCCACTGGTGTGCCTGGGCCTAGTGCCCCTGGCAGGAATGCATCACACAAGGGTCAATGGTGGTCCTTGCATGAGTGCTGCTGTTGACCCTGAAGTGATACATTCATGACATGGGCACTAGACACAGGCACGCAAGTGGGGTTGTTTTTTTTAATCAGGACAAGTGGGGTAAACTCTAGGTGGTAGGAATTTTGTGGAATCCACACATGCCACTCCTCTGTGTGTCTAGTTTTAGAAATGTCTGGGTTTAGTAGGTTTCCCCATATGGCCTTCAAGCCCAGGACCAAAGACAATAGGTGACCCTCATACACAACCAGGCTGTTTTGTGATAGGTAATTTTGATGTCCCCACAGTACGTTTTGGGCCCTTCCCTGTCGCGGTCTCCTGCCCACCCATACAAGTGAGGCAACGTTTTTCTCTGGAGGCTTAGGGGAACGCAGGGTGGTAGGAAACTTGTTGCAGCCTGCAGATTCCAGGGTGTTCCCTCACAGAAATGCAAGGAAAATTTGTTTTTTTTTAAAGAAATGTTTTTGATTTGCAGGGGATTCTGGGTGAAGGCAAACTAGTGAGAGCCATGCAAGTCCTGCACCCTTGGACTCCCCTGGTACTAGTTTGTTAAAGTTAATCCACCACTCACACTGATAGTTTTAACACCTCCAGAAATTATGGTTTTGAAGCATGCATGCTTATCAAAGTATCTGAATATTGAAACCAAGCTTTCTGAAGGTGATCCATACAGCCACTTCATGGCACCAGGCTCTTTATGGTCCATTCACATGCAAATTCACCCACAGCACACAACACTTTCATACCACCGGTCACAGGCCCAATCCAACCAATCACTGCACGCACATCAACTTACCAATGCCAGACAAGGTCCCATCACATTCATTTGCCACAGGACAGAATACGTTTGACTACATTTTACCATCTGTCATGTAACGGCCTCCTTCTTCCTGAACATTACCGAAGGCATACGTAAGGAACTTTTTACTAATGGCTCCCATGACAGCCATATGAGGGCAGGAAGACATGTCTTTCAAGTGCCTTTAACGCACTCCTGTGCTAAATCAAACTTCTTCCAGTTTGTGGATGCAAGTTGGAATTATCTGAGTATGCCTTGTGAGGCTTATGCCTCGAACTGTACGAGCATATCTACCTTTGAAACTAAGGCAGACACGCTGGAGAATTTTTTGCGAAGTTCCCTAAAGAGAAGGTCATAAACTGTAAAGAATGGTAGTGTTTGGCACACAGGGTAGTCCATGAGAACGTAGCAAATGTCCCAGCCACCGTTATTTGCAGTGCTGTGACTGTAATGCACTTATCATACAGCAAATTGAACATCTACTAAGTTCTGATGGATGATGAACATGGCAAGCAGATCAAACACTGACCCATACGTGTCATTGTCCTTCAGTGCCAGCGTAGCACCAATGGGTTTGAATCTGTAGGTATAGATGATGTGCATCTGTACCACCTTTAGTATCTGCCTTCTACCTTTGCAATATCTCTGGGAAGGCAAGCCTACCATTACCTTTTCTTACCCATTCAAGTCTCTGTCCTCATCAGAATCCTGACTAATCCTGTGTGATTGCCATGTGAACCTATACTAATGCCTTCTGCCATTAGCTACTTGAAGCGCAGGAAAACATGTCTTTCTTGCGCCATCAGCGCACTAAGGGGCATGTTTATACTTGTTTTGTGGCAAATTTGCATAATTTTTTTTACTCAAATTCGGTGCAACACTAACTCCAAATTCATACTTTGGTGCTAGACCCTTCTAGTGCCAAAGTTATAGAGTTAAAGTAATTTTTGGGACGTGGATGCCTACCTTGCGCTAATGAGATGCATGGTAGGTACTCCCGTGCAAAAAATGACTCTGTGGCCTTAGCGCCATATTCATCCCCCGTGCTAAAATCACGCACGGGGGAGGATGGGTGAAATAATGGTGCAAAGCTTGCTTTGCACCAATATTTAACATCTGGATCAGGGCAGGCGTTAGGGGACCTGTGGGCCTAGTTCCATGGTGGAACACCATGGAATAAGCCCACAGATGCCCTCCGCAGGCCCATGGGACACCGCCACCCATCCTAGGTAAGTATAGGTAAGTACAGGTAAGTAGTTTTTTTTAAAGTGCCATTGGGGGCCCTGAAATGGGCCCCCCTACATGGCAGTGGGTGCAATGACCATGCCCAGGGGACCATTGGGTGGTGGGCATGACTCCTGTCTTTCATAAGGCAGGAGTTATGTGGTATGGATGGTTTTGCATCAGAAAATGACGCTGGCCTGGTTAGAGTCATTTTTATTTTACTCTAACCTGCCTAATGTCACTTATTGTTGCAAAACCCCCTTCTCCATACCGTCATCTTTTGTTTTACGCTAGTCCCCCTTTTGCACCTCCTTGCGCCATTCCATAAATATGGCACCTCGCTGGTGCTCAGGAATGGCACAAGCCAGTGCTAAACCTTTTGGTGCAAAACTGTGTTAGTGCAGTTTTGCACCAAAAAGTATAAATATTCCCTTTACTGTGCTAAATCTAACTCCTTCCAGTTTGTGGATGCAAGTTGGGGGGTTTCGAGTATGGCTTGCGAGGCCTGTTCCTCGAACTGAGCAAGCACATCTACAGTTGAAACTAAAGCAGACATCATGGTGAATACTACCTAAGGTCTCTAAAGTAAAATGCCAAACAAATAGCCTATGGGACTCATTTTCCAACACTTCTACTTTTGCTTTGAAAGTGAAGCTACAAATTGAGTTTGCACACTTTCAAACAGGTAGAAATGTTGGTGAATATGTCCCACAGGACATTTATTTGACGTATTACACTTACTCTGGTTCTCGTGGGCAATCAGGGTGGTCCTTGTGTAGGATACATAAGTTCCCTAACAAGGATTTCAAAATTCAGTCATGCCTTTAACATTTTGCCACACACAGTACTCCGTGACAATGAGGCACATGTTCTGTCCACTAGTATGTGCAGAGTAAGGACTGAACATCACTGACAATACCACTTGATCTCTGCATATCTGCAGGACTGCATTGATTCCACATTCCAATTGGAATCTTCACTCATGATGATTTTTGGAAATCCAGCAGTGTCGGCTGTGCAGCCACTGAGCAAACCATCTTGTACTACCCGTGAAAGGCGGAAGCTGAAATGTTGTAGTGGAAATATTTTTTTTTCTTTGGTGAGATCATCTGTTTGAGTCACTTCTTTCTTTTATATTACATTTTCTTTTGACTCATTGCTGGCTTTTGTTGTCTTGTGACCCTTCACCTTCTAGTGTACTGTTTTGGGGATTGCAAACTGTATCTTCCTTGGATCTGACACTCAAGCCAGAAGCAACCACCATGTCAAGAACAAATCTACATCCTAGATATGCACTGTTCATCCAGGAGAAAATCAGTAAGTGCCAATTCACAATAGCATATTTACAAATCTTAGCATCTATCCCATGGGGTTGGAGATTAAATCTAAGCCACCTTTTAAACTAAGTAACTTTGAATGGTCTGCTTCATGGAATATTTTACTGCATAACTCATCAATGCCCCTATTATCAGTATATGTTACAGGAACCATTCAAAAAATGCAGATGCTTAAAACCAAGCTGCAGAAAGAACTGAACTTTTAAAAGAACACAAAAAGTGAACAAGCCCACTGGTTCAAGAGGGGGCTCCATGCCCATTGCTCTGTCTTGGGGAGTGTAAGGCCACTGTCTCTCAGGTGGGTGATTTGCCCAATGGTTCTGGAGGGGGTCCCATGCCCATTGCTCTGTCCTGGGGAGTGCAAGGCCACAGTCTCTGGAGTGGGTGACTTTCCCACTGGTTCTGGAGGGGGCAGGCTGACCTTCCCACTGGTTCTGTAGGCGGCAACTTGCCCATTGCTCTGTCCTGGGGATTGCAAGGCCACAGTTTCTGGAGTGGGTGACTTTCCCACTGGTTCTGGAGGGGGCGACTTGCCCATTGCTCTGTCCTGGGGAGTGCAGGGCCACAGTCTCTGGAGTGGGTGAGTTTCCCACTGGTTCTGGAGGGGGCAACTTGCCCATTGCTCTGTCCTGGGGAGTGCAAGGCCACAGTCTCTGGAGTGGGTGACTTTCCCACTGGTTTTGGAGGGGGCAACTTGCCCATTGCTCTGTCCTGGGGGGTGCAAGGCCACAGTCTCTGGAGTGGGTGACTACCCCACTGGATCTGGAGGGGGTAACTCGTACAACAGCTCCTGGAGTGTGGCCTACATGATGTCCGCTGGCGGTGACGGCTGCAGTGTGGTGGTGGATGGAGTAACCTCCTGGGCTGCTTCTGCACTTTCTGATGGCTGCAGTGTGGTGGTGGATGGAGGAGCCTCCTGGGCAGCCTCTGCACTTTCTGATGGCTGCAGTGTGGTGGTGGATGGAGGAGCCTCCTGGGCAGCCTCTACACTTTCTGAAGGCTGCAATTCATCAGCTGGCGGTGGGGGCCCCGTGACAGCTGGTGGTGGTGTAGGTGTCACCCTGACAGCCTCCGCTGGAGTAGAGGGCTTCATCTCTTCCAGTACATGGGGTGTGGATTCCTTCCCCTTCCTGGCAGGGGTGGATGGTCTCTTCCCCTCCCTGCCTGGTGGTGCAGGCTCCTTCCCCTTCCTGCATGGTGATGCAGGATCCTTCCCCTTTTTGCCTGGTGGTTCAGGCTCATTTCCCTTCTTGCCTGGTGGTGCAGGCTCCTCCTACTTGCCTGGTGGTGCTGGCTCCTTCCCCTTCTTTGATGGAGGTGTGGTATCCTCACCACCATGAGTAGGTGTTGCTACCACTGTCCCCATGGACTGTTTGGCAGAGGTGCTGGGTTGAGTCCTTGGTACCCTGCTCATATGGGCAGGACGGGGGGAGGTGGAGGGAAGAAGTCAAGTTGGGGAAGGAAAAGGTTTTTAGGGACGTTGGGGTGGGAGGAGGGAGGAGTAATGGGAGTGGAGGTTGAGGGAGTGGTTGTTGAAGGTGTATGTCTGCTGTATTTTGGCACAGGTGCATGGGCTGTATGCTGATGTGAGGTGGATGGCTGTTGGGTGTGTGAGTGCTTGTGTTTGTGTCCTTTAGGCGGGGGGGGACAGACAGGATGGGACAGGACAGAGGGGACGCACGCATGGCTGTTGTGGAGGTGTCTGCCAGTGAGGTGTGTGTTCTGTTTGGTGTGGTGATACTGGTAGTGGATGTTGATGTAGTGCATGGAGGTGTGAGTGTGGACGTGACTGGGAGGTAGTGGTGGAGGAGGAGGAGGAGGGGGAGACAGTGGAGGCAATGGATGTTGTCATGTCTTCAACTGTATGGTGTTTGCGTGAGTGCTTGTGGGATAAAGTGTGGTGCTTGTGTTTGCCTGTGCCACTCTTTGATGTTGTCTTGTGTGCAAGCTCATCTGTATGTGTGCCTGGGATGGGTTGGGGTTGAGGAGAATGGGACTGGGAAGTGGTAGTTGGAGAGGGGACGGTAGAAACGGGGACAATGGCTGCCATCAGAGAGGAGGCCAGAGCCTGAATTGATCTCTATTGGGCCGCCAATCCTCTGTGAATGCCCTCTAGGAATGCATTGCATTGCTGCATCTGGGATGCCATCCCCTTGATGGCATTCACAATGGTTGACTGCCCTACAGAGATGGATCTCAGGAGGGCAATAGCCTCCTCACTCAGGGCAGCAGGGCTCACTGGAGCAGGGCCTGAGGTGCCTGGGGCGAAGGAGATGCCCATCCTCCTTGATGAGCGGGCACGGAAAACTCGCTGAGGGGCTGCTGGGAGGGTGGTGCTGGTACCACTAGGGAGCTCCCATTGGAGGAGGTATCTGAGTCTGTGTTATCTCCTCCAGGCTCTGGCGTGGTGCTCACCTTGCTCTCAGTCCCACTGGTTCCCTCAGCGTCAGTGTACTCTCCCTCCTGGGTCATGTGGGATGCAGCTCCTTCTGTTGACAGTGCCGCTGCTCCTCCACCAGATGATGCCAATGCACACAAGGACAGGATGACAAAACAAGAAAGGGGGGAGAGAGACAAAGGATACACTGGGTCAATGACTGCACCAACATTACAGTTGACATACACACCTACGTCACACACGGGGAACAGGATTAAGCGATATGCATTGCACTTACCAGGGATATGGCTAGTCACTAAGGCAAGATGAGGACCACACCCTGCCAGCTGGAGCACTCCTGGGACCCACAATGCCCTGGCTGAAATGGACTGCTAACGAGCTAGGTCACCTGTATTTGCCATACACCCATTACCCTTCAGATAAACCACACTGCAGTGTCTGGCCTTGCCTTAGTGGCACCTACTAACACACATCCACCACCCGGATACCACCACACCAGCCAAAATATGTATTGATACCCACTGTTCTCACCCCCTTGTGGCTGCTGTGATGCCCTCAAGTGTCCATCCAGCTCAGGGTAGGCCACCGCCAGTATGGGGGCCATCGGGGGTCAGGGTCCGACGGGCACCCCTTCCTCTTTGGGAGGCCATCCCCAGCTGGGTCTCTGCAGTCTTCCGTGTCCAGCGTCTACGGTCCTCCCACTGCTTCCGACAGTGGGTGCTCTGCCTGCCATAGACCCCCAGGGTCTGCACGTCCTTGGCGATGGCACGCCATAATCATTTCTTTTGATGGGCACTGACCTGCAGAGAGAATACAGACAGGAGATCCCCATTAAACAAACAGTCCAGCCTGTCACACAAATGGCCCACCATACCTGTTTCCATCACCATTGGCACACACATAGGCCAGCGCCCAACATGTACACTGCCAACAGGCAATCCCCCACCCACCCTTACACGATGCTTGCACACACATCTCCAAGCATCTTTGCCACATGCATTGTGGCCAAAATGTACTCACCTGTTTGTCTGGAGGCCCATACAGTTGTCTGTACTGGGGTAGGACCCCATCCACCAGTCGCTCCAACTCCTCGAAATTAATGCAGGGGCTCTTTCCCCAGTCACACAGGCCATGGTAAGTTCCAGACACAGGTCACAGAAGCACATGCAATGTAGGTCTTCTCCTGTTGAAGGTCAGGAAACAAGTGAGGAGTGAGATAGAAAATGGCGGTCACATTCGCGGCGGTGTACACCGTCACCACTGACATAGATCCCCATTGGCCACTGTACTCCATAGAGCCCCATATTATCCAATGAGGAATTGCACGGCGGTGGAAGACCGCCTTCCACCACGACCCCCAACGTCGGCAGAGTTACCTCACTTCCACCTGTGCCTACATACAGGACAGGCAGTCGCCATTTCGGGGGGGGGCAGGCATATCGGCAATTGCTGCGTCAAAGATTAGATTGGCGCATATTTTGCCATTAGCACTGTCCCAATACATAAGTGCACCATGTGGACTGCTGTTGTGGTTTTGTTGTTCAAATTGTGACAGCCCACTCACTCTTGTGTCCCTTAGATACCTACCGCTGTGGATGAATAGGAGGTGGAGACATACTCCAGTGTACAGACACCTGGTGGACTTAGCTACACTGGATGACAGGCACATTATACTCACCTATAGACTGGACAGGGCCACAATCACAGAGCTGTGTGCCCAGTTGGAGCCAGACCGGATCTCATCTATCTGTCATCCAACTTGGATCCCCCCTCTTGTGCAAGTGCTATCAGTGCTCTATTTCCTGGCGACAGGTTCTTTCCAAGTGGGCTTGGCAGCAGGAATGTCACAGCCAATGTTCTCAATCATGCTGGCAAGAGTGTTTTCTGCCCTGGTAAAACACATGTTCAGCTACATTGCTTTGCCCCAGGTGGAAGATTTGGTCACTCTGAAGGCTGAAGTCTATGCAATGGGGCATATCCCCAATATTTTTGGGGCGAATGACGAGACAGATATTGCGTTTGTCCCCCCCACCAGAATGAACAGGTGTTCAGGAATCGTAAGTGTTTCCTCTCCATGAATGTGCAGATGGTGTGACTTCTGGACCAGTATATCTCTCACATCAATGCTAAGTATCCTGGGTCAGTGCACAATGCCTTTCTCCTGAGGAATAGCAGCATCCCAAATGTGATGGCCTAACTACAGACGCACAGGGTGTGACTAATAGGTGAGCCTTGGTCACCACCCAGTGTATGTTAGTGTATGCCTCTGGTGTTAACCTCATAGGATTGTGTGTGGCTAAATGTTGTCCCTCAATACCTGCAGGTGACTCTGGCTACCCAAACCTATTGTTGCTGCTGACCCCTATGAGGAATGCCAGGACAAGGGCTGAAGAACGTTATAGTGAGGCACATGGGCGAACCAGACGGATCATCGAAAGGACCTTCAACCTCATGAAGGCCAGGTTCAGGTGCCTCCATCTGACAGGTGGATCCCTGTGCTACTCACCTGAGAAGGTCTGCCAGATAGTTGTGGCATGCTGCATGTTGCACAACCTGGCCCTAAGGGGCCGTGTACCTTTTCTGCAGGAGGAGGAGACAGGAGATGCCCCTGTGGCTACAGAAGACCCTGATAACAGTGAGGATGAAGAGGCTGAAGATGAGGATGAGGACAACAGAACATCAGTTATCCGTCAGTACTTCCAATGACACACAGGTGAGACAGTACAACTTCACATTTCTATGACTATTGGTTTATTCTGTGTGGTTGTGGCATGATGGCATTAACTACCTTTTACCTCTACTGACTGTCACCTATGGTTTATCATTTTACAGATGTTGGTTCTATGAAAACTGTGTTCTGATGTGCTGACTATAGCCAGCTACAGGTCATTATTTCTATGCTCTCACAATGTACAGTTCATTTGCAATAGATGTAACTGTTTCCATAAATTCACTTTTTTAACACATGACATACAAGTAGTCGAGTTGTGTTCAAGGGTGTTTGTTTAAGTGCTAATAAATTGAGGGAAAAGTGCAATGAAATGGGGTGATGATGGAGGAAAGTCCAGGGTGTTGTTCCAGTCTGTTTGTAGCACAGGTGCAGTGTCCAAGTGGCCATAGGAAGGGGAGTAACAGCAGTTCAAGGTGGACAAGGTGACTGAGTAGGACACAATGGGGACAATCAGGAGAGTCTCATTTCCTGGTGGTGGTCTTGGCAAGTGTCTTTGACTTCTGTCTGGGTCCCAGGGAATGTTTGTGAGGTGGTTCACCTTTTGCAGGGGAAGGGATGCTGGTGGCCTGTGGGTCCTGTGGTGAGGCCTCCTGCCCACTAGCGGCAGTGAAAGTGGAAGACTGGTCAATAGACTGGCTAGTGGTAAGGGCCTGCTGGTGTGCTATTGCCTCCCTCATTTTGTTGCCCATGTCTGCCAGCACCCCTACTGTGGCGATCAGGGTGGTGTTAATGGCCTGCAAGACCTCCCTGATCCCCTGATACTGTCCCTCTTACAGCCACCTGTTCTCCTGCACATTGTCAGGGATCTGGCCCATCATGTCCTGGGAATTTTGGTAGGCTCCCAAGATCTCGGAGAATGCCTCCTGGTGCGTCGGTTCCCTGGTCCTGCCCTCCCTCTGGCACACAGCAGTCCTCCCAGTGTCCCTGTTGGCCTGTGCCTCTGTCCCCCGAATGGTGTGCCAACTGCCACTGACCCCAGGTCCCTGATTGTCTTGGGGGTGAGGTGTGGCCTGGGGTCCCTGTACAGGTGGGCACACTGCTGATTGACGTGTCCTGGGGACAGAAGTGTGGGTACGCTGGGTGGGTGCGGTGGTGCTGGATCCTGATGAGGGAGACTCTGTGGTGGCCTGTGAGTGAGCTTGGGTAACTGGCTGTCCAGTGGTCCCTGATGGGCCAGGTAGGTCATCCAGATCCAGAAGTCCAGAGTTACTGTTATCACTGGGGCATGTTCTGTTGGGGGACTGGATAGGCCGTGACACCTCCTCTCCACTGACATTGGCTGGGGTACCTGTGGAGATGTAAGTTATGTATTATGTTTCATGTGTGTGACATTTGTTCATCCCTGGCTTCCCCTCTATCATTGGTGTTGCCCTGCCACTTTTTGCTTGTGTATGGTGATGTATTGTGGGAATGTTATGTTCCCTATACTGTGCATGCTTTAGTGATGGGTGTCCATGCAGGGCTGGGAGGGGTGTCCATGCATGGTATAGCACACAGGGCTTGGCATTGTAAAAAACAAAAACCTGTAAACTTCTCACTTGTATAGCGCACTACTCACCCGTTAGGGTCTCAAGGCACTGTACACATACCACTGTGGAACCCCTCTTGGCTTTTCCCTGTGAGGCGCCCACTCCTGGACAGCCCGAGGGTGAAGCCAGGCATCCAAGCACTGTGAGAGCCATTGTGGAGATTAAGCAAGCTATTGCCCTGAGTTACATAGTGCGACCCATTAATTAGATTAGGCACCAAGGTGAGAATTATCTGGTCCAAGGGAATTGAGCCCAAGGCCCGCCAAGGTGGGGATTGAACGCTGGTCCTGGGACAGATCTCTGCATCAGGGTCTGCCGCTCTAACCATTGTGCCACACTTCTCCATTGGGGTTAGTTATTGAGGTTTAGTAATCTGTGTAGGTGCAGAGTGTAGGATGGAGTGGAGTGATGGGAGTGAGGGTGAGGGTGTGAGATAGCATGCAAGTATGGGGGTGATAAGTAGTAAATATTGACTTACCAGTGTCCAGTCCTACGGCTACTCCAGAGAGTCCCTTAGGATGCAGTATTGCCAGTACTTGCTCCTCCCATGCTGTGAGCTGTGAGGGAGGAGATGGGGGTCCACCACCAGTCCTCTGTATGTGAGCGGGTGCCTTGCTTGTAATGGAACGTACCTTCCCCTGTAGGTTGTTCCACCTCTTCCTGATGTCGTCCCTTGTTCTTGGATGCTGTCCCACGGTGTTCAACCTGTCCATAATCCTCCTCAATAGCTCCATCTTCCTTGCAATGTATATCTGCTGTACCTGTGCTCCAAACAGCTGTGGCTCTACTCTGACAATTTCCTCCACCATGACCCTTAACTCCTCCTCAGTGAAACATGGGTGCCTTTGTGGTGGCATAGGTGGTGTGTGGTGTGTGTTGGTGAGAGTGTGTTAAGTGATGTGATGGGGTGTGTAATGTGGGGTACGCGAGGGATGTATGGGTGTAAATGGTGTGTGTCTAGTTGTCTAAGTGATGTGGTGGCTATGATTTGTAATCGTAATGGGTTATGGGTAATGTGGGTGTGCATTTTATAGTGGCGCGGGTGTGTGGGTGTGGTGTGTGTATGGGTGTCAGGTGTGTGTTTTTGGTATTGGCCAATGTGGTGTTGTTTTGTATGTGGGTGTTCATTCTGAGTGCAGCGGTATGTACCGCTAAAGGTATACTGCAGTTGAATGTCCGCTGTGGTGATTCGTGGGTCGTAATGTGGTGGGCGTTGTTTTGTTGGCGTACCGGTATGGGTTTTGGGACCGCCACTTTATCACTGACCTTTGGTCTGGCGGATTTGTGTATGTGGCTGTATTCTGTCAGATTGGTGTGTGTGTGCCATAATATGACGAACAGATATTCGCCACTGCAGCGGTATGTTGGCGGCTGTCCACATGGCGTTAGGTGGCATTTTCTGCCAATGTCATAATGAGGGCCTAAATATGCAAAACTGAAAAGAGACAACCGAAGATTTCATATACCTCCTCTCCCAAATCACCATTTTATAAATCATTCTGTTTTTGGAGATTCACTTGTCAGTGTATGTCTCCTGGGTAAACAACATTAAAAAAAAACAGAAGGTTTCTAAGACAAAAAAGACTGCATAACACCAGCCAGCTACAATCCTTCCAGATATCATATACAGTTATTGACTTAAATGGAGGGTTTGCTATCACCAGGTGAATTAAACCTCTTGTGCAAAGTCCTTTATTTCTGTCCTGTACCTAAGGACCATAATACAGCCAATATGATGAGAGACGTAAAAACCTTCGAGAGAAGATGCAGACTTGCAGAATACTTTAACAATAATTCTAATGTTGATCTGCCAAGCTACCTTCCAGATCCATTTAACATGTTCTGCCATCCCAAATTATGTACTCCACAATGTGGTAGAAATCATGTTCTTGATACATACATTTTATCCATTAACAAACTCATCAAGGAATCGACACCTAAAAGGATTTTTGATAACATTACCAGAGAGGAAAGAAAAGCTCTCCACCACCTCCAACAGAGAACAGATGTCATTATAAAACCGGCAGACAAAGGTGGTGCAGTGGTTGCCATGAAAGTATGTGATTATATTGAGGAGGGAATGAGATAACTGATGGATACCACACTTACAAACCTTTAGAAACTGATCCCACAGAAGCCTTGAACAAAGAAATTGAGAATATGGTTGCAACGTACAGGAGCTTGAACCTCATTGATGAAACTACAACAGTTGTACTTGTTCATCCCAAACGAAGACCTGGGAGATTTAATATGCTTCACAAAATGAACAATCCTGACCGCCCCATCATCTCTGGCAATGATACAGCCACTGAGAGACTATATTTGTCAACCTACACCTCCAGCCCATTGTCCAAGAACTTCCATCATTTGTTAAGGACACCAGTCACTTTCTTCAGATTAATGGAAAATTAAACCAAACCAACACATTTGATGATGACACTCTTCTGGTTACATTTGATGTTACATCATTATACACCAACATACCACATGATGATGAGCTTATGGCATTATCTGAAGCTCTTAATAAAGGAACTGTGAAAAAAAAATCAACAAATGTGCTTACCAACTTTGCAAGATTTATCCTTAAATCCAGCAATTTTATCTTCAATGGTAAACACTATCTGCAGATTCAAAGGACATCCATGGGCATTTGGCTAGCTCCCTCCTTTGCAAATATCTTCATGTGTAAACTGGAGGACAATATACTTGCGAGTTCTAACATCAAACCACTGATATGGCTACGATACATTGATGACATATTTATAATATGGAATGCAGAAAGCAGAACACTGAAACAATTTACAGCTTTTATCAACAGTATCCATCCTACCATCAAATTCACCGGCCGCAAAACTAAACAGAAGAGTCACCTCCCTTTTCTGGATGTGTTACTCACCATTCATGAACAGAAAAAGTTGAACTTTTCTCTACCACCAGCCTACAGATGCTCATTTGTATGTATACTTGACTTCTTGTCACCCACGCAACACTCAACTCAACAAGATCTACAGCCAAGCACTCAGAATAAGGCGCATCTGAAGCATGAAGACACATGTAAAGACCATCTACAGGAGCTTGTTGCATTATTTAAAAAGCAAGGCTACCCTCTGCATATCGTTCTGCAACAAATTGACAAGTCTTTGCAGTTACCCAGGAAAGCACTTATTTGGAATACCAACAGAAGAAACAAAAGTGACAGAATCCCATTTGTGGTTGACTATCATCCATTAGCTCCTAAGTACAGAAATATAACCAAATCCGCCATTCATTGCTTACCGCAGAGCAACCAATTTATGATTGTTTATTGTGAGAGCTGAACTTAAGCAAGCTGTAACAACTGCAGGACTTCACCGCTGTGATTCTAAAAGGTGCATCTTATGTGAATACCTTTTACAAACATCATCAGTAACTAGCTCTGTTACAAGAAAGACCTATGGAATAAGACCGCATCTTACATGTCGCTCAACATGCATTATTTATGTGATTCAGTGCCAAAGCCAAAGCTGTAAAAAAACAATATGCAGGCCAAACAGTGAATGACCTCCGTACAAGATTCAGGAACCACAAATCAACAATAATTAACACAAAACTTGACCAGCCTGTAGCCAGTCATTTTAACCTTGTAGACCATTAACTATCACAGCTGAAGATTTTCCCTGTAGAACATGTCTTAAAGGAAGAACTACTGGACATCAGAGAAAACTCCCGGATGTACAGTTTCAAATCACTGCATCCAGATGGACTGAACATCTCTGACAATACCACTTGATTTCTGCATATCTGAAGAGTTCTCAGGACTGCATTGATTCCACATTCTAATTGAAATTTTCACTCATGATGCTTTTTGAAAATCCAGCAGTGTCAGCTGTGCAGCCACTGAGAAAACCATTGGGTACTACCTGTGGAAGGCGGAAGCTGAAACGTTGTAGTGGAATTATATTTTTGTTCTTTGGTCAGATCATCTGTTTGAGTCACTTATTTCTTGGATATCACATTTTCTTGTGACTCCTTTGGGATCCAGATTTTTGCCCTGGCTGGCTGTTGTTTTCTTGTGATCCTTCATCATATATATATATATATATATATATATATATATATATATATATATATATATATATATATATATATATGTATTCAAAAAACTGGTGCAATGCAATTGCACACCAAGGGCTGCACAACATCCAAACAGGCTCGTAAAAATGTAGAGTCAAAAATCACTTATATGTAATTTCATCGGCTTTAATTTATTGAAACAAATTCAAATGCAGGTTAGATTCACACCGCATGAAAAAATATAAGAGGCACAATAAAAGAGTCACTAATGTGCCCACCAGGAACAAACACACGCTGTCCCAACCAATTGTCGACGCGTTTCGGCAATAGCCTTCAACTGGACATTGGCAGACATTTTTACACCCAACTATTTATACCCTATAGTCCTTCTTTGTTATTGACTACATAACTAAAGAGGAAGTGCAAACAGAGCGGCCATTTTGTAACATAACAATTTTAAATTTCAAAAATAGAAAATAGTAACCCTGTGCTTGGATGGGATATAAACTTTAAAATATAACATTATGTATTTCTTTTATATTGTGATAAAGCATCACATATATGACATAATCACTTGTAAATGCATACATGGATATGTATTCTCAATCAATAATTATTAAATACAAGGAAGAGAACAACCCATATACATATTTTTTTCTTTTTTTCTTTCTCTCTAATATCAAAATATTGTCCACTTTTTACTTTTAAAAGCATGATATATAAATAGATAGATAAATATGTGTACTATAAATTAATTACAATACAATCAATCTATATACAAGCTATAAATAAATAAATGGAATAATTCCAATCAATTTATATGAAAGAATGACAATAAAAGATATATAAAAAGGACGAATGTATAAATAATAAATGTTAATAACCAAGATTCTATGCAGTTTATACTGATGTATAGATATCTCAATTAGTCTTAATAACAATATTAAATTCAATTATGAATAAATAATTACACAATTCATAAAAATGGTAAAAAAGTCCTCTAGATATGAATATGATGTCAACAGAAAAAATTGTTTTGTCCATAACAGAGGCAAAAATACCATTGATCTTGGAATTAAGAAATTACAAAAAATGCCCATCAAATTCGACAACAGGGATATGTATGTACAAACCGCAAAAGCCTCCCTCAAATGCCATAATACAGTGCAAAGGTAGTAAACTGAGTGTAACACCCTAGAGGAAATTAATAATGTGATATATAAAAAACACAAAATAAACTGAGTTCTGAATCCGGAAATATTATTATTAATCAATAAAAGGATCCTAAAAAGAAATCTTCAGTATCGGATGAATTTCATATTTTTTCTACTGTAAGAATATGTAAATATAAGAATCTAAAATTTCACAGATGTACATCCAAATTATGACCCCAGGGGTTTTCTGTGCCTAAAAGTAGAATCATTTTCGACTCAGTTTGTCTCAAGTGGGCAGTTCTATTACCCCCCGGGGATGAGCAGCGATGGTTTTAACACCATAAAATGTTAAAGAACTGCAATTGCCTTCATGCACGTCCCAGAAGTGTTTAGCTAAAGGGTAAGATGGATCATGGTTCTTAATAGCTCTGAGATGTTGTAAGAACCTAACTTTCAGTTTATGAATGGTGCTGCCTACATATTTTTTATGGCAGCCACATTCAATAACATATATGACATATTCAGTTTCACAAGTAATGCGGTCTGTTATATCACAAATTTTCCCTTCATATGTGGTGTATGTATGGGTATTATGTGCATATAAGCAGGATTTGCAGTGCCCACATTTCCAAAAGCCGAGACTTTTCTTAGCTAGCCAAGATGAATTGGCTTTGGAACTAAATAGACTTCTGGTGAGATGGTCACCCAATGATTGAGTTTTACGATATGTTATATGTGGATGGGGACCTATATTGTCCTTTATAGCAGAATCATGTCTCAAAACATGCCAATTTTTTTGTATGATGTTATTTAGTTGAGAGTGTTGAGAGCTGAATTCGAGAAAAAGTCTAGGTGAAGATCCATTCATTTTGATCCTGATTGTTAGTACTACCAGATTTAAAAAGCAGTTTTTCTCTAGACATGTTCAGCACCCTCAAATGTGCATCTTTGAGAATCTTTAAGGGATACCCTCTCTCCAGAAATCTCCGTGTCATAATAACAATTTTGGTATTGAAACATTCATCATTAGAACAAATTCTACAAGCCCGTAAAAATTGACTATATGGAATGCTCCATTTCAAAGCTTTTGGGTGACCGCTATTGCCATGCAGAATTGAGTTACAAGCTGTAGGTTTGCGAAATATAGTTGTCTGTAAACTGTCCTTTTGTACAAAAATCGGGACATCAAGAAATTCTATAGTTTGGGCACTATATTGCAAATCTAAATGAATATTCAACTCATTGTTATTCAAGATGTTAACATATTGTATAAGAGAACCTTCGTCACCATCCCAAATAAGAAAGAGATCATCAATGTATCTGACCCATAGTACCACTTGTTCCATATATTTGCTATTAGAGTCAGACCACGCTATCTCCTTCTCCCACCAGCCCATATAAAGGTTTGTGTAAGTGGGAGCAAATGAAGCTCCCATCGCGGTCCCTTGTTTTTGCAAGTAATATTGATTGTCAAATAAAAAGGCATTGTGGGTGAGACAGAATCTTAGCATGCTAACTAGCATATTGGTGTGTTGAAGGAATTCAATTTTACGAGTGCCCAAAAAATGACAACATGCTTGAATACCATAATCGTGCATGATAGAGGTATAAAGTGCAGTCACATCCATGGTTACCAATAAGTAATTGGATTGCCATGGAACATTATGAATCTTGGCTAGAAAATCATTAGTGTCTCCTAGGTATGAGGGCAATTAGGTTGCATAGGGACATAAGAAGAGGTCCAGTAAGCGAGAGGTGTTTTCTAATAGGTACAAATTCATACTGACAATGGGTCGACCAGGGGGATGTTTTTGTTTTTATGAATTTTTGGTAGAAAATAGATACAGGGAGTTCTGGGAGATGTGACTTTGAGATAAAGATATTCATTTTGATCAATAAGATCATTAGTGTGCCAAATATCGAGCATCTCCCAGTAGATAGTTTGGTATTCATTAGTGGGATTGGTGGTTAATTTTTGATAATGCTGTTTATTGGAAAGTTGATGATTAGCCTCCTTCATATAGCTATCAATATCCATAATGATGATATTACCTCCTTTATCGGAGGGTTTGATGACAATAGTACTATTGGATTTGAGCTCATTTAAATCTTTCCAATCTGAGGCTGAAAAATTGGTTCTCTTAGATTTTTTCATTTTTATACTTTTCCAATTATTACGAAAATGATCAATATCATCGACCACCAATTAATAGAACATATCAATCATATTACCCGTAGGTAGTTGAGGATTGAATCTACTGGAGGGTTTTAACGTACTGGCAATGGTCTGATTGGTAACAAATCCCATGTCTATCAAAATGTTGTTGTCTTTACCTGTATCGTTGCTAGCATCATCTGCACAACTCAAGTTCCCAATTTCTACTAGGTCAGGAACATCACTGTTATGAAACCCAGATGGCATATCTACATTAGTGTTGGGCCCTGATGCAGTGGCCCGTGTTTTTTTAGAGAAGTGTTTCAAAAGCCACAACTTACGTGTATATTTATACAATTCTATTCTGGTGTCAACATAGTCCCAATGATTATCTGGACAAAAACTTAACCCTAAATTTAGAATACGTTCTTGATTCAAAGTTAGTTGTGCTTTAGAAATATTTACAATGATGTTAAGATTGTCAGATCGAAAAGTCCCCTCTAATCTTGATATTTGTGATTTCTGCCTCTTCCCCCTCCGCGTCTTGTACCTCCTCGACTTCGTCCTCTGCTCCTGTTTGATTGTGGCGTAACTGATTGTAATAGTCTCATTTCCCCATGAAAATCCAACTTATTTGCAGAGGCTTCATCGGCTGATGAACTTAGATCGGAGCTATCTTCTACCGAGTTGGCTGTCACATTGGAGCTATCTCTTGTTGCAATTTTGTCTTGTGCTCTAAATGTATTATATTTACGAGCAAATGTGTAGATTCTACCTACTTCATAATCTTTTTTATCTCTATTGAATTTGGAGGCCTTACGGAGTTTGATTTCATCCTCTTTTTTAGCAATACGTTCTTCCATCTTCATCAATAGTTGTATCTCTGGAGAGTTACACATTTTTTCTAATTCTTTAGTTAAAAGTTCAATCTTGTGGGTTTGTTCTTCCACACTTCGTTTAGATTCAGTGATCAGGGTGTCCATCAATTTAACTGAACATTCAGATGTATGTACTCTCCATTGTTCCAAAAGGTCAGGATCTATATCTCCAAGGGTGGGTAATATTAAAAGTCTTAGACCTCGTGGTACACGACCATTTTCTATATATTTGGTCAATGAGGTCATTTCCCACCATTTTTTCAATTCCAAAATTCTTGCCTTTTCCAATTCAAAAATAATATTGGCTGCCGTGCGTGTTGATAAATCCGAAGCAGCTGATGTTCCAGGAGCACTATCAAATAAAGTGGTGGCAGCCTGTTCCCACAGAGCTTTCCGATTGGCCATATTGTGTTAAGTAGTTCAAAAATTAGTGGGTTAAATCAACAGTATTAAGGGGACGCCAAGTAGCACAGTTATAAACTCAAATCACCAATCTACAGATCTGTAGAGTGACAGTCATCTTGTTTAGAGTCAATCCCAATGTAAAAATTCAAAAGAGAGAAAAAAATCGAGTACTGAAAAGTTAGGTTCCAAAAGGTTAGAATCCTGAAAATGTAAGGTCTTGAACACCGGACCGGAAACACTGGGACAGCGTGTGTAAAAAAAAAAAAAAAATCAGAGTCGAAAACAAGCCGACAGAGATTAGTGGATTGCACTCTACAAAGGTTATTTACACGAGCATAACATACACGATGAAAAATAAAGAGTAAAAATTTATATTTCAAATATTTGACTGTAGTAGTCTATTTGAGCCCAGCAACGTAGTGCTTCCAATGGATATCTCAGAACCACCCCCGTCCACGATCCTCCTTACCTCTGAGAGAAAATCCAACTCTCTTCGGCAACAGCGACAGTCATACGGGAGAGAAACAATGTATCCAAACGGCGCGGTGCAGCGTGAAAAGTACTCCTTTGAAGAAAGTCTGGTAAGTTTGTATCACGCGCACTCCAAGCGGCGTGCTAGCCCTACCGCGAACCAGACATGACGCGGAACAAAAGTATTCAAAAAACTGGTGCAATGCAATTGCACACCAAGGGCTGCACAACATCCAAACAGGCTCGTAAAAATGTAGAGTCAAAAACCACTTCTATGTAATTTCATCGGCTTCAATTTATTGAAAAAAATTCAAATGCAGGTTAGATTCACACTGCATGAAAAAATATAAAAGACACAATAAAAGAGTCACTAATGTGCCCACCAGGAACAAACACACGCTGTCCCAACTAAATGTCGACGCGTTTCGGCAATAGCCTTCAACTGGACATTGGCAGACACCTTTACACCCAACTATTTAAACCCTATAGTCCTTCTTTGTTATTGACTACATAACTAAAGAGGAAGTGCAAACAGAGCGGCCATTTTGTAACATAACAATTTTAAATTTCAAAAATAGAAAATAGTAACCCTGTGCTTGGATGGGATATAAACTTTAAAATATAACATTATGTATTTCTTTTATATTGTGATACAGCATCACATATATGATATAATCACTTGTAAATGCATAAATGGATATGCATTCTCAATCAATAATTATTAAATACAAGGAAGAGAACAACCCATATACATATTTTTTCTTTTTTTCTTTCTCTCTAATATCAAAATATTGTCCACTTTTTACTTGATAATTTTAAAAGCATGATATATAAATAGATAGATAAATATGTGTACTATAAATTAATTATAATACAATCAATCTATATACAAACTATAAATAAATAAATGGAATCATTCCAATCAATTTATATCAAAGAATGACAATAAAAGATATTTAAAAAGGACGAATGTGTAAATAATAAATGTTAATAACCAAGATTCTATACAGTTTATACTGATGTATAGATATCTTAATTAGTCTTAATAACAATATTAAATTCAATTATGAATAAATAATTACACAATTCATAAAAATGGTAAAAAAGTCCTCTAGATATGAATATGATGTCAATAGAAAAAATTGTTATGTCCATAACACAGGCAAAAATACCATTGATCTTGGAATTAAGAAATTACAAAAAAAGCCCATCAAATTCGACAACAGGGATATGTATGTACAAACCGCAAAAGCCTCCCTCAAACGTCCATAATACAGTGCAAAGGTAGTAAACTGAGTGTAACACCCTAAAGGAAATTAATAATGTGATATATAAAAAACACAAAATAAACTGAGTTCTGAATCCGGAAATATTATTATTAATTAATTAAAGGATCCTAAAAAGAAATCTTCAGTATCGGATGAATTTCATATTTTTTCTACTGTAAGAATATGTAAATATAAGAATCTAAAATTTCACAGATGTACATGAAGCTCTGCATCCAAATTATGACCCCAGGGGTTTTCTGTGCCTAAAAGTAGAATCATTTTTGACTCAGTTTGTCTCAAGTGGGCAGTTCTATTACCCCCTCGGGGACAAGCAGCGATGGTTTTAACACCATAAAATGTTAAAGAACTGCAATTGCCTTCATGCACGTCCCAGAAGTGTTTAGCTAAAGGGTAAGATGGATCATGGTTCTATATATACCACACTTCTATTAAAAAAAAAGTGCACCCACAGGGGGTCAGCCCTGCTCAGAGGCGACCCTGCTGCCAATTTAGTTTTTTCTTTTTTTTATGAACTGACATATTCTTTTTTAGAAAATTAATGTCGCTGGGGGGCTGGGGCTGGCCCATTTCTAAGAGCGCAAACCTCCCAAAGTAATCCCTGGCCTCTAGTGTGGTTTCCCTGCCAAGGATTGCAGCACAGCGCAATCTATCACAAGGAAACCCTTTCACAAAGGCCTTATTTGAAAGGGGAGAGTGTCCCCTTTGAAAGGAGGCCTCCATGAATTCTGGGGAGGCCTCTTTGTGCCCGTTTTCCCCACCAGAATAGAAAGCGGTCTAACTTGCTGCTTCCTGCTCCGATGGGGAGAACAACTGTGATGTCATGGCACCTCATGGCGAGCTTGCGTCACTTATGGGCATGTGGGGGGGCAGAGGGAGACAAGGAAGCTCTTCTGTGTTTCCCCATGGGTTTTTAAATAAAACAAGTCCTCAGGTGTAAAGGACCCGAGGATTTTTAAAACCTCTCACTGGTGACGGCCATGGTCATGTTCCACACCAGGGAGGGTGTGCTTGTGTTGGCAAGTGGCTGACATACGCACGGATAGAGTTAAACAGCTGCTCCGTGACCTGACCTGCCTTTCACCTCTATTGCTGGCTCTGGCCGGAGGCATTGTGACATCAGAAGTCAACTGTAATAACCAGTAATAGTTGAGTTCTGATGTCTTTTCTTTAAAATTGGTGCATCACAAGTCTACGAGTATAAAGAAATTAGAGACAGGTGTTTACACGGGGACTGTAGAATTTCATGTATTATAACATTTTAATGAAGTTGCGGACCATTTTAAGTGCCCTGTGTTTCTGGAAGAATCTGAGGACTTGTCGGGAAACTCCTCATTGGTCCTTTGGTTTGCTCAGCCACAGATTAACTGCACCTTGAGAGAGCAGATTTTATAATTTTTTAAAACAATGCATTAAATATTAACCTGTACATCTCATTAGAAAGCAGATGCATTTAAACTGTAAAATTCCTATGAAACAGCCACAATTACACACATGTGGCTTGACTACTGAAAGCTGCATTTATTTATTTTTTACTGACAACTGACTTAGTTCAAGAATGTCAAAATGTAATTTTCCTGACCTTAACGTAGCCGTATGTTTCAATAAAATGTATTAACTTGAGTAACTGACATGTAGCCTTGCAGATGTTTATGATTAAATAAGCATTGTAGAACTCTGATTAGGGACCTTGTATATTAGTGAGGTAATGCAGAAGCTTAAACCAAGATGCAAACTCCTGAAAAGATTTAGGTGGTTATTACAACCCTGGCAGGCGGTGTTAAAGCGGCGGTAAAACCGACAACAGGCCGGCGGTAAAAAAAATGGAATCACGACCATGGCGGAAACTGCCAACATAGACAGCCACTTTAACACTTGGACCGCCACGGCGGTACAAACAAACACAGCGGCGGTAACTGGCAACAGACAGGCGGAAGACAATGTACCGCCCACAGTATTACAACAGGCCAATCCGCCACCTTTTCCGGGGCGGATTCACTGCAAACAAAAACACGGCGGAAACAGGAATTGGAAAGGAAAACGCTCACCTCTACACCCCCCACGAGGAACCAGGACGCCCTGGAACCGGAACTCCAGATTCTCCCTGCCTTTGTCTCCTGATCCTCTACCAGGATCACGAACGCCGGCGGTGATGACCACGGTGAGTACTGCACCTACGACACAGGGGAGGGGGAGGGAAAAAAGAGTGACACACACACGCAACACCTCCACCCCCACCCCCACCCTCACCAACTACAACGCACACACTAATACATCATGATACATTATCACTGACCTTTGGTGTGGCGGACTTGTGTGGGTGTCTGTATTTTGGCGGATTCCGGGCTGTGGGTCGTAATAGCTGTGGCAGAATTCCGCAGCGGTGTTGGCGGTCTTCTGCACGGCAGTAAGCAGTATTTACCACCAATGTTGTAATGACCCCCTAAATGATTAAAACCAGATACAAGGTCCCTATTTAGAACTCTACAATGCTTATTTAATCATAAACATTTGCAAGGTTACATGTCAGTTACTCAAGTTAATTCAAAGACATGTGTGTTATCCTAACAGACAGTAACAGCTGTTGATAATATGAATAAGACTAGTTATTTAGTAGATTAGCTAAGAGTGTTCCCAATGGCAAAAGTATTTTTTTTTTAAGTAGAAATTGATTCATTCAACATGAATAATATGGACAGCTGACAATAAGAGATAAATGTGGTAACATATTGTTGCTGATTGTGGTATTGTATTCTGGAAAAAAGACGAAGGAGTGTTCTGTTCCAAAGAAACCTTGCAAGATGATTGGTTGACTGAAGATTAGAAGAAGAAACATGTTGCAAAAGTTTAAGATTATTATGGTTATAAAAGTGTATGTTCCTAGAAAGAGAGTAGGGCAGCAAAGGAGATTTGGAAGGCAGATGACTCAAGACTAATTGGAGAAGCGTAATTGTGGCTTCACACCTATGCGTTACAAAAAAAATGGAAATATGTAATGGACAGCATATGCTCAGTGTGCCTTAACATTCCTAATGTAAAGTGAAGCATCAAAGCAAATAAATGGAAACGTATTTACTTCAGAAGGTAGAGTTTACCTATATGTGTGTGTTCTAATGTTTAACTTCAACATGAAGGTTTGTAGTTCTTATTCACATTTACACTTGTATTTTGATGTACTGAAATATTGAAAGCACATTCATTCTGGCATTATGTGTGCCTCCATAATTGTGTATTAGAAGTGTATATAGACAATGATTTATTAAATTAGCTCAACTAGGCCTCTAGTTTAACATGAGATGCATTTTCTTCTTCGTGCTCTGTATGTGTTTTCTCATGCAGGTGCACATTTGTGATTTCTTAGTTAGGGATAGGAGTATTGTGTATTAGAGATAGAGAGGCCTGAGAAGAGAAATCTTGGCATAGACCAGACAATATAATGAGCAGAAGAAGCCTCCTATTCATTGGCTATCTGGAACCAAGAAGCTCAATGTTAACCTGGTCATCCGAGCTCTGTGGGATGGGAGATTCCACTAATGTTGCAGGTGTGCCTTGTGAGGAAGAGAAATAATTGGACTTCTGGTGACATGTTTAGAGATATAGATGCTTCTGGAATTTTCCACTTTAAGTTAGTGTTCACATTGCTAGAGTTAAAGCAGATTCCTTTGGATGTGGAAAGGTGCAGACCTCTTTGCGCTCTTTTGTCCTTACTGTGTCCTTAATGTGCATAGGTTCATGCTAACATTAATTCTCTTCTTTTTAAGACTTCTACTGGAGTCTAAATAATGCTGATATTCATATTCGAATCCCTTGAGACGTTTTAGTCTGCATTTCCCCATTCCAGTTAAAACCTGAATGAGATTACCGCAGATTTGTTAATGTTTAGAAAGAGCAATTGAAATTCCTTTAGGGAATGTCAGTTCTGTTTCTAGGTATCTGTAGTGCTCTGACTGTAAATCCGTAGGCCTTATGCTATTGAGATTGAATTTATTTTGGCGTTTCAGCTTATTGGTTTGATTCTGTACCTTTAAAATTAGATTTTAATATGCACCTATATTGGAGTGATTACTAATTTGTAATAAACCTACTAAACTTTCCATATTTATTCCTGGTCCTTGTGTGGCCAAATGGGCTTCAAGAACTTTAAACTGTAAATGTGTTGATAACTCCTTTGCCTCGCAGTCCACTACAAGATCCACCAATGGAGACCACTATATGCTTCCATATCCGCTCCTGCAGATGGTAGCTTGTTGGATAGTTAGTTACTGGAACAGGGAGTTAAAGTACCCCATTCTAGATCTGTCCAAACCAAGTTCAAGCCCCTAAAGCCCATAGTTCAAGTTGGAGGATTGATAGAGTTCCAGCAGTTCAAGAGAGAGTTGTAACAGCGGAGGAGTGAGTATCAATAGGCTTGTGTGTCAATTACTTATGTCTAGCTTGCGGTGTTTTGAGGGGACTGTGTGGTATGATGTGGTAATGCTTTAACGTGTTGTGTGAGTGGTTACACTTGATGCAGAGAAGTTGAAGTTGGTATCAAGCTTGATGTAGGCTGAGATCCTGGGATAGTAATAAGTGATTGGTGAAGAAGACACCGTGTCATAATTGTCTGCTGAGTTTTATGGTGCTTGTTGTGAGACATTGTCTATGGCACAATTGAGACAGGGATGTTTATCTTTGCGTGAGTGTAAGGTGTGGATGGTGCGGTGAACCCCCAATGCACAGGGAGAAGCTCCACTAATCCGGGAGATTCCCCTCTGGTCAAGGTTTCATTCCAGTATGAGTCACAGTGAGTCAGAAAGTGTCACTCCAGACCATTTCTTGTGTGATCGAGTACTTTAATTTCTTTAGTGAAGCAGACAATGTTATTTGTTGAAATCGCTTTGCATTTTGTTATGCGTGTTCAGTGCTGAGAAGAGTGCATTTGAGAAAGTTGTAAAGGGGAGTAAGCAGCTGCAAGGAGTGAGACAGATGTCATAGTGTGCCATGCTGACATTGGTCAATTGGCGTTGATATGCTCTGTTAATGGATGCCTATGTCAGTGAGTGTTGCGCTGTTATGGTTGAATGAGAACAGTGCAGAAAAGAGTTATTTCCTGAACTGAAATGGACTCCTAATTGTGATTGCTGGAAATATTGTTAAAAATTGAAATGTCTTAAGGCTTTGCGAGTTCTAGCAGGGAAAACGTGAAAATAACTGTTCAACAGGGGGAAGAGGCTCCACCTACAAATACGGCAGGCTATTACATGGCTATAAATGTGTGTCTTCACACGTGTTTGGCTGAATCAATGGCACAGGATCACAAAGAAGGAGGTGCATTGAGGTTTCCATGCTATGGCACATTTAGGCCCACATTACAACCCTGGTGGAAAATCCCACTTATCGCCGTGCCGACGGCTGCCAACATACTGTGACCGCTGCGGTATTCCACTACGGGTATTATGACCCACACAGAGGAATCCGCCACAATACAGACACCCACACAAGTCCGCCACACCAAAGGTCAGTGATAAACTGGTGATAGCAAAACCTGCACCGTCATGCCAACAGGAATACACCCACAGTATCACAACCCACGAATCACTGTGGCGGTCTTTGAACCGTGGTAAACCATTGGCGGTACACACCGCCGCACTCAAAATACACACACATTTACAAAACACCACCCCATTGGACAATTCAAACTACACACACCTGACACATATACAGACACCACACCCACACACTCACACCACTATAAAACACACACCCACATTACCCACAACCCATTCAACAAACAAATTTGAACAAGCAGAGAGAGAGAAAAGCAAAGACCACACCATCACCCAGAGGCACAGAACACCATCACACATGCACCATCCACGCACATCACATAATACATCACATCACAACACAGCACCCCACACATCACCTTACACATCACTCACACCACATCATGGCACCTCAAAGACACCCCAGGTTTTCTGAGGAGGAGCTCAGGGTCATGGTGGAGGAAATCATCCGGGTAGACCCACAGCTATTCGGATCACAGGAGCAGCAGACCTCCATTGCAAGGAAGATGGAGCTATGGCGGTGAATCGTCGACAGGGTAAACGCCGTGGGACAGCATCCAAGAACCAGAGATGACATCAGGAAGAGGTGGAACGACCTACGGGGGAAGGTACATTCTGTGGTTTCAAAACACCAGATTGCTGTGCAGAGGACTGGCGGTGGACCCCCACCTCCTCCCCCACAACTAACAAAATGGGAGGAGTCTTGGCGATCGTGCAACCTGAGGGCCTTGCAGGAGTAGCAGGAGGACTGGACTCTGGTAAGTCAAATCTTTACTACTTTATCCCCCCCACCCTACCTGCATGCGATCACAAACTCCTACCCTCACCGCCATCACTCCAATACCTCACATATACCCCACTATCACAACCCACCCATCCCAATACCAAGCCCTGCATGCAACACCAATGCATGGACACCCATCACATAGCTGCATGGACACCCATCACCACAGCATGCACACTCGATAGACTCACCCAGCCCACATAATCAGCAATCACACAAGGCCAAGGTGACAGTGCAAGCACATTTATACAGAGAAACACACCCATTGCACAAGATGGCGCACACAGATACAATAACAAAGCATTTGTATCCCAACAGGACCCCTACACAACGTCACCGGACAGGAGGTGCCAGCCATATCCAGTCCCCCCACAGCAGAGGCCCACAGTGATGACAGCAGCTTTGAACGCCTGGATCAGGATGACCAGCCTGGCCCATGTGGGACCTCTGGACAGTCGGTTCCCCTGCCACAGTCCCAAACCACCACAGAACCTCCCCCTCAGGAAACACCAGCACAGCACCCACCCAGCAGGCCCATGCCACTGTCCCCAGGACATGTCAATCAGCAGTGTGTTCACCACTACTGGGACCCCAGGCAACCCCACTAACCCAGGACGATGAGGGACCTGGGGTCAGTGGCAGTGGGAACACGGTTCAGGGGACAGAGGCACAAGACAACAGGGAAGCTGAGAAGACTGGTGTGCGACAGGGGCAGCACATTCCCAGGGAACCCACTCTCCACGAGGCACTCTCCAACATCATGGGAGCATACCACCATTCTCAGGAGACCATGGGCATGGTACTGGCCAAGTTTCAGGAGACCCAGCGGCAGCAGGAGGGACACTACATGGCGATCAGGGATGACCTCACCAAAATCTACACCATCCTGGTCACCATAGCAGGGGTCCTGGCTGACATGGGCAAGACCATGAGGGAGGTAGTGGCTCTACAAAGGGCCCCAGACACTAGCCAAGCCGAGGAATAGCCTTCCACCTCCACCGGCGCTAGTGGACAGTAGGCCCTGCCACAAGAAAAATAGGCCATCAGCACTCCACCCCGTGCAAAAGGAGAACCACCCCGCAAACAGTCCCTGCGATCCAGGCAGAAGACATGGAACATTGCCAAGACCCCCTGCCAGGAAATTAGACTCTCCTGATTGTCACCCTTCTGTCCCACTATGTCAGCATGTGCAACTTGAACTGCCATTACTCCCCTTTCTATGCCCCATTGGACAATGCACCTGTGATACAAATAGACTGGACTCTACCATGGACCTTCCTTCACCATCACCCCAGCCCCTTGCACATACCCCTATACCCATTAGCCCCTAAATAAACACCCTTTAATCAAAACCAACCTGGAGTCAGTCTGATCTTTCACAAATGTATTATTACAACATTAGCAACAAATAGCAATGTAAATGTTCATTTACTCATACTAATGTATGACAGTTGTTGGGCAGCAGTACATATAGCCGAAGGCAGAATGGTGTACTCAGATCTGCAAAAAAGAAATCCAAAGGGAACAGTCAGTGTCCATAGACAGAGGTTAAGAGGCTGACATGTACTATATCCTACAGAATTCTGAAATGTGAGGAGGAGTTACAGTCTCTTACCTGGGTCACTGGAAGTATTGCATGATGATGTTCGTTCTGTTGTCAATATCTTCTTCCTCTGCCTCCTCTTCCTCACTGTCCACAGGCTCCACCGCTGCCACAAGACCATCACCAGGCTCATCCTCCAGCAGAAAAGGCACCTGGCGTCTCAATGCCAGGTTGTGCAACATACAGCATGCCACAATTATCTGGCACACCTTCTTCGGTGAGTAGTAAAGGGAGCCACCTGTTAGATGGAATCTGTCCTTCAGGAGGCCGAACATTCTCTCAATAATATGCCTAGTTTGGCCATTTGCCTCATTGTAGCGGTCCTCTGCCCTTGTCCTGGCATTCCTCACTGGGGTCAGTAGCCATGACAGGTTGGGGTAACCAGAGTCACCTGCACATTTCGAGTGAGACCTGTTAGACGCACACTAACCCTTAGGGACTACCCCATACCCAGACACCTACTCTAGTGTAAACTATATTGTGTGGGGACCTTGGGCTCACCTACTAACCACACCCAGTGCCTCTGGAGTTGGCCCTTCACAAAAGGGATACTGCTATTCTGCAAGATATAGGTGTCATGAACAGAGCCAGGATACTTGGCATTCACATGGGAGATGTACTGGTCTGCCAAACACACCATTTGCACATTCATCGAATGGTAGCTTTTTCTATTCCTGTACACTTGTTCATTTCTGCAGGGGGGGACAAATGCCACATGTGTACCATCAATGGCACCAATAATGTTGGGGATATGTCCCAGGGCATAGAAGCCAGCTTTCACTGTGGCCAAATCCTCCACCTGGGATATACGATGGAGCTGCGCATGTGTTTCAGCAGGGCAGACAAAACTGTGGTCAACATGTTAGAAAACATTGCCTGAGACATCCCAGATGCCATGGCCACTGTAGTTTGAAAGGAGCCACTTGCCAGGAAATGGAGTACTGACAGGACCTGTACTAGAGGGGGGATAACTGTGAGCTGGCAGATAGATGACATCAGGTCTGGCTCCAATTGAGCACACAGTTCTTGGATTGTGGCACAATCAAGTCTGTATGTGATTATGATGTGTCTGTCTTCCATTGTCGACAGGTCCATCAGGGGTCTGTACACCGGAGGATGCCACCATTTCATCATCTGCCCCAGCGGTTGTAGCCTATGGAGGAGAACGGTGAGTAGAGTGTAATTTACCACATAGGAAGCACAACTGTGTCTGCAGTAATGTTAGTAAATCTGTGTGTGAAATAGTTAGTCCGTATATGTGCCAATATGTGCTGTGACGCAGTTAGGTGCCATGCCATGTGCACCCCTCAAATGGCGGCTGCCTGACTTGTGAGGAGGGACAAGGTGAAATGAGGTAACTGTACTGGCGTTGTGCAGTGTCACAGTAGGCGGTCGAAGACCGCTGCACAACTCAGCATTGGTTATCATTGGGCCCTACGGGTTCCAGGAGCCAATGGCCATGTACGACGGCGGTGATGATACGCACCGCCATGGACGTCACTGCCATTTTCTACCCATTAACTCACTAGATACCTGACCATCAACAGGAGAGGACCTACACTGCAAGTGCTGCTGTGACCTGTGTCTGGAAGCGACAATGGCTACAGTTTCTGGGGAAAGGGCCCCTGCCTTCACTGCAGAGGAGTTGGAGAAACTGGTGGATGGGGTCCTCCACCAGTATACGCTACTCCACGGTCCTCCAGATAAACAGGTGAGTACACTGTGAGCATGATGCGTGGGCATTGCCTGTTTGGAGTGGTGTGGATGTAAGCCACATGTTGGGGGGCTGAGTGCTGCATGTGAGGATGGTCAGTGTATGTGCATCAGGGCATGGGTGGTAACTGATGGGCAATGAGTATGACGATCCGGACGGGTGAGTCATTTCCTTTCCTCCTGCACTTTCCCTCTAGGACACCTCCCACCAAAAGAAGGGTATTTGGTGTGCCATCGCCAAGGAAGTGCGGACCCTGAGGGTCTATCACAGATGGAGCACCCACTGCCACAAGAGATGGGAGGACCTGCGCTGCTGGAGCAAGAAGACGGCAGAGGCCCAGCTGGGGCTGGCCTCCCAACGTGGAAGGGTTGCCCGTCGCACCATTACCCCCCTGATGTTCTGTATCCTGGCGGTGGCCTATCCGGAGTTGGATGGGTGCTTGAGGGCATCACAGCAGCCACAAGGGGGTGAGTACAGTGTCATAAAGCTGACTCTGTGCGGTTTAGGAGGGATCTGGGTGGGGGGTGTGGGCTGGGGGTGCCCCTAGGCCAGGGCGGTCATGCGAGTGTAGGTCCCTTGTTTGCAGGCTCAGAAGTACCCCTACCCAATGGTACAATTGGGCAGCTACCGGTGTGCAGGGTCCTGTGGGTGTCAGGTGTGCATGGGTTGGTGTTACGCATTGTACCCCATGGAGTGGTGACTACCATAGTGACTGGTTGGGCAAGGCCTAGTGCATAGGGCAGCTCAGTGTGTGTTGTGTCCGCCAACGGTAGTGGTGTTGCTGGCATTGAGCATGTGTGTCCTCTGTCTTTTCCCCCCTTCTTGTTTTGTCACCCTGTCCTTGTCTGCATTAGCATCATCTGGCGGAGGAGCAGAGGCACCGGCGATGGAGGGAGCGGCATCCCACATGGCCCATGAGGGTGAATCCACGGAGGGTGAAGGCACCAGTGGGACGGAGGGCGAGAGGAGCTCCATGACAGGGACAGGAGGAGATACCAGCGACAGTGACTCCTCCTCTGATGGAAGCTCCCTGGTGGTGGCGGACACCTCTGTGCCCACCCAAACTGCAGGTAAAGCTGCCACCCCCCCACCAGCACCGCCCTCCCAGTAGCCCCTCAGCGCGTTTCCCGTGCCCGCTCACCCAGGAGGGTGGGCATCTCCTTCGCCCCAGGCACCTCAGGCCCTGCCCCAGTCAGCCCTGCTGCCCTCAGTGAGGAGGCTATTGACCTATTGAGATCCCTCACTGTTGGGCAGTCAACCATTCTGAATGCCATCCAGGGTGTTGAGAGGCATTTGCAGCAAACAAATGCATACCTGGAGAGCATTCATTCTGGCATGGCGGCCCAACAGAGAGCATTTCAGGCTCTGGCCTCAGCACTGATGGCAGCCATTGTCCCTGTGTCCAGCATCCCCCCTTCACCTTCCACTACCCAGACTCAATCCCCTCTTCCTCAGCTTATCCCAAGCACACCTTCAGACCACCATGCACACACATCAACACACATAAGTGGCTCAGGAAAACATAAGCACCACACATCACACAGGCACTCACACAAGCACCATACCCATGCACACATAACAACATCCACTTCCTCCACTGTGTTCCCCTCCTCCATGTCCTCCACCTCCCTCCCAGTCTCGTCTCCACTCACACCTGCATGCATTACATCATCAGCTACTGCCTCCATCACCAACACGCCCATCACACCACTCATGTGCAAGCACAACCCCTACTACCATTCACACGTCTCCTGTGTCCTCTCCCAGTGTGTCTGTGAGCCATCCTCCCAAAGTACCAAATGCAGGCTCACACCCACTCAACAGCCATCCACCTCACAACAGCCTCCAGCCCATGCACCTTCACCCAAACTCAGCAGACGTACACCTCTTACAACCACTACCTCTTCCTCCACTCTCACACCCCCTCCATCTTCCCATCCCAGTGTGTCTAAAAAACTTTTCCTAGCTAACTTGAACCTTTTCCCTACACCTCCCCCGTCCGTCACCGAGGGCCAGGATGTCTAGATCCCAGCCCAGCACCTCAGTCACCACATCTGCGTCTGCTGTGATCCGTGCAAGTCGGGGTGAATCAAAGGGGGCGCCGTCGGAGCTGCCAGTGTGCCACCTACAGATGTAAAGGACCACCCGATTCCGCCACCTGCCAAGGTCAAAAAGGGGCCGGCTTCCAGCAGGGGAAAGTCGCACTACCCACCCAGCAAGGCCTCACACAAACACAGAGAGGATAGTGCCAAGGTCCTTGCAGCCACTGCCAAGGTGGGAAAGTGCCACAAGACAAAGTCACCTCAGGGCACGGTGCCTCCTGGTGAGGGGCTGGTGACCACCACTTCCTCAGGGATGCAAGTGACCTGTACCACAGTCACCACAGCTGCAACGATCGCCAACTGCAGCGCCACTGCCACAACGTCAGTCTGCAGCATCCCCCCCAAGGATCAGCCATCCGAGGCTGCCGGAGATGGTATTGTGTCTCCCTCCACCACAACAGACACCTGCACCATGGCCAGCACCGGCAGCATCTCCACCGCAGCCACTGCCGCAGCCACTGCCACCTGGACCACCATCTGCACTGCCACGTGCCCAGCCGGTACCACTCAATAGGACGTCAGCAGCATCACTAGTGGGCAGCCGTCCGAGGCTGCAGGTGATGTCCTGGACCCTGGACATGCCACTTGAGGCACCACCACCAGCACTGGCACGACCAGCATTTGGCAGCCTAAGTCGCCGCAGGATGGAGTGTTGCTCTACCTCCATGGAGTATCATGCTACCTCTTCCATGTAAGTCGCGTGGCTCATCGCGTGGCTCAGACACCCAGGTGAGAGGATGTTGACTGCAAAGCCCCCTCCAGAACCAGTGGAGAAAGGCATCCACTCACCCAATCCTTGGCAGGATGAAGCACTCTGAGCACAAAGCCCCCTTCAGAACCAGTGGAGAAAGGCAGCCACTCACCCAATCCTTGGCAGGATGAAGCACTCTGGGCACAAAGCCCCCTCTAGAAGCAGTGGAGAAAGGCATCCACTCACCCAATCCTTGGCAGGATGAAGCACACTGGGCACAAAGCCCCCTCCAGAATCAGTGGAGAAAGGCACCCACTCACCCAATCCTTGGCAGGATGAAACACTCTGGGCACAAAGCCCCCTCCAGAACCAGTGGGGAACGGCATCCAATCACCCAATCCTTGGCAGGATGAAGCACAATGTGCACAAACCCCCCTCTAAATACAGTGGAGAAAGACATCCACTAGAGAAACTGTGGCTTTGCACTCCCCAGGACCAAGCAGTGGGCAACTCACCCACTTGAGAGACTTGAGAGACTGTGGCTTTGCACTCCTCAGGACCAAGCAGTGGGAAAACCACCCACTTGAGAGACTGAGTGGTGCAGCTCCCAGTGGAAATTCAGAAGTACCCTCTGCACCAGTAAATATGGGAGTAACTGTGAGTCAAATCTCTATGGGAGAAGTCCAGGGATTAATACCCCTGTTAACCCTACTGTACCCAGTGCTCCAGATGCAATTGGTGTACCAGACACTATTGGTCCTGCAGTTCCATTATATAGACCTGAGTCATTTGGAGCTGTGACACATGCCTTGATGGTCCCTACTGGAATACATTTGTTATCTGCTGTACCCGTCATCCCCGGAGAGGAAGAAACAGGAAATAGCCTGCTGATTCAGACTAAGGTGACTACACCCCATGCTGTCTCTGTGTCTTCTGCAGTGAATGAGGCAGGAATTTCTCCTATAGGAGAGCCAAACCAAATATCCCAACTGTTAGACATGTCATTTTGGAATTCACCTCTGAGTGTTAACCATGGTACTCCCAGAAAAAGGATAGTGTCTAATGCCCCTGTAACACTGGTTAGTCTTAATGCTAGAGAATATGGCGACTGGCTTAAAAATGTAATTGAGACCATGAGAGAAGGTCCAAGCCTTGGATTGAATGGAGTGATATCTCAGTCCCAAATGAGAGGAAATGTAGTAGACGTGGTCAAATTAAAGTTAGAACTAGATGAAATGATATCAGAAAATCGTGATCTTTCCCTGCCTAACAAGAAAACAAACTTGCATTTATGTGTAAGAATGTTGCAAAGCATACAGGACCAGCACATTATAAGTTGTTTGAATTAGCTCAAACATATGATGTAGACCTAAATAGAACCAAGTCATTGCAGGGGAGTTACCATGTGTGGTTTGGCGATAATGATGTTTGCAGCATGAGAATGCCAGGAATGAAAATGCAGATTAAGGAATTGATTCATAGGATTCGGAAATGGATGGAGAACATTAGCGAAATCGGAAAGAAGATGGGAGAAGAAGAGAGATAATAAGAAGGCAAAGTGGCATGCCAGCTTTTCCATTGACAGAAGTGCCTGGTGGAGGTTATATCCATGTACCTTGGAGCAGGAGTAATCTTGCATCATTCACTAATGATTTGCCCAAATTGAGAGAAAAGCCACTAGAGTGGGACACACAGGTTGAGAGGTTTGTGAAAATCTCGCAGGTACTGTGGGTGGATTTCAATACCCTTTTCAACATTGAGGAACCAAGTGATCTGTGGGCAGAATGTAAGTGGCTACAGAGTGACCAGAGAAGGAGCCACTGGGAAATCCAGTAACAAAAGGTCAGTCACCAGTAGTGATGAAAAGGTTTCAGCAGGTGATTACTTTCTTGAAAGGGAAAGTACCAGATAAAGATATTGATTTGATTAAGACTGACAGGACAACCCAAGAAGCTATGGAATCAGTGCATGCCTTTTGCAAGAGATTACCAGTGTTTAAGCAGCACATTGAAATGGAGACTCTTGAGGTGAAGGACATGGGAAATTTTGTGTCTCATGTGTGACAAGATTGAGATCTGAGATTAGTTTGATGATTCAGCTGCATTTGATTTGTTGGCCAAATAAAATCGATTGATGACATTTTGAGATATGCAAAATATTGCAGTGATGATCTGGAAAGGTCACAGAAGAGACTTAAGGAAATTAGTATTTTATAGGGAATGCTGGTCTTATGCAAGGAGAGTATTAGCAAGGTATGCTTATGGTACAAGGTGGTAATGGGTTTCAACAGCAAGGTAGAGGTTGTGGTGTTCTGATTGATCCGAGTACTGGAATTGATGTGGCAACTTTGAAAAAGATGAGTGCTTATCATTATTGCAATACGTTGGGGCATTGGAAGCAGGAATGTCATCTTAATTCTCAAAATTCATGGTTTACAGAACCTCAGGGTAATATTCTTGTACAGTCACAGAATGTACAGAGACAGAGAAGGCAACATTTTAATGTGCCCCAAGCCCCAGTGATACAAGTTCCACACACCCCGATGCCACAGCAAAATGTAAACGTCCTCTGCCTGAATTCAAATCAAGTCCAGAATCCGAACCAAAATTCTTCCTAAATTCAGGGTGTGTTCTAACATTTTCCTAAGTTTGAAGCATTTGAGGATTACAATTCTTGCCCGTCCTTATGACGATGCCCAAGAGGGGAAGAATATTGCATTTTTGGCTCAGTTTTAGAGGTAGGCCAGAGTGGTCCATTGTAGATAATGAGATGAAGGGCCACCCTGTATTGTTCCTGATGGATACTGGTGCTACCTGTTCTACTGTTGGGACAGTGGAGGTTTCAGACCTACCCCTTTGGGAAAAAGAATCCACATTGAAGGAGATGTAAATAAACAAATGACAAATCCTGTAACAGAAGAAGTACCTGACAAAATAGGGCCCTTTGAAGAGAATCACCAATGTGTGTATGTGACTCTAGTCCAGTGACTCTCTTGGGAAGAGATATCTTATGCAAACTGACTTGTATTATTTATAGTACACGAAAGGTGTTAAATTACAGACTCATGATGAGCATGCTGCCTTTAAAGTGGCAAAGAAATTGCCATTATGTTGCACTATTCCCCATGATGGAGATAATTGATTTACCACCCAATCTTAGAGACACGGTGAAGCTTGAAGTCTGGGTGTTTTCAGGGAAGGACATAGGTCTCATCAAAGCTGTTGTACCTGTCTGCATGAAAGTGAAACCAAATGTTTAGTACTCAAGGGCACTACAGTACAATCTGACCCCCAGAACAATTGCAGGGATCACTGCAGTGATTGACTCCATGATACAGCAGGGCATTTTGAAAGAGATAATGTCAAGTCCATGTAACTCACCCATTGTGGGCTTACAGAAGCCTAGTGGTAAATACAGCATCGTCCAAGATTTGAGGAATATAAAACCATAATTGTTCCCTGTTTTCCTACGGTAATAAATGCAGCTGTGATTTTATTTCAAATTCCATGTGAGACTGAGTTGTTCACTGTCATTGATTTTTGTCAGGTCTTCTTTTCCATACTGTTGCATGAGGACATTCAGCTTCACTTTTTTTTTCCAGTTCCAGAGCCATGTTTTGACATGGTGCTGAGTCCCACAGGGGTATACTGAGAGCCCCTCCATTTTTTATCAGATTCCTAAAAGAATACTTAAGGCCTAAGCCAAGCCCTGCAACTCTGTCCTGGTGCAATATATCAGAGACCTGCTGGTGTTGCTGGATGCACAGGAAGCTTGTAAGCAGGGACAAAATTGACCTGTTGAACCATTTAGCTGGGAATAGACATTATGGCCCTCATTATGACATTGGCGGTAAGTCCCGCTACTACCATGTTGACTGCCGCCAACATACCGCGACCGCAGTGGTATACCGCTACGCGTATTATGACCCACACATAGAAATCCGCCACTATACAGACAAACACAAAAGTCCACCAGCCCAAAGGGCATTGATAAAATGGCAGTACCAAAACCCACACCATTACGCCAACAGAAATACGCCCACAGCATTATGACCCATGAATCACCATGGCGGACATTCACCCACTGTACAAACCGCTGCACTCAAAATACACACACACTAACAAAACTACACCACATTGGACAATTCAAACTACACACACCTCACACACATACACACACCACACCCACACACCCACACCACTATAAAACACACACCCACATTACCCATAACCCTTTACCACAACTAACAATTTACAACAGAGAGAGAGACACGCCAGGAGCACCCACAGAACCAGAGCCACAGAACACCATCACCCATACACCATCCACGCACCTCACAGCACACACCCCAACACATCACCGCACACACACTCATACACACCACACACTACACCCATGGCACCACAAAGACACCCCAGATTCTCTGAGGAGGAGCTAAGGGTCATGGTGGAGGAAATCATCCGGGTAGAGCCACAGCTATTCTTATCACAGGTGCAGCAGACATCCATTGCAAGGAAGATGGAGCTATGGCGGAGAGTCATGGACAGGGTCAGCGACGTGGGGCAGCACCCAAGAACCAGGGATGACATCAGGAAGAGGTGGAACAACCTATGGGGCAAGGTGCGTTCCGTGGTTGCAAGACACCAGATAGCTGTACAGAGGACTGGCGGTGGACCCCCACCTCCTCCCCCACAACTAATAACATGGGAGGAGCAAGCCTTGGCAATACTGCATCCTGAGGGCTTGGCAGGAGTAGCAGGAGGACTTACTCTGGTAAGTCAAATCTTTACTACTTTCACCTCCCTACCTGCATGCCATCACATACCCCCACCCTCACCCTCACTCCCATCACTCCACCACCTCCCACACACCCTACCATCACAACCCACCCATCCCAATACCAAGTCCTGCATGCAACACCAATTCATGGACACCCATCACAGCCCTTCATGGACACCCGTCACCACAGAATGCACAGTAATGACAATCACTTAGTCAAACAAATCACAACTCACACAAGCCAAAGCTGCCTTGGTAATAACAACCATAGAGTGAACACACCCATGCACCATATGTCACATGCAGAAATAATAACACTACATTTACATACCCACAGGACCCCCACACAACGTCACCGGAGAGGAGGTGCCAGCAACATCCAGTCCCCCCACAGAAGAGGCCCACAGTGATTGCAGCAGCTCTGCACACCTGGATATGGATGACCAACCTGGCTCATCTGGGATCTCTGGACAGTTGGTTACCCAGCCTCAGTCCCATACCACCACAGAGCCTCCCCACTCAGGAAACACCAGCACAGCATCCACCTAGCGGGCCCATCCCACTGTCCCCAGGACACGTCAATCGGCAGTGTGTCCACCATTACAGGGACCCCATTCAGCCCCACAAACACAGGACAATCAGGGGCCTGGGGTCAGTGGGCACACGTTTCATGGGACAGAGGCATAGGACAACAGGGAAACTGGGAGGACTGCTGTGTGACACGGGGAGGACAGGCCAAGGGAACCGACTTTCCACAAGGAACTTGCAGGAATCCTGGGAACATACCACCATTCCCAGGTGACGATGGGCCGGATACTGGCCAAGTTGCAGGAGATCCAGCGGCTGCAAGAGGGACAGTACCTGGGGATCAGGGAGGACCTGAAGGATATCCACACCACCCTGGTCACCATTGCAGGGGTGCTGGCAGACATGGCCAACACCATGAGGGAGGCTATGGCACACCAACGGGCCCCTGACACTAGCCACACCGATGAACAGCCCTAAACCTCCGCCAACGCTAGTGGACAGGAGGCCCCACCACAGGAACTGGAGGCCACCAGCACCCAAACCCCTGCAGAAGGAGAACCACCACGCCAACGGTCCCTGCGATCTAGGCAGAAGCCAGAGAACATTGCCAAGACTCCCGCCAGGAAATAAGACTCTCCTGATTGTCACCCTTCTGTCCCACACTGTCACCCTGTCCACCTTGAACTGCCATTGCTCCACTTCCTATGCCCCCTTGGACAATGCACCTGTGATACCAATAGACTGTACCCTATCATGGACTCTCCTCCACCATCACCCAAGCCCATTGCACATCCCCATTTACTTCCCAGCACTTAAATACATACCCTTGGAATAAACATGCATGGAGTATGTCAAATGATTTATGGATGTAGTTGTATAACAATCTGTAGACATGGCAAATAGACAGTACAGTGATGTAAACATAGTTATGCCCTGTAATGTGCTGCAGTCAATACACCAGGAGCCACTGGAGGGCACGAATATATGCAAATAAACATGTGAAAGGGTACAATAAGTGGGCTGTGTAGTGGGAACAGCAGCCAGGCAGAAAAAAATCACTTCACAAAACAGCAATGGAAGGTGAGATTACAGTGTCTTAACTGTGCGTCACTGGAAGTACTGTTGTATTATAGTTGATCTGTTGTCCACATCCTCTTCCTTTGCCTCCTCTTCGTCACAGTCCACAGGCTCCACCGCTGCCACACGACCATCTCCAGCCTCATTCTCCTGCAGAAAAGGCACCTGGCATTTCAAGGCCAGGTTGTGCAACATGCAACATTCAACGATGATCTGGCAGACCTTCTTGGGTGAGTAGCACAAGGATCCACCTGTCAGTGGGAGGCACCTGAACCTGGCCTTCAGGAGGCCAAAGGTTCGCTCAGTGATCCTCCTTGCTCACCCATGTGCCTCATTGTAACGTTCCTCTGCCCATGTCCTGGCATTCCTCACTGGGGTCAGTAGCCATGAGAGGTTGGAGTACCTGCAAATACCGAGGGATACCATTTAGCCAGACAATCACCCTTATTGTCAACCCCACACCCATATACCAACATCCACTGGGTGGGGACCATGGGCTCACCTACTAGACACACCCGCTGCCTCTGGAGTTGAGCCATCACATATGGGATGCTGCTATTCCTCAGGATATAGGCATCATGCACAGACCTAGGATACTTTGCTTTGACATTGCAGATGTACTGGTCCGCCAGGCACACCATCTGCACATTCACAGAGTGAAAGCTTTTTTGATTTCTAAACACCTGTTCATTTCTCGGGGGGACAAAGGCAATATGTGTACCATCAATAGCACCAATGATGTTGGGGATATGTCCCAGTGAATAGAAGCCAGCCTTTACTGTGGCCAAATCCTCCACCTGGGGAAAAACAATGTACCTGTGCATGTGTTTCATCAGGGCAGACAACAGTCTGGTCAGCACATTTGAGAACATAGGCTGTGACATCCCTGCTGCCATGGCCACTGTCGCTTGGAAGGAGCCACTTGCCAAGAAATGGAGCACTGATAGCACTTGCACAAGAGGAGGTATCCCAGTGGGGTGACGGATAGCTGAGATCAGGTCTGGCACCAAAGTGACACAGAGCTCTTGGATTGTGACCCTATCAAGTCTGTAGGTGAGGATAATGTGCCTGTCCTCCATTGTTGCCAGGTCCAACGGGTTTTGTACACGGGGGATGTCACCATCCGTGCAACACCTCATTGGTTATCATTGGGCCCTATGGGTTCCAGTAGCCAATGGTGATGTACACCGGCGGTGATGATACGTACCGCCGCAAATGTGTCTGCCATTTTCTATCTGTTCACTCACTTGCTACCTGACCTTCAACAGGAGAGGACCTACACTGCAAGTGATGCTGTGACCTGTGTCTGAAAGCGACCATGGCTCAAGTGTCTGGGGAAAGTGCTCCTGCTTTCACTTCGGAGAAGTTGGAGAGACTGGTGGATGGGGTCCTACTCCAGTACCGTTTACTTTATGGTCCTCCAGACCAAAAGGTGAGTTCACTGTGAGCATGATGCATGGGGCATGAATGCATGGAGTGCTGTGTGGGTCAGCCTCGTGTAATGGGGGTGGCTGAGGGGTCCTGGGCAGAGTGCTGCATGTCTGGTTGTCAATGTCTGTGCGTAAGGGGATGGGAGAGATATTGTGGGCCATGAGTGTAACAGGCCAGACGGTATGACTAATACATTTCTCAATGCATCTTTTTCTGCAGATCAGCACCCATCAGAAAAAGGGTATTTGCCGTGGCATCACTAAGGAAGTGCAGACCCTGGGTGTCTTTGACATGCGGAGCACCCACTGTCGCAAACAGTGGGAGGACCTGCGACGCTGGGCAAGGAAGACGGCGGAGGCCCAGCTGGGGATGGCCTCCCAACGAGGAAGGGATGCCCATCGTACCCTGACCCCCCCTGATGTTCCGCATCCTGGCGCTGGCCTATCCGGAGTTGGATGGGTGCTTGAAGGCGTCACAACAGCCACAAGGGGGTGAGTACAGTTTCAGATTCCGCAAATTGCGCGTGTTGAGGTGTTATCTGGGTGGGGGGTGTGGGTCTGAGGGTGCTCCATGCCAGGACGAACATGGCAGGGTAGGTTCCATGATGGGCAGTGTCTGATGCACTCCAACCCCAAACATGCTTGTGGGCATCTCCTACTGGGCAGAGTCCTGTGGGTTTCAGGTGTGCTGCTATTGGCGTTAGGCATTGTACTCCATGGCCTGGGGACTAGCATTGCAACTGGTAGTGCATGACCTAGTGTATAGGGCTGTTCCCTGTGTGTTGTGTACATCAACGGTGGTGTTATTGCTGGCATTGACCAAGTGTATTCCCTGTCTCTCCCCCCTTTTTGTTTTGTCACCCTGTCCTAGTGTGCATTAACATCATCTGGCGGAGGAGCAGAGGCACAGGTGACGGAGGGAGCTGCATACCACATGGCCCATGAGGCCAAATTCACCGACGGTGAGGGCACCAGTGGGACGTAGGGTGAGGGGAGCACCACAGAGGAGACTGGAGGGGACAGTTCTGACAGCGACACCTCCTCCGATGGAAAGCTCCTTTGTGGTGGCGGACACCTCTGTGGCCACCCCAACTACAGGTACAGCCACCACCCCCGTACCAGCCCCACTCTCCCAGCAGTCCCTTAGCGTGATTCCCGTGCCCGCTCACCCAGGAGGGTGGGCATCTCCTTTGCCCCAGGCACCCTAGGCCCTGCCCCAGTCAGCCATGCTGCCCAAAGTGAGGATGCTATTGACCTACTGCGATCCATCTCTGTTGGGCAGTCAACCATACTGAACGCCATCCAAGGTCTGGCAGGGCATTTGCAACAAACAAATGCATTCCTGGAGGGCATTCACTCTGGCGTGGCGGCCCAACAGAGATCATTCCAGGCACTGGACAACTCCCTGATGGCAGCCGTTGTCCCTGACTCTAGCCTCCCCCCCCTCCAATTTCCTCCCAGTCCCATTCCCCTCAATCCCAGCCTATCCCAAGCACACCTTCAGACCAGCATGCACCCAAATCAACACACAGAAGTGGCTCAGGCAAACACAAGCACCACACTTCATCCCACAGGCACTCCTCACACAAGCCCCATCCAGATGCAGATACACCAACATCCACGCCTCCACTGTGTCCCCTCCTCCTCGTCATCCACCTCCCTCCCAGTAGCATCTCCACTTAAACCTGCATGCACTACATCCACACCCACTGCCTCCATCACCATCATGCCTGTCACTACACACCCCTCATTGGCAGTCACCACCCCCACATCCATGCACACGTCCCCGTGTCCTCTCCCACTGTGACTGTGACTCCTACTCCCAAAGTACACGGACACAAGCACTCAGACACCGAACAGCCATCCACCTCACAACAGCATCCAGCCCATGCACCTGCACCCAAACACAGCAGACAAACACCTCCTACCACCACTCCCTCTTCCTCCACTCCCAAACCTTCACCCTCTTCAAGCCCCAGTGTCCCTAAAAAGCTTTTCCTCTCCACCCTTGGCCTCTTCCCCGCCCCTGCTTCCTTCACTTCGGGCCAGGGTGGTCAGGACCCAGGCTAGCACCTCAGCCACCCAGTCCACGGCCACTATCATTTCTGCAGCCACTGCAGTTGTGAGAGGCTCAGAGAAGACACCCGTCCACACAGTCAGTGTGCCAGCACCAGCTGCCAAGGGCAAAAAGGGAGCATCAGCTGCCAAGAGCAAAAAGGGAGAACCAGCTGGCAAAGGCATGAAGGCACCACCAGCTGCCAATACTGGTCCCTGCAAATACTGTAGGTGTGACACCCAGGTGAGAGACGGTGACCTTGCACCCTCCAAGATCTGCATCACAGGCCACAAAGCCCCATCCAGAACCAGTGGAATAAGGCATCCACTCACCCTATCCTTGCCAGGATGAAGCACACTGGGCACAAAGCCCCCTCCAGTACCAGTGGATGAAGACATCCATTCACCCCCTCCTTGCCACGATGAAGCACACTGGGCACAAAGCCCCCACCAGAACCAGTGGAAGAAGGCATCCACTCACCCTCTCCTTGCCAGAATGAAGCACACTGGGCACAAAGCCCCCTCCAGAACCAGTGGATGAAGGCATCAACTCACCCTATCCTTGCCAGGATGAATCACACTGGGCACCAAGCCCCCTCCAGAACCAGTGGAAGAAGGCATCCACTTGAGAGACTGGGCCTTTGCACTCCCCAGGGCCAAGTAGTGGGCAAACCACCCACTTGAGAGACTGTGGCTTTGCACTCCCCAGGACCAAGCAGTGGGCAAACCCCCCACTTGAGAGACTGTGGCTTTACACTCCCCAGGACAGAGTGCTGGCCATGTGGCCCCCTCCAGGAGCAGTGGCAACATACCATCCTCCGGCTGAGTTGCCCCCCTTCCCCCCTGAGGTGCCTGTGCATTTTCGACTTGGTGCCCCAGTAGTGTTCTCTCTGTATTGAGGCAGCAGTCAAGTGGGGCCTTGGCCTATGTGATATGGCCCTGTGGGCCACGGACAATTTGGACTGGTTAGTGTGCCTCCATTTGTATATTTTGTAATACTGTTTTGTGCTTTGAGGACGTATTTCTCGAAATGTATGTTATTACACTGACTTTACTCACTTCCTTTTGTCCTTGTGTTATTCCTGAGGGTTACGGGGAGGAAATGTAATGCTGTTGCATCTGTTTTTTGTGTATGGTGTTGGGGGTGGGGGTGTGGTGTTGTGTGTCTGTATCTCTCTCTTTTTCCTCTCCCCCTCCCTTGTGTGCTAGGTGCGGTACTCACCGAGGTCGTCTTCGCCGCCGTTCGCGTTCCTGGTGTAGGAGGAGGTATACCAGCATGGGAAACACATGTAGTTCAGGCTCCATGGCGTCGTGGTTCCTCCTTGAGTGTCCAGAGTTAGGTTGTTTCCCTTCTGTGTACTGTTTCTGTCATTCTTTTGATGGCAATGGTACCACCCCGGAAAAGCTGGTGGATTGGCCTGTTGTAATAGTGTGGGCGGTACACTGTCTTCTGCCTGGCTGTTGGTGGTTACCGCTGCGTTGCTTGTTGCTACCGCCGTGGCGGTCTGTGTGTTAAAGTGCTGTCTGTGTTGGCGGTTTCCGCCGTGGTCATAACTCCATTTTTTTTACCGCTGGACTGTTGGCGGTATTACTGCCACTTTATCACCGACTGCCAAGGTTGTAATGAGGGCCTATGTGTCCCTTAGTAAGTTTCAGTACTGTCAAAAAGAGGTCCAATATCTTGGACATCACATTGAGAAGGGAGCGAGAAAGATGTTGCGAAAGAAAATTTCAGTAATCATGGAAATTAATCTGCCAACTACTCAGAGAGAAGTCAGAATGTTTTTGGGAATGGTGGCTTACTCTTGCCCGTGGATACCCAATGTTTCCCCTGATTCCAAGACTTTACAGAGGCTGACGCACAAGGATGTGTCTGATCTGGTACCCTGGGATAACAGGTGCTTGGTTGCCTTCCTAGAGCTGTCATTCTCCGATACTGGGGATACCTGATTATAACAAAGAATTTGTTCTCTTTTGCTGTGAAAGGGAAGACTGCGCTCTCTCAGTGCTTACACAAATGTATGGGAACTCCTAGAGACTATTTTTCTGATACTTTTGACTGAATACCAGCAGCACTGCCTGGATGCCTTAAAGCTGTGGTGGCGATGGGTGCTAACATTCAGAAATATGAGAATATTGTGATGGGGCAGCCCCTTACTGTGTTTGTGCCCCATTCTGCAGAAATACTGTTGACCCATACCCATACCAAGCATTTAACAAACAGTTGTTTAGCCTGCTATGAACAGGTTGTTCTGGCAGCTGAGAATGGGAGTTTAAAGTGCTGTGCTAACCCTAATCCTGCTACACTGTTTCCCCTTCCTGAAGCTGAAGTAGAGGGGGGAGAAGTAAAGCATGATTGTCTAGATTTCACTGAACTATGCACCAAGCCAGAACCAGACATTTAAGATGAGGCACTACCTGATTGTGGCTTTATATTGTTTGTGGATAGGTCTTGTTTGAGAGACAATGAACGGAATTTCAGAGCTTCCTATGCAGTTTGTACAGTCTCAGGCGTAGTTGAAGCCTCCTGTTTTTGTGGAGTGCTGTCCGCAAAAGTGGCTGAATTGGTTGCCTGTACTAAAGCATGCTGTGTTTCTGAACAGCTGAAAGTGAAGATTTTTTGTGATAGTCAGTATGGCCTTAGTGTGGTCCATGACTTTGGACAGTTATGGTTACAGCAAGGTTCCATGGCCTCTTCTGGATTGGTTTATATGTGAACAAGGTATTTGAGGCTTAGCAGTTGCCTACTGTAGTGAATCCTATTTGGTTTTATTGAGAATCAGGAGAAAGCTTAGCCTTCTGCTCCAGTCACCTAGTGACTTTTAACCTACTTAGCCCGCTCTGTTTTAGCACATTAATTAAATTATTTCTTCCAAAATGGCTGCTATGTTTTAATTTCATGTTATCAGTGCCACTCTGTGAAGGCAACCCTATCAGTGTCAAACATAAGTGATATACGTAGGTATTCACATCATGTACTTTCCCACTTACGTGAGACAGTAACATAATGTACCATTTCAGGTAATTGTTTATATAATTGCGGCCTCAAGCATGCCTTCTTATCTATTGTTTGGGAACATACCTGTGTCAAAGGTCCTACAAGATCTGTATAAATACCTCTCATGTAGACAGGGTTATCAAGGGATTCCTACTAGATGCCATCAACACTATCTATGCTGCACGTCACCTTAATGCAAACACAGCCTTTGTGTCCTCACGGAGTCTGATCTAGAGACCTCATTCTAAGGTAATAGGGGTTAGGGGAGCTCTTCTCATGGACATGGTACTGGAAGATTAGGTTTAACATACCTAGCTTTCTTTAGGTTAGAGATTAGGTTCTCCATGCTAGGGTACTAGAGCTTATTTCACATCTCATATTGTTGCAAGATGGTGGGGGTCATTATATTCATGACTCTTGTTTTCACAATTCTGCTTCTTGCATTGCTCATTATCCTAATCATTGCAGCCCATGCAATTTACGGTAGTTTGCATCTTGTTAATAAAACCTATTGAAAACTTTACTGCATCTCCTTCATTGGCTGTGTGTGGCTGAGACTTGTTGCTCATGTGAGAAAAGGGTAATCTCTGTTTAACCACGACTCCCCTGAGATGTCGCACTTTTGAGTCCATGCATAAAGGCTACCACAAATCACCTTCTAGTGTTTGGGTTTTTGGTGAAGTACTGCTTGTGAGCCAGGATGGTTGGGCGAACAGTTGTGACATGTTGTAGAAATGGCCTAGTCGCCTATAAAAAAAAGTGCTGTCATCCCTAAACCAGCAGTCATACCTAGAGCAAGAGTCCAACTATGACATGGCGCCACCAACCATGGTGTTTTGGCACTAATTTACGGACACCCTGGATATCTCTGTCTCACACACAACAGGTACCCTAAGTACCATTATACGGAGACGTCCGTGGTCTTTGGGAAGATCCACCTCAGCTAAAAAGAGATCACCTAACTAGTCTGTAAGTTGTTCGAGCTCGAACTCTTAAAAGGACTTTCCCCCCAGTTGGTGTTCCATCTCTTTACCCATTTCATAATATGGCTAACGCCACAGACATTCCCGAGAATGTCAGACATGCATAACACTCCACCTAATAGCGCATGGCTTGTCAGATGAGGGCAGGGATGTTACATTCATTGTAGAAGCTCATGAAGCTTACCAAACAGTAACATTCTACTCTTCGGTCACCTTTCCTGAGGAAGACCCTAGCACATTCACATTCCACACATACAGAATTGCAAATGTACCACAACGGTACCAAGGATACCAGTATCTTGGAATACCGATTACTTATCAAGAACATCAGAACGGGTTTAATGCCGCTCTACCACATGTAATACAACCCTTGAGATTAGGTCCTTTAGGTAATGAAGGACCAATGTGTCCAGTGTTTTCCACATTTACACCTCACTCAGTTGTACAAAACATGCAGGTAGCTTGATCTGCACAATCCATACATTGAGCTGGTAACACTAAATAGATGACTCATTCAGTTCGTAATGCGAACTTTGAACACAACACCAGTGCGTCCGGCATCACCAGCACCCGTTGGATATCAGTTGCCTATTACTGGGATTAATCCACAAACAGTTTATTCTATCATGGACAAAGTGCCCACAGAACAAGAGAAAATCCCATTCTGGAAAACCCAAAAATCGAATCAGTTGGAAGCTGTGTTTCCCCAGATGGGACCACAGGAAAAACATAGAATTCTCACAATCCACTTGTCAGTGGATGACTGCACCACATGGGGTACAGTCTTCGCTGCAATGTATACTACACACAAAGTACCCTGGCACTTGCCAATTTACCCGAAGTGTTACAACAAAGTCAGAACGAACATGGGGCAGCTTCAGCCCTAGATTTAGGGATGAAATGTATTCGTAACTTCGACGCAGTCTTCTCAATAATACTTAGTAACATTAAAGAGGAAGTGGTAGCATTGGCAATATTCCAGCGGCTCAGAGAGATTCCACACTTGCAATAGGAGAAACAACTACCGAAAATGATTTCCTATACTATACTAACATAGGACGGGATTGTTTAGGAGCCAAGCCAAAAAAGCCTGAAATTCAGAGTATCACCCATAATAAAGGTATCAAACAAGTGCAGGAGAGTTATGTAAAGCATTGGGATAAACTGTGTGTGAGAGTAACATAATGTACCTTTTCAGGGAATTGTTTATATAATTGTCGCCCCAAGCATGCCTTCTAATCTGTTGTTTGGGAAAATACCTGCTTCAGGGGTCCTACAAGTTCTGTATAAATACATCTTACGCAGACAGGGTTTCAGAGGGATTCCTACCATAAGTCAATGACACCATCTATGCTACACATCGCCTTGATGCAGACCCAGCCTTCTTGTCTTCACGGAGTCTGATTTAGAGACCTCATTCCCCGGTAACGAGGATTGGGGGGGCTCTTCTCATGGAAATGGTGCTGGCAGATTGAGTTTAACACACCTAGCTTTCTTTAGGTTAGAGATTAGGTTCTCCATGCTAGGGTATTAGCGCTTATTTCACGTCTCATGTTGTTGCAAGATGGTGGAGGTCTTTATATTCATGACTCTTGTTTTCACAATTCTGCTTCTTGCATTGTTCATTATCCTAATCATTTCAGCCCATGCAATTTACGGTAGATTGCAGTCTTGTTAATAAAACCTATTGAAAACTTTACTGCATCCCGTTCATTGCCTGTGTGTGACTGAGATTTGTTGCTTATGTGAGAAAAGGGAATCTCCGTTTAACCACGACTCACCTGAGATGTCACACTCTTGAGTCCATGCGTAAAGGCTACCACAAATCACCTTCAACTGGTTGGGTTTTTAGTGAGATACTGGGAGGGTTGGGCCAACAGTTGCAACTTGTTGTAGAAATGGCCTAGTCACCTACAAACAAAAGTGCTGTCATCCCTAAACCATGAGTCTTGACTAGAGCAAGAGTCCAACTGCGGCACTACCCAGATCGCGGTTGAGAAATGTTCTGCAAACCGCAGGGGGAATGACTAAGTGACAGTAGGTACTAAATTTGAAGACTAAGGTGTAAAATACTGTGCCCATACAGCTTGTACATTGAATAGTGATTATTCAAATGAGACTCCGGATGAGATCAATTACAACCTTTTGTTAACTACAGCTGATTCATGGGAAGATTTTAAGAGGATTCAAGAGGAAGTGCCAGAGGCAGAACAGCAAGGTTGGCTTAGAGCAGGTTGTATCAAAACAGATGATAACATTTGGGTTTCAGCAGATGGAAGAACTGTGTTTCCAGATAGTCTGTTGCACCACATGGCTAAACATTTTCATGGTCCTGCCCATGTAGGGAGGGATGCCATGGTTTGTTTGTCTTTGCAGACTTGGTTTAATCCCAGGTTTAGACTGATGGCTGAAGAACTGTGTCACGGATGTGTTATGTGGCAACAGATTAATATAGAGAACTGCAGTAACATTAAACCACATAAGAAGATGAGGTGGTCCCTTCAGGGTGCAGTTGGACTTCATTGAAATGCCTACGTGTAATGGGCTGAGATACGTCCTGGTGGTTGTGTGCATCTTCTCGCGCTGGGTTGAAGCTTACCCAACCAGAAGAAATGACAGTCTCCCAGTGTCTAAATTGTTGCTAATGTAACTGATCCCCAGGCTTGGTTTCCTGACTTCTCAGGAGTCAGACAAAGGGACTCATTTCAACAATGAGGTTCTGTAACTGCAGTGTGCAGCATTATAATTGGAGGAGGGATACATTGCAGCTATCAACCAGGGATAGTGGAGGTGGTGAATGGCACATTATAATTCAGAGTAGCTTAAGTGTATGCTTCGACATCTTTGAAGTGGCTTGATGCTTTGCCTCTTCTGTTGATGAGTGTTTGCAATACTCCTGATCCAAGGACAGGACTATCCCCCATGAGATAATCATGGGCAGAACAATGAGACAGCCGGCTATGCCTTAAATTGCGCTTGTGAACATTTCAGATTAAATGATTCTTGACTATTGCAAGGGACTGGGTGATTTGGTGTGTTCTGTGTCTCACCAGGTCAGAACAGCCACAGCTTTGGCACATCAGAAGCAGTGCCACAAGCACAGAACCAGCAACTGTGTCCTGATGAAGAAGCATGTGAGTAAAACACACTTAGAACCTCTTTGGCGTGGACCTTACCCAGTCATTCGGGTGATGACTGCTACTGTCAAATGTGGAGGTCTCCCCATCTGGATTCAAGCTTCTCATACTTGCAGAGTTGAGTGTCTCCTGGATGATGTGGCAGCACCTCTCCCAGAAGTGCCAGTTGTGACAGAGAGACAGGAGCAGCAGGTTAGACAAGCTGAAAGGGACTGAAAAGAGACTGAAGCAGCAAATATTTAGTCTGAGGGGGGCCTGAAGGAACAAATAGCTGAACCTGGGGCAAGTGAGTCTTGTTGTGTGGAGTGAATGAGTCAGATTCAGATCCTGACGAAGGTACCGAGTGCTGTGAAAATGTGAGTGGGAGCTGGAGACCTCATGCCAAGAAGGCAGGAGAGATAAAGCATGAGCTTGCCTGAGGGATGTGTACCTCAAACTATTCCAGAGGATACTGAGGATTCTGGCCTGAGTGACAGTGAGGAGAAAGGATCTCCACTAAGGAGGCCGAAAAGAGCAAGGGTACCCTGTAAGGGGCTGGCCTGGTTTGTAGTGGGTACCCTAGGTAATTAAAACTTATACCAGGTCCAATTATCCCTCATTAGTGAAATGTAGGCAGAATTATAGCAGCTTAGGCTGTCTAGAGGTAGATGTAGCAGAGCAGTTTAGGCTGAACTAGGAGAGATGCAAAGCTCCTGCAATACCACTATAGTTACACAGTACATTTACACAATAAAAGATGATACTCAGTGTTACCAAAAATAAAGGTACTTTATTTTAGTGACACAAAGCCAAAAATATCTTAGAGGCAATACTCCTTCTAGAGGTAAGTATTATATACAATATATACACTAGATACCAAAATCAAGTTAGTAAATAGTCATAGAATAGTGCAAACAGTAGAAAATACAATAGAATGTAATAGGCCTAGGGGCAACACAAACCATATACTAAGAAAGTGGAATGCAAATCACAAATTCCCCCATATGCAAGTGTAGTATGTAGAGGGGCGCTGGAAGTGTCAGAAAACACCAAAGGTAAGTAAAACACCACACCCCAGAGCCCAGGAAAGAAGGAGTAAAGTACTGCTAGTTTCCTCAGGACACACTACAAGTCGCGATAAGAGTTATTGCAAGAACCAAGCAAGACTGCAAGCAACAAATGGTGGATTCCTGGACCTGAAGATCTGTGAAGAGACAGGACCAAGTCCAGAAGTCACAGAAGATTTCAGGAAGGACAGGAGCCCCTGCCAACCTAGAAGATGGTGTAAAAGAGGATTCTCCGGTTAGAAGAAGTCTGCAGAAGAGCACCATAGAAGATGGCTGAGGGTTCCTGCATGGTGCAGGAGATGTCCGACGTCGAGAAGTTGGATGCAGGCTGTTTGTATCCCTGGATTCGTCTAACAAGCCTTTGTTCAAGCAAGGTCCTAGTTTGCATCAAAATGGCGCTGCCTGGATCCAGGAGGGACTTGGGGGCCTCAACCCAGACTGAGGAGGCAGAGGGGGCTCCCAACACTGGAGAGAGCCTACAGATGACCAGGCAGCACCCACAGGAGTCCCAGGACACGGGGACAAAGAAGGTGCAAATTGCAGTTGGTACAGCACATGAAAAGAAGGTCCCATGCTGCCGGAGAACATTTCAGCGAGTTGTGCATCGCAGGTTGGAGTGCTGGGGACCTGGGCTACACCGTACATGAAGGATTCTTGGAAGAAGTGTACAGGAGCCCAAGAAGCTGGTGATGATGCGGAGCACAGGGTTACTGTATGTAAGAGGCTGGCCTGGTTTGTGGTGGGTACCTTAGGTACTTACACCTTATACTAGGTGCAGTTATACCTTATTAGTGAGATGTAGTAGTGTTCTAGCAGCTTAGGCTGATAGAGGTAGCTATAGCAGATCAGCTTAGGCTGAACTAGGAGATATGCAAAGCTCCTGCAATACTACTTATAGTTACACAGTACTTATACACAAGTAAAGACAATACTCAGTGTTACCAAAAATTAATGTATTTATTCGGTGACACAGTACCAAAAATATCTTAGAGACAATACTCCTTCTGGAGGTAAGTATTATACAAAATATATACACTAGACACCAATAGTAGACAAGTAAATAGTGATAGAACAATGCAAATAGTAGGAAATCTTATAGAATGCAATGGGAGAAAATAGGGCTAGCGGCAACATAAACCATATACTAAAAAAGTGGAATGCGAGTCACAAACTCTCCCTAGACAAGTGTAGTGTGTGCAGAATCGCTGGGAGAGAAAGAATACAGTAAAGGTAAGTAAATTGCCCCAGAAAAGCAGGAGTAAAGTACTGCAAGTTTCTTTAGGACACACTACACCTCGTTTTGGGGATTTTGCAGCAGCCAACTAAGTCTGCAAACAACTGCTGGATTATTGGACTTGAAGATCTGCAAAGGAATGGGACCAAGTCCAGAAGTCAAAAGAAGTTCCAGGAAGAACAGGAGCCCCTGCCAACCCAGAAGAGGGTGCAAAAGAAGAGTCTATGGTTAGTCAAAGACTGCAGAATTGCACCCTAGGAAGATGCCAGCGGGTTCCTGAATGATGCAAAAGATGTCCCACGGCGTGAAGATCGTTGCAGATGAGATTTCGAATTGGAAGTCACCAACAAGCCTTGGCTACGACAAAAGGGAGTTTTACGTCAAAATGGAACTGGATGGACTCAGGGGGTATCTGGGGGCCTCAAATCTGTGTGAGGAGGAAGAGGGTCTCTCAGTACTTTAGAAAGCCATCAGCATGCCAGTCAGCACCCCCGGGAGTCGCAGGATCTGGGTTCTAAGGAGGTGCATGCAGGAGGCTGGCCTGGCTTATAGTGGGTACCTTGTGTTACTTACACCTTGTGTAACACAAACACAAACCATATACTCCAAAAGTGGAATGCGAACCACAAATGGACCCCAGGCCTAGTGTGTGTGTGTAGAGGGTCGCTGGTAGTGTAAGAAAACACTAAGAGTGTCCAAGATACCCCACCCCAAGACCCTGAAAAGTAGGATTAAAGTTACCCTACTGCCCTAGAAAGACAGTAAAGTCGAGATAGGGGATTCTGCAAGGACAACAACTGACTGCAAAGCACTGAAGATGGATTCATGGACCTGAGGACCTGTAAAGGAAGGGGACAAAGTCCAAGAGTCACGCAAGTGTTCGGGGGGGTCAGGAGCCTACTAAACCCCGGACGAGGGTGCAAAAGGGCTGCCTCCGGGTGGAAGAAGCCGAAGTTTCTGCAACAACGGAAGGTGCCAGGAACTTCTCCTTTGGTCAGAAGATGTCCCATGGCGTGCTGGAGGATGCAGAGTTGTTTCCATGCAGAAATACTGCAAACAAGCCTTGCTATCTGCAAGAGTCACAGTTGAGGATTTTGGGTGCTGCCACGACCCAGTAAGGACCAGGAGGTCGACCCTTGGAGGAGGAGAAAGAGGGGGCACTCAGCAACATGGAGAGCCCATGCAGAAGCAGGCAGCCCCCGCAGAAGCACCTGAACAGGCACTTAGAAGATCTGAGGACGATCGACGACTCAGAGCAACAAAAGAGGGTCCCACGACGTCGTAGTCCAACTCTGCAAGTTGGGCAATGCAGGACGGAGTGCAGGGGGACCTGGGCTAGGCTGTGCACAAAGGAAGTCTTGCAAAAGTGCACTGAAGCCCTAGCAGCTGCAGTTCACACAATACACAGGATTACTGTCTGGCATGGGGAGGCAAGGTCTTACCTCCACCAAATTTGGACAGAAGGGCCACTGGACTGTCGAAGACACTTGGACCCAGCTCCTGTGTTCCAGGGACCACGCTCGTCAGGGACCCAGAGAACCGGTGATGCAGAAGTTTGGTGCATGCGTTGGCAGGGGGAAGATTCCGTCGACCCACAGGAGATTTCTTCTTGGCTTCCAGTGCAGGGTGAAGGCAGACAGCCCTCAGAGCATGCACCACCAGGAAACAGTTGAGAAATCCGGCGGGATGAGGTGCTACAATGTTGCTGATAGTCTTCTTGCTACTTTGTTGCGGTTATGCAGGCGTCTTGGATCAGTCAGCGGTCGATCTTTGGCAGAAGTTGAAGAGGGAAGTTCAGAGGAACTCTGGTGAGCTCTTGCATTCGTTATCTGGTGAGATGTCCACAGGAGAGACCCTGAATATCACACTGAGGAGGACTGGGTACAGAGAAAGGTAAGCACCTATCAGGAGGGGTCTCTGACGTCACCTGCTGGCACTGGCCACTAAGAGCTGTCCATTGTGCCCTCACACCTCTGCATCCAAGATGGCAGAGGTCTGGGACACACTGGAGGAGCTCTGGGTACCTACCCTGGGAGGTGCTGGTCAGGGGAGTGGTCATTCCCCTTTCCTTTGTCCAGTTTCGCGCCAGAGCAGGGCTGGGGGGATCCCTGAACCGGTGTAGACTGGATTATGCAAGGAGGGCACCATCTGTGCCCTTCAAAGCATTTCCGGAGGCCAGGAGAGGCTACTCCTCCCAGGCCCTTCACACCTATTTCCAAAGGGAGAGGGTGCAACACCCTCTCTCAGAGGAAATCCTTTGTTCTGCCTTCCTGGGACCAGGCTGCCCAGGCCCCAGGGGGGCAGAAACCTGTCTGAGGGGTTGGCAGCAGCGGTAGCTGCAGAGGAGACCCCGGAAAGTTAGTTTGGGAGTACCTGGGCTCTATGCTGGAGACCCGGAGATGCATGGAATTGTCCCTCCAATACCAGAATGGTATTGGGGTGAAAATGCCATGATCCTAGACATGTTACATGGCCATGTTTGGAGATACCATTGTGATGCTACATATAGGTGTTGACCTAAATGTAGTGCACACGTGTAATAGTGTCCCCGCACTCACAAAGTCTAGGGAATTTTCCCTGAACAATGTGGGGACACCATGGCTAGTGCCAGGGTGCCCACACACTAAGTAACTTTGCACTTAACCTTCACTAAGTGAGGGTTAGACATATGGGTGACTTATAAGTTACTTAAGTGCAGTGTAAAATGGCTGTGAAATAACGTGGACGTTATTTCACTCAGGCTGCAGTGGCAGTCCTGTGTAAGAATTGTCTGAGCTCCCTATGGGTGGCAAAAGAAATGCTGCAGCCCATAGGGATCTCCTGGAACCCCAATACCCTGGGTACCTAGGTGCCATATACTAGGAAATTATAAGGGTGTTCCAGTGTGCCAATAAGAATTGGTAAAATTAGTCACTAGCCTGCAGTGACAATTTTAAAAGCAGAGAGAGATAAACACTGAGGTTCTGGTTAGCAGAGCCTCAGTGATACAGTTAAACACCACACAGGGAACAAATATAGGCCACAAACGTATGAGTACTGGGGTCCTGGCTAGCAGGATCCCAGTGAGACATTAAAAACACCCTGACATATACCCACAAACAGGCCAAAATTGGGGGTAACAAGTTTAGAAAGAGGCTACCTTCCTACAGTGCAAAACGCGGTTGATGCAGCACAACAAAAGAAGGTCCCACGCTGCCGAAGAACAACTCAGCGAGTTGAGTGTCACCGGATGGAATGCTAGGGACCTCGGCCAGGCTGTGCACAAAGGAATTTTGCAAAGGGTGCACAGAGGCCTCAGGAGGCGAAGAAGGTGCAGTACACAGGGGTAATGTCGCTTTTGGGGATGGCAAGGTCTTACATCCTCCAAATTGCGTCAGCAGGACCTCAGGACTGTCTATGCGATGATGTCCACCCTCTGTGTCCTTAGGTGCATGCTTGTCGCTGTGAGAGGAGTCCCAGGGTACTGGTTGTCTTCTTGGAAGGTGCCTGCTTGGAGCAGGGGAGTGAGAGATTTCTTGGGTCCTTCTGGTGCAGGATGGAGATAGGGAGTCCCCCGAGAGTGCACACCATGGAAACTGTTGCTGACTTGGAGCTGATGATGCTGAGGAAAAGTGTCTCTTGTAGACACTTTGTTGCAATTCCAGCGTTTCTTGGAGCAGGCTGCGGTTGATCCGAGGTCAGAAGAGTCTGAAGTTAATGCAGAGGATTCCTGAAGGAAACTTGGAAGCAGAATCTAAAGAGAACCCACAGGAGAGACCCTAAATGGCCCTGAGAGGGGGATTGGCTACCTTATCAGCCAAGGACCTATTGGGGGGGTCTCTGACGTCACCTGCTGACACTGGCCACTCAGAGGCCTCCAGAGTGCCCCCACACCTTGCAAAGCAAAGTGGCTGAAGTCCGGGACACACTGGAGGAGTTCTGGGGTGGTGATGGACAGGGGAGTGGTCACTGCCCTTTCCTTTGTCCAGTTTCACACCAGAGCAGGGGACAAGGGGTCCCTGAACTGGTATAGACTGGTTTATGCAATGAGGGCACCATCTGTGCCCTTCAAAGCATTTCCAGAGGCTGGGGGAGGCTATTACAAAGGGAGAGGGTGTAACACCCTGCTCTCAGAGGAAATACTTTGTTCTGCCTTCCTGGGACTGGGCTGCCCAGACCCCAGAAGGGAAGAACCCTGTCTGTGAGGTGGCAGCATCTGTAGCTGCAGTGCAAGCCTCAGAGAGCTGGTTTAGCAGTACTGGGAGTCCATGATGGAACACCCAGGATGCATGGAATTGGCTCCCCAATATCATATTTGGAATGGGAGGACAATTCCATGATCTTAGACATGTTACATGGCCATGTTTGGAGTTACAATTGTGAAGCTACATATAGGTATTGACCTATATGAAGTGCACGCGTGTAATGGTGTCCCTGCACATACAAAGTCCAGATAAATGGTCCTGAACTACGTGGGTGCACCTTTGCTAGTGCAAGGGTGCCCTCAAACTTAGTAACTTTGCACCTAACCTTCAGCAAGTGAAGGTTAGACATATATGTGACTCATAAGTTATTTAGGTGCAGTGAAAATGGCTGTGAAATAACATGTGCGTTATTGTATGCAGGCTGCAATGGCAGGCCTGTGCCAGGGTTTGCCTGAGCTCCCTATGGGTGGCAAAAGAAATGCTGCAGCCCATATGGATCTCCTGGAACTCCAATATCCTGGGTACCAAGGTACCATATACTAGGGACTTATAAGGGGGGTCCAGTATGCCAATTGAAATTGGTAAATTAAGTCACTGGCCTACAGTGACAAGTTTAAAAGCAGAGAGAGCATAAAGCACTGAGGTTCTGGTTAGCAGAGCCTCCGTGACACAGTTAGGCACTACACAGGCATACACATTAGGCCATAAATCATGAGCACTGGGAGGACCAGCAGGATCCCAGTGAGACAGGCAAAAACACACTGACATATAGGTTTTTATCTATGAGCAGTGCGGTCCTGGCTAGCAGGATCCCAGTAAGATAGTAAAAACACACTGACACACACTCACAAACAAGCCAAAAGTGGGGGTAACCATGCTCTAAAGAGGCTACTTTCTGACATACCCTGGCGCAGATATTCCTCACATGAATGGACATACTTTGCTGCTGATGCTGGAGAGAGAGAATTTGGTGACTTTGCGGATAGCAGTGCAAATTCAAACAAACCTCCCTGAACTAAATTTCATGACTGGACTGTGTTTTGAAATTACCTTGTCACTAAATAGACTGACCAGATTTGTTATTAGTGTGGTTTCTGAAGTGTGTACATATTAGAGAAATTTGAATGAACTTTGTGAGGGATTTCAGAAGATTACTGAGGCCCGAAGCAGGAGAAGAAGCTTAAGGTGTCAGTTAGAAGAATATGGACAAGAAAGTCTCAGGAAGATTTTGTAAATAACATCACATGTGTTGAACTTTGTTTTGCCATTTGCACAGGTGGAAACTGACAGAAAGGCTCTGCTGCTGTTAGTTTCCATCCAACAGTCTGATCTTAGAGAAGTTATGGAAGCTATTAATCGTAGTAGACATAGGTACCAACTAATAGGAATGTTATTAATTGTAGTTGTAGTATTGGTTGTTTTACTAGTAGAACTGTATCCCGCTACATCCTTTAGTTTAGTGGGAAGGTTAGAGGAAACTGGAGGGTTTTACTTGGATGGAGAGGATCCTTTCATCCCTGGAGTTTATATTTCAAGTTGCCTAAGAGATGGTATGGCATATGCTATTTAGGTGTTGTTTTTCCCAAAAATACATCATGTGGAGCACTTTAATGATCCATTATGGGAAACAAACTTTAGGCCTAAAGAAAGTGTTTGTGCTGGAGAGGAAATGAGAGATATCTGTGGTGCAATGATTTTTCTGTAGGTGTAATTTTAAATGTCATGAAGATTATAAAGTTGTCTACCATAGTGGATAAACTGTCCACCAGTACAGCATGAGCCTTATTGCTTATAGATATTGGAATGGTACCTATTAGATCTATCATTCTGAAAACATCATCTTGCATTAGTCATTCTTCTCACCCAAGAGTTTGAAGTCTGCAGGATGATAAAGTTTCCACAATGGTGTCCCTATATACCAGATAAAAGCAATGTTTTGAAGGCATACATCAAAAACACTTCAAGTTTGAAAGAAAATGTGAAGGAGTAAGAAGCAGCAGGTGCTTGAGAGTCAATTAGAAATGGGTTTGCAGTAGTTGGCAGATGGTTTGGAAATTTGTGAAGTGGAATAGTGGGTTCAGTTTTGAGACCCCTTGTGATAATTACTCTGTTTGTGATATCTCTAGTTGTGATCTTTAAGATGTATAAGAGGTTACTAGTAAGGAGAGGAGTGAAAAGGAAGAGAGAGGACAGAGAGTTGGAGGAAAGAGATGTGTATATGTTATGATAAGATGAAACATCTAGAGGAGACTAGATGAAACACATGAAACCTATGAGGTTTTGATTGGTCTATCCAATAAGAGTCATGGCATAGATTGTGATGGCTTGATTCACCATCAGAGGGGAGACTGGAGCAGCATAATTGTGGCTTCACCCCTACATGATAGAAAAGTCATACATATATGTAGCCAACATCATATGCCCTGTGTGCCTTAACATAATTATTGTAAAGTGAAGCACCAAACAAATATTTGGAGATGTATTCTCTGTAGAAGCTAGAGTTTATATATATCTATGTTCTAATGTTTAACTTGTTTTGTAGTCCACATTCACATTTACACATATGCTTTGATGTATTGCAATTATTAAAAGCAAATTTTTTCCGACAATATGAGCACCACTTCAATTGTGTGTTAGAAGCGAATATAGACAATGATTTATTAAGTTAGCTCAACTAGGCCTCTAGTTTAACCTGAGATGTATTTAATTCTTTGTGCTCTGCATGTGTTTTCTTTTGCAGGTGCACATTTGTCATTTCTTAGACAGGGAAAAGAGTATTGTGTATTAGAGATAGATAATTAATTTATAAACAGCTCTCAGTTAATCTCACCTAAAAGATCCATTCAGCCTAAGCGCTAGGATGTTGTATTGATGAGTTGGTAAGGCTTTCCAGTAAATAAATTATTGTGAACCAGATGTCCCGGTTGCTCCAGCAACCTTGATAATGGAGTGATTACTGGGCCAAAAGTGCTTCTGTTTGGATGGAAATAATATAATTTAATTCAGTCAACTCCAACTCTCAGCCACATTAAAGATGTGTTACAATGCTGATGTTATGAGTCAGAAGCACAATATTAGACTGCAGAAGTGTATGTGGTACAGAAAAATAATTGCATATTTTTTGTGGCTTTGCACAATGCAACTGAAAAAGAGTGCTAGGTGAGCTTCAGCAATTACATTCTAATCATAAACTCTGCAGACTATGGAAGCAAGTCCACTCTTGTGCTAGAATCTAGAATACTGCCTGACATACACACACTGCAGAGGTCAAGCTCTGGCTATCAATTTCACATCAAATAAATTATATGAGATTGTTGGCGCATATGATTTTTAAGCACAGAACTGCGCATGTCACCACATAGTCCTCCACTTAACCTTTAGATGTTTACTGGTTCCTTTTCCATTGTGTGTCTCTATTTTGGATAGGCACTTGATGTGTGCCATAATCATCTTGCATGCTCTTTAAGCTGCCACAAATGTTTTGCTTCAGGCTGCTGTAGTTACCCCGTCTATATAGAGTTTTATTGCTATATGTGGCAAATTGTGATTTAGTTTGCACTGGAAAGTTGCCTGAAAGTACTGCAAAGCACTGCTTTGGATGAGTCTGCATAAAGCGGGTTTTCCATGGGTGGTATATGGGCGTTCCCAGGCAAACACCTATGGTTTTTGATGCAAAGCCTATCAACTCACAATACTAGACAGAGTTTACACCAAAAATAAGGTTACTTAAAAGCAGGTGTTAAAAGAAGAAAGGCTTTTAGTTCTTCTAATATTTCCCAGTTTGTGAATTGTGAGTGCGGGGACACCATTACACGCGTGAACTACATATACGTCAATACCTATGTGTAGCTTCACAATGGTAACTTCGAACATGCCCATGTAACATGTCTAGGATCATGGAATTGTCACCCCAATACCATTCTGGTATTGTGGTGACAATTCCATGCATCCCGGGGCTCCAGCATAGAGCCCGGGGCCTGCCAAACTAGCTTTCTGGGGTTTTCTCTGCAGCTACCGCTGCTGCCAACCCTCAGACAGGTTTCTGCCCCCCTGGGGCCTGGGCAGCCCAGTCCCAGGAAGGCAGAACAAAGGATTTCCTCTGAGAGAGGGTGTTACACCCTCTCCCTTTGGAAATAGGTGTTAAGGGCCTGAGAGGAGTAGCCTCTCCTGGCCTCTGGAAATGCTTTGAAGGGCACAGATGGTGCCCTCCTTGTTTAAGCCAGTCTACACTGGTTCAGGGATCCCCCCAGCCCTGTTCTGGTGTGAAACTGGACAAAGGAAAGGGGAGTGACCACTCCCCTGACCAGCACCTCCCAGGGGAGGTACCCAGAGCTCATCCAGTGTGTCCCAGACCTCTGCCATCTTGAATACAGAGGTGTGAGGGCACAATAGAGACCTCTGAGTGGTCTGTGCCAGCAGGTGACGTTAGAGACGCCTCCTGATATGTGCTTACCTCTCCCTGTATCCAATCCTCCTCTGAGGGCTATTTAGGGTCTCTCCTGTGGGTTTTGTATTGAGATAACGAATGCAAGAGATCACCAAAGTTCCTCTGCACTTCCCTCTTCGACTTCTGCCAGGGATCGACCGCTGACTGCTCCAGAAAGCATGCAAAACCACAACAAAGTAGCAAGAAGACTACCAGAAACATTGTAGCGCCTCATCCTGCTGGCTTTCTGGACTGTTTCCTGGTGGTGCATGCTCTGAGGGCTGTCTGCCTTCTCCCTGTGCTGGAAGCCAAGAAGAAATCTCATGTGGGTCGACGGAATCTTCCCCCTGCTAACACAGGCACCAAACCTCTGCATCACCGGTCCTCTGGGTCCCCTCTCATCTTGCCGAGCCTGGTCCCTGGAACACAGGAGCTGGATCCAAGTGTCCCCGACAGTCCAGTAGCCCTTCTGTCCAAATTTGGTGGAGGTAAGTCCTTGCCTTCCCACGCCAGATAGTAATCCTGTGTACCGCGTGAACTGCAGCTGCTAAGGCTTCTGTGCACTTTTGCAAGACTTCTTTCGTGCACAGCACAGCCCACGTCCCCATCACTCTGTCCTGCATTGCCCAACTCGCTGAGTTGGACTCCGACTTTATGGGACCCTCTTTTGTGGTGCTGAGACGACTGCCATGCTCAGATCTTCTGAATGCTTGTTCAGGTGCTTCTGTGGGTGCTGCCTGCTTCTGTGTGGGTCTTTGATTTGCTGAGCGCCCCCTCTGTCTCCTCCTCCAAGGGGCGACCTCCTGGTCCTTTCTGAGCCCTGGCAGCACCCAAAACCTTCAAATGTGACTCTTGAAGCTAGCAAGGCTTGTTTGTGGTTTTTCTGCATGGAAAATACTCTGCATCCTGCAGCACGTCGTGGGACATCTTCTGACCAAAGGAGAAGTTCCTGGCACCTTCCGTTGTTGCAGATTCTTTGGCTTCTTCCACCCGGAGGCAGCCCTTTTGTACCTTCATCCGGGGTTTAATGGGCTCCTGCCCCCCCTGGACACTTGCATGACTCTTGGACTTGGTCCCCTGCCTTTACAGGTCCTCAGGTCCAGGAATCCGTCTTCAGTGCTTTGCAGTCAGTTGTTGTCTTTGCAGAATCCCCTATCTCGACTTTACTGTCTTTCTGGGGTAACTTTACTCCTACTTTTCAGGGTCTTGGGTTGGGGTATCTTGGACACCCTTAGTGTTTTCTTACACTCCCAGTGACCCTCTACACACTACACTAGGCCTGGGGTCCATTCGTGGTTTGCATTCCACTTTTGGGGCATATGGTTTTTGTTACCCCTAGGCCTATTTTCTCCTATATTGTTCTACAGTGTTTGCACTACTTTTCTAAGTGTTTTACTTACCTGATTTTGGTTTGTGTGCATATTTTGTGTATTTTACTTACCTCCTAAGGGAGTATATCCTCTGAGATACTTTTGGCATATTGTTACTAAAATAAAGTACCTTTATTTGTGGTAACTCTGAGTATTGTGTTTCTTATTATATAGTGCTAAGTGATATAAGTGGTATAGTAGGAGCTTTGCATGTCTCCTAGTTCAGCCTAAGCTGCTCTGCTATAACTACCTCTATCAGCCTAAGCTGCTAGAACACTTCTCATCTACTATTAAGGGATAACTGGACCTGGCACAAGGTGTAAGTACCACAAGGTACCCACTATAAGCCAGGCCAGCCTCCTACATTGGTGGTGCAGCGATGAGATAAGTATTTATAACTGCTTTACCACTATGTCATTGGTTCTTTTCATAGGAAAAACATATACCAAATACTTCAGAATATACACAGTAACCTAAACAGTTTAACTTTCCTTCTCTAAAACTTTATAAAAAGTTTCTGAAAACTTTTTAAAGTTTTCAAAATATTGAAAAAGTTTTTCTCTGTTCTTTAAAAAGTCCCAAAAACGTTTTTCTCTCTCTGTCCTAAACCTTTTCTATCATGTCTGCAATAGAGCTTACTCCCACGGTTGTCCAGGCAACATATGGGAATCTAAACTTTAAACGTTTATGGGGTCTCTGCATAGAAAGAGGTTTAGCAATTGGTAAGAATCCTACAAAAGATGTTCTCCTTAGCCTTCTCCTAGAAAGTTACCACAACCAGTCTGGCCCATCCCAGGATCAGGAGGTAGAGGAGAGGGGTACCCAGTCAGACTCAAAGGAGTCCCCTCAGGTTGCTGGGGAGGGTTCTTCCAAGGACCTGTCAGCTAACAGGCACCTTTCACTCCTAAAGGCCAGGTTACTAGAGTCCAGTCAGTTAGGGACAGGTCCAATTCTGCCAATTCCCATATTTCTTCTGTGTCTCACAATTCCCAAGCCTCCCACCCTGAGAATAACTTAATAGAAAGGGAACTCAGAAAGCTGAGGATGGAAGAGGCCAGGCTGAAGCTTAAATAGCAGTAGCTGGCCTTAGACAGGGAATCTCTGGATGTGGAAAGGGAAAGGCAGAGGTTGGGGTGAGTTCCCCATGGTGGCCACAGCAGTGTTTTTTATAGTAATCCTTTTAGAGAGCAAGATTCCAGAAACCTGCATAAGATAGTCCCCCCTTACAAGGAGGGGGATGTCAATAACAAGTGGTTTGCTGCACTTGAGAGGGCCTGTATGGTATAGTTGGTCCCTCAAATGCAGTGGGCTGCTATCTTGTGGCTATCTTTCACTGGTAAGGGTAGGGATAGGCTCCTTACTGTCAGGGAAAGTGATGCTAACAACTACATAGTTTTGAAGGATGCACTATTGGATGGATTTGGCTTAACCTCTGAACAATACAGGATTAAGTTCAGAGACACCAGAAAAGAGTCCTCTCAAGACTGGACAGACTTTATAGACAGTTCAGTGAGGGCCTTGGAGGGTTGGTTACATGGCAGTAAGGTGACTGACTATGAAAGCCTGTATAATCTAATCCTGAGAGAGCATATTTTGAACAATTGTGTGTCTGAGTTGTTGCACAAGTACTGGGTAGACTCAGATCTGACCTCTCCCCAAGATTTGGGAAAGAAGGCAGACAAATGGGTCAGAACAAGAGTGAACAGAAAAGTTCATACAGGGGGTGACAAGGATGGCAAGAAGAAGCATGGTAAGTCTTCTGACAAGGGTAGGGACAAAGATAAAAAAACATTCTGAGTCTTCATCAGGCCCACAAAAATCCTCTGGCGGTGATGGGTCCAAATCCTCTTCTCACAATCAGAAAAAGCCCTGGTGTTATTTATGTAAAGTAAAAGGCCATTGGGCAAGTGATGCCACTTGTCCAAAGAAAAACACCAAGGCTCCCACCACCACAACCCCAACTGCAATCTCTAGTGCTCCTAGTAATAGCAGGAAGTCTACTACAAATAGCCAATCCAAGGGTGTAGCTGGGCTCACTATTGGCAGTGTAGTTGGGGTTGGTCTTGTTAGGGAGACCACAGAGGCTGTTTTAGTCTTTGATGGTGGCATTGACTTTGCCACCTTGGTTGCTTGTCCCCTTAATATGGGTAAATACAAGCAACTACCCCTAATTAATGGTGTTGAGGTTCAGGCCTACAGGGACACAGGAGCCAGTGTAACTATGGTGATAGAGAAACTGGTTCACCCTGATCAACACCTACTTGGTCAGCAGTGCCAAGTGACTGATGCTCACAATAACACACTTAGCCACCCCATGGCTGTTGTGAATCTCAACTGGGGGGGGAGGGGTTACTGGTCCAAAGTAAGTTGTGGTAGCCACTGCATTACCTGTAGATTGCTTACTAGGCAATGAATTGGAGACATCAGCTTGGGCTGAAGCGGAGTTGGAGGCTCATGCAGCAATGCTGGGCATTCCTGGGCATATTTTTGCTTTGACAAGGACTCAGGCCAAAAAGCAAAAAGGACAGGGAAACTTGGATCCTGGAACAATGGACCAAGTGCTCCCAAAAGCTAGGGGTAGGAAGGGTAAATCCTTGACCACTATCCCTCCCTCACCAGAAGATTCCCCCTTTGAGGAAGAGGAATCCTCTCCCTGTGCAGAACCTACACCAGATAAGCTGGCAGCAGACACTGCTGAGCTTTTGGGTGCAGGGGGGCCTGCTAGGGAAGATCTGAGTGTGGCACAGCAGACCTGTCCCACACTAGAGGGTTTGAGAGAGCAAGCTGTCAAACAGCAGAATGGGGATGTCAGTGGTAGCCATAAGGTGTATTGGGAAGACAACCTCCGGTATACTGAATCAAGGGGCCCTAAAACTGGAGCTGCCAGGAGACTGTTCATCCCCTTGCAATACAGAGAGTTTCTTCTTGCCTTGGCACATGTCATTCCTTTGGCTGGACATTTGGGCCAAAGTAAAACTTGGGACAGGCTTGTTCCCCTGTTTCGCTGGCCTCACTTCTCAGAGGACAACAAAGAGTTTAGTCGCTCTTGTGTGAGCTGCCAAGCCAGTGGCAAAACTGGTGGCACTCCAAAGGCCCCCTTAATTCCGCCACCAGTGGTTAGGGTGCTCTTTGAAAGGGTAGGGGTTGACATAATTGTCCCCCTTGACCCTCCAACAGCTTCAGGCAATAGGTTCATCCTTGTGGTAGTGGACCATGCCACTAGGTATCCTGAAGCTATCCCCTTAAGGACCACTACAGCTCTTGCAGTGGCAAAGGCCCTCCTAGGAATCTTTTTCAGGGTGGGCTTCCCTATGGAAGTGGTGTCAGACAGAGGTCGTAACTTCATGTCTGCATACCTCAAAGCAATGTGGAAGGAGTGTGGTTTGACATACAAGTTCACTACTCCTTATCATCCACAAACAAATGGTCTGGTTGAGAGGTTTAATAAAACTCTCAATGGTATGATAATGGGACTCCCTGAAAAACTCAGAAGGAGATGGGATGTCCTGTTACCTTGCCTCCTTTTTGCTTACAGGGAGGTACCCCAAAAAGGAGTGGGCTTTAGCCCCTTTAAACTCCTCTTTGGGCGACCTGTGAGAGGTCCCCTTGCACTTGGTAAGGAGGGTTGGGAACAACCTTTAAAAGCTCCTTAACAGGACATTGTGGATTATGTACTTGGCCTAAGATCAAGAATGGCTGAGTACATGAAAAAGGCCAGTAAAAACCTTCAGGCCAGCCAGGAGCTGCAAAAGCAATGGCATGACAAGAAGGCTGTCCTGACTCAGTACCACCCAGGACAGAAGGTTTGGGTATTGGAGCCTGTGGCCCCAAAAGCACTCCAGGACAAATGGAGTGGACCCCCTCTAATTGTTGAGAAAAAGAGTGAGGTTACCTACTTGGTAGACCTGGGCACTGCCATGAGTCCCCTTAGGGTGCTTCATGTCAACCGCCTAAAACCCTAGTATGACAGGGCTGATCTCACCCTGCTCATGGCAACTGATGAAGGACAGGAAGAAGAGAGTGACCCTCTCCGTGATCTCTTCTCCACCACTGAAGCTGATGGCTTAGTGGAGGGAGTAGTACTGGCAGTTTGTCTTACTACTGAGCAGAAAGATAACTGTGTAAATCTTTTAAGTCAGTTTTCTGAACTCTTCTCACTGATACCAGATACCACTACTTGGTGTGAGCATATAATCAATACTGGAGACAGTCTACCTGTAAAAAGTAAGATTTATAGGAAACCTGACCATGTCAGGGACTGCATTAAACAAGAAGTTCAGAAAATGTTAGACTTAGGAGTGATTGAACCTTCAGAAAGCCCATGGGCTAGCCCAGTGGTGCTTGTCCTAAAACCTCACAGTAAGGATGGTAAAAGAGAAATTAGGGTTTGTGTTGACTATAGAGGGCTCAACCAAGTAACTAAGTCAGATGCTCACCTTATACCCAGGGCAGATGAGCTGATAGATACACTGGCTTCTGCCAAGTATCTAAGCAATTTTGATTTAACTGCAGGGTATTGGCAGATTAAATTCAGAAGATGCTAAACGCAAGACTGCATTTTCAACCATTGGAGGGCACTATCAATTCACTGTGATGCCCTTTGGTCTGAAGAATGCACCTGACACTTTTCAAAGGTTGGTGAGCACAGTCCTGCAAGGGTTGGAAGCTTTTAGTTCAGCATATCTGGATGATATAGCTGTCTTTAGCTCCACCTGGGATGATCACCTGGTCCACCTGTGGAAAGTTTTGGAGGCCCTGCAAAAGGCAGGCCTCACTATCAAGGCCTCAAAGTGCCAGATAGGGCAGGGAAAGTGGTTTATCTGAGCCACCTGGTAGGTGGGGAACAGATTGCACCACTGCAGGGGAAGATCCAGATCAATATGGAAGGGGCTCCCCTTCAACTCAAACCCAGGTGAGAGCCTTTTTAGGCCTCACAGGGTACTATAGGAGGTTTATTAAGAATTATAACTCCAATGCAGCCCCTCTTAATGACCTCACTAGTAAAAAGATGCCTAAAAAGGTATTGTGGACATTAGCTGTCAAAAAGCTTTTGATGAGCTCAAACAGGCCATGTGCTCTGCACCTGTCCTAAAAAGCCCTTGCTACTCCAAAAGATTCATAGTCCAGACTGATGCTTCTGAATTGGGGGTGGGGGCAGTGCTATCACAACTTAATACTGAGGGCCAGGATCAACCAGTTGCTTTTATCAGCAGAAGGTTGACCCCTAGAGAAAAGCGTTGGTCTGCCATAGAGAGGGAGGCCTTTGCTGTGGCCTGGGCACTGAAAAAGTTGAGACCATACCTGTTTGGTATTCACTTTATTGTTCAGACAGACCACAAACCTCTACTTTGACTAAAACAAATGAAAGGTGAAACCCCTAAATTGTTGAGGTGGTCCATCTCCCTACAGGGAATGGACTATACAGTGGAACATAGACCTGGGAGTACCCACTCCAATGCAGATGGACTCTCCAGATATTTCCACTTAGACAATGAAGACTCATCTGGGCAAGGTTAGCCTTATTGTCCTTCTTTTGGGGGAAGGGTTGTGTAGGAAAGTACCATCTTGCCTGGCATGTTACCCCCATTTTTACTTGTATGTATGTTTGTTTTTGCTGTGTGTAGGAGGCTGGCCTGGCTTATATTGGGTACCTTGTGGTACTTACACCCTGTGCCAGGTCCAGTTATCCCTTATTAGTAGAATAGAGGTGTTCTAGCAGCTTAGGCTGATAGAAGGTAGCTATGGCAAAGCAGCTTAGGCTGAACTAGGAGACATGCAAAGCTCCTACTAAGCCACTTATATCATATAGCACAATATCATAAGAAAGCACAATACTCAGAGTTTCTAAAAATGTACGGTACTTTATTTTAGTGACAATATGCCAAAAGTATCTCAGAGGATATACTTCCTTAGGAGGTAAGTAAAATACACGAAATATACACACAAACCAAAATCAGGTAAGTAAAACACTGAGAAATATAGTGGAAACACTGTAGAAGACAATAGAATCAAATAGGAGAAAATAGGCCTAGGGGCAACACAAACCATATACTCCAAAAGTGGAATGCAAATCACGAATGGACCCCAGACCTATGGGAGTTTGTAGAGGGTCGCTGGGACTGTAAGAAACCAGTAAGGGTGTCCAGAATACCTCACCCCAAGACCCTAGAAAGTAGGAGTAAAGTTACCCTACTACCCCAGAAAGACACAATAGTCGTGATAGGGGGATTCTGCAGAGACAACTGACTGCAATGCCTGTTCAGGTGCTTCTGCAGGCTATTGACTAATTTTACCAATTCTCATTGGCACACTGGTACACACATATAATTCCCTTGTATATGGTACATAGATACCCAGGGTATTGGGGTTCCAGGAGATCCCTATGGGCTGCAGCATTTCTTTTGGCACCCATAGGGAGCTCAGGCCTGCCACTGCAGCCTGAGAGAAATAACATCCACGTTATTTCACAGCCATTTTTCACTGCACAGAAGTAACTCATAAGTCACCTATATGTCTACCCCTCACTTGGTGAAGGTTAGGTGCAAAGTTACTTAGGGGGTTATTACAACCCTGGCGGACAGTGTTAAAGCCGCGGTAAGACCGCAAACAGGCCGGCGTAAAAAATGGGAATTATGACCGTGGCGGAAACCGCCAACAAAGACAGCCACTTTAACACTCAGACTGCCACGGCGGTACAGACAAACAGCGTGGCGGTCACCGCCAACAGACAGGCGGAAGACAAAGTACCGCCCACAGTATCAAAACCTACCAATCCCCCACCTTTTCCAGGGTGGATTCACCATGGGTAAAAACACGGCAGAAACAGCCATTTCAAAGGGAAAACGCTCACCTCTACACACTCCACGAGGAAGGAGGACACCATGGAGCTGAAACTCCAAATACTCCCTGCGATAGTCTTCCTGTTCCTGTACGACCATCATCAACGCTGGCGCCAAAGACAACGGTGAGTACTGCACCTACGACATAGGGGAGGGGGAGGCAAAAGTCAGGGACACACACACACGCAACACCCCCACCCCACCCCGACCCTCACCCACTACAACACTCACACCAATGCATATCCAAATATTACAGTAACAACCCCCAAACCCCCCGGGAGAATGCAAAGACAAAAGGAAATGAGTGCAACCATTGTAATATATCAAAATACAGTAACCAAATATATACAGATAAATATACACATTCAACAAAATATACATCACAATTAGTAGTGCAGGTAATGCACCATTCAATGTCTGTGGACCACTGGTCCCAAAATGAATGGGCGAGGCCCACATCAGATACCTGATCAAAACGGAGAGAACACTGCTGGGGCATCAGATAGAAATGCAACAGGCACCTCAGGGGGAAGGGAAGGGGGGCACCTCTTCCGGATGACTGCACCACGCCAGATCCATGAGGGGGCTCCATGCCCATTGATGTATCCTGGGGAGTGCAAAGCCACAGTCTCTCAAGTCTCTACAGTGGGTGGTTTGCCCACTGTTCAATCCTGGGGAGTGCAAAGCCACAGTCTCACAAGTCTCTACAGTGGGTGGTTTGCCCACTGTTCAATCCTGGGGAATGCAAAGCCACAGTCTCACAAGTCCCTACAGTGGGTGGTTTGCCCACTGTTCAATCCTGGGGAGTGCAAAGCCACAGTCTCTCAAGTCTCTACAGTGGGTGGTTTGCCCACTGTTCAATCCTGGGGAGTGCAAAGCCACAGTCTCTCAAGTCTCTACAGTGGGTGGTTTGCCCACTGTTCAATCCTGGGGAGTGCAAAGCCACAGTCTCACAAGTCTCTACAGTGGGTGGGTTGCCCACTGTTTAATCCTGGGGAGTGGAAAGCCACAGTCTCTCAAGCATCTACAGTGGGTGGTTTGCTCACTGTTCAATCCTGGGGAGTGCAAAGCCACAGTCTCTCAAGTCTCTACAGTGGGTGGTTTGCCCAAAGCCATATCCTGAGGAGTGCAAAGCCACAATCTCTCAAGTCTCTACAGTGGGTGGTTTGCCCACTGCCATATCCAGGGGCGTGCAAAGCCACAGTCTCTCAAGTGGATAACAGTCTCCACTGGTTCTGGCGGGGGACTGGTGCCCAGAGTGCTTCATCCTGGTAAGGACAGACAGAGTGGATGCTGTTCTCCACTGGTTCTGGAGGGGAACTGGTGCCCAGAGTGCATCACTCTCCCCGTGACGGTCCCAGTTCCGTCACTGCCCCTGCCGCACATGGGCTAGCGGTGCTTGAGTTGGCGGTGCTTGCCCTGTTCAGCGGTGCTTGCCATGGTGGTCTTTGCCCTGTTCAGCGGTGCTTTCCCTGTTCAGCGGTGCTTGCCATGGCGGTCTTTGCCCTGTTCAGCGGTGCTTGCCCTGTTCAGCGGTGCTTGCCATAGCAGTCTTTGCCCTGTTCAGCGGTGCTTGTCCTGTTCAGCGGTGCTTGCCATGGCGGTCTGTGCCCTGTTCAGCAGTGCTTGCCATGGCGGTCCTTCATTGTCCAGCGGGGCTGTGGCTGCCGGGGCCCTCCTGGGCACTGACTCTGGTGGTGGCCTCCTGGTCAGTGACGATCAGGCTGCCCTCCTGGGCACTGACTCTGGCGGTGGCCTCCTGGCCACTGACGATCGGGCTGCCCTCCTGGGCACTGACTCTGGCGGTGGCCTCCTGGCCGGCCACTGACGATCGGGCTGCCCTCCTGGGCATTGACTCTGGCGGTGGCCTCCTGGCCACTGACGATCGGGCTGCCCTCCTGGGCACTGACTCTGGTGGTGGCCTCCTGGCCACTGACGATGGGGCTGGCAGTGGCCTCCTGGGCAGCGGGGATGATGGCGGTCTTCTCCGCCGTGCTGCTCTTCCTAGACTTTGGCGATTTCTTCTGCCCCTTCACCACCTTGGGAGGAGTCACAGCTGAGTGGACACTCCCCCCGGGACCCTTGTGAGTGGCTTTGCCTGCTGGAGTCTTCCCCCTCTCCCGCCGGGCACTGTCCAACTTCTGGTGCTTCACAGGGTGGGAACTGGCTGTGCTGTGGCTCCATGTCACACTGGCTGCCCTGGTGCCCAGTGCACTCCACATACCTCTACCAGGCACCACTGGTACCGGTGATTTTTTGGCTGAGGTGCTAGTACGGGACCTATGAATTGGAGGGGGGGGTGATGGCAAAGAGGTCAAGCTTGCTCAGGAAAAGTTTCTTAGGAACACTGGGACGGGTAGCTGGAGGGGGTCTGGGAGTGGAGGAAGAGGATGTGGTTTTAGGAGGTGTAACTTTTGTGGCTTTGGGTGCAGGTGCATGCGCTGGAGGCTGTCGTGAGGTGGATGGCTGTTGGGTGGGTGTGTGCCTGCGTTTGTGTACTTTGGGAGGGGGCGTCACAGACACACTGGGAGAGGACACAGGGGACGTGTAAATGGTAGTGGGGGTGGTGAGTGCAGGTGAGCGGGGTGTGGTGGTGGGTGTGCTGGTGCGGGACCTAGTGGCTGTAGTGGTAGTGCATGCAGGTGAGAGTGTAGACGACACTGGGAGGGAGGAGGGAGGAGGGAGACGACGAGGAGGGAACACAGTGGGGGCAGTGGATGTTGCTGTGTCTGTATGTGTGTGATGCTTGTGTGAGTGCCTGTGGGATGTGTGGTGCTTATGTTTGCCTGAGCTTCCCTTGTGTCTTGATGTGTGTGCAGGCTGGTCTGATGGTGTGCTTGGGATAGGCTGGGGTACAGGGGATTGGGTCTGGGTGGAGGAAGTTGGAGGGGGGAGGCTAGAGACAGGGACAATGGCTGCCATCAGTGCTGAGGCCAGAGATTGCAGGGTTCGATGAAGGGCAGCCTGACCAGAATGAATGCACTCCAGGAATGCATTTGTGTGTTGCAATTCCCTTTCTACACCCTGGATGGCATTCAAAATGGTAGACTGCCCAACAGTGAGGGACCTGAGGAGGTCAATGGCCTCCTCACTGAGGGCAGCAGAGGTGACAGGGGCAGGGGCTGAGGTGGCTGGGGCGAAGGTGATGCCCACCCTCCTGGGTGAGCGGGCACGGGGCGAAGGCTGAGGGGCTGCTGGGAGGGCGGTGCTGGTGGGGGGGTGGCGGCTGTACCTGTAGATGTTGGGGGCACAGATTTTGCCGCCACCACAAGGGAGCTCCCATCGGAGGACGAGTCTGTGTCGCTGGTTGCTGATCCTGTGACCGCCGTGAAGCTCCCCTCGCCCCCCGTCCCACTGGTGTATTCAGAGTCTGTGGTGTGGCCCTCCATGCCCTTGTGGAAAGCAGCTCCCTCGTGCTCCGGTGCCACTGTACCTCTGCCTGATGATGCTGATGCACACAAGAACAGGGAGAGCACAAAAAGGGGGGGGTGATGACAGAAGAAAGACAGGTTGAGTGCATGGCTTACTGCTACCGTTGGCGGACAATACAGACACAGCAGCCCCCTGCACTACGCCGCGCTGTTGGGGTCTACAGATGCAGTTCCTGGGATATGGCCTACATGGCTATGGTAGACATCAGCACACATAGATGATACAGGGGCATGTATACCTGTACTTGGCACTCTACAGAGGTGGGGTGGAGTGCCACATGGCCTGCATTACGGAGAGGCCTAGCCTACGGAACTCGCCCTGGCCTAGGGAAACCCACAGCCCTCCTCCCCCACCCAGACACCTTCACTGCACGCAAAGTTCGCAGAATGATGTTGTACTCACCCCCTTGTGTCTGCTGTGATGCCCTCAAGCGCCCATCCAACTCAGGGTAGGCCACCGCCGGGATCCGGAACATCAGGGGGTCATGGTTCGACGGGCACCCCTCCCACGTTGGGAAGCCATCCCCAGCTGAGCCTCCGCTGTCTTCTTGCTCCAGCGGCGAATGTCCTCCCATCTTTTCCGGCAGGGGTGCTCCGTCTCTGGTGGACCCCCAGGGTCCGGACGTCCTTGGCGATGGCACGCCAAATATCCTACTTCTGGTGGGCGCTGACCTACATGACTTGTACAGGGGAAGAAGAGAAGTCATTAGCAACTGCACCGTCGAAGAGAGTGTCCCACATCCCTAGCCTTGCCATGTGGCACATGCATTCACAGTCCTTCATGCATGCAGAACTCTGCCCCCTTCCTGCTTACAACCAGCCCTCTCCACACAGGCATAGCCCATACAACATGCTCCCTGTGTACTCACCTGTTGGTCTGAAGGACCGTAGAGTAGCGTGTACTGGGGGAGGACCCTGTCCACGAGCTTCTCCAACTCCTGTGCAGTGAAGGCATGGGCCCTTTCCCCAGACGCACGAGCCATTGTCTCTTCCAGACCGAGGTCACAGCAGCACTTGCACTGTAGGTCCTCTCCTGTCAAGGATCAGGTATCGAATGGTTCAACAGATAGAAAATGGTGGTCACGTCCGCAGCGGTCACGTCCGCGGCGGTGCGTATCATCACCGCCGGGGCACGTCCTCATTGGCTCCTGGGACCCATAGGGTCCAATGTAAACCAATGCAGCATTGCACCGCGGTCTTCGACCGCCTACCGCGACGGTGTACAACGCCAGTGCAGTTACCTCACATCCCATAGTCCCAGTTTAGAGGTCAGGCAGCCGCCATTTCAGGGGCCCACATGGCTTCATTTTCAACTGCGTCACACATACCTAGGCCTGGACTCAACACACATACAGACAACTTTTGGGATTTTGTTTCGTGTTCTGTGTACACTGTGGGTACATACCTCTGAGTTGTATGACTCTGTGGTCGCTGTTATGCTTCCTAGGCACCGTCATCTGGGACATGTGAGTAGATGGCGGAATCCTCCGGTGTACCGACCGCTGGTGGACCTGTTGACAATGGAGGAGCGACATTTAATCATCACCTACAGGTTTGACCGTGCCACAATCCAGGAACTGTGTACCCAGTTGGAGCCTGACCTGATGTCAGCTATCCGCCATCCCACAGGGATTCCCCCTCAAGTGCAGGTGCTATCAGTGCTCCATTTCCTTGCAAGTGGGTCATTACAAACAACAGTGGCCATGGCATCAGGGATGTCCCAGCCTATGTTTTCCAACGTGTTGTCCAGAGTGTTGTCTGCCCTGCTGAAACACATGAGGAGCTACATCGTTTTCCCTCAGGTGGAGGATTTGGCTACAGTTAAAGGTGACTTCTATGCCCTTGGACATATCCCCAACATCATAGGTGCCATTGATGGGACCCATGTAGCTCTGGTCCCCCCCCCACAGGAGTGAACAGGTGTACAGGAACCGGAAGAGTTATCATTCAATGAATGTACAGATGGTATGTTTGGCAGACCAGTACATCTCCCAGGTAAATGCTATGTTCCCTGGCTCAGTGTATGACGCCTACATCCTGTGGAATAGCAGCATCCCTTATGTGATGGGTCAACTCCAGAGGCACCGTGTGTGGCTATTAGGGGACTCTGGTTACCCCAACCTGTCATGGCTACTGACCCCAGTGAGGAATCCCAGGACCAAGGCAGAGGAACGCTACAATGAGGCCCATGGGCGGACTAGGAGGGGGATCGAACGCACCTTCGGCCTCCTGAAGGCCAGGTTCAGGTGCCTCCATATGACAGTTGGTTCACTACTCTACTTACCAAGGAAGGTGTGCCAGATCATCATCGCCTGCTGTATGCTTCACAATCTGGCTTTACGACGCCAGGTTCCTTTTCTGCAGGAGGATGGTCCAGATGACGGTGTTGTGGCAGCTGTGGAGCCTGTGGACAGTGATGAGGAGGAAGCAGAGGAAGAAGACATTGACAACAGGGACTCAGTTATCCAGCAATATTTCCAGTGACACACAAGTGAGAACACATTCCTGCCTACTACAAGTACTTTCACACTTCTAACTCTATCCTGTCTGTCAATTTCAACCAGTATATGGTAACTGAGTTGTACATTTCCATTACGGTTTCACAGGTGTGGTTACCAACGTGTGTCATCTGCTTACATTCCTCATGGACTTGTGATGTGTGACGTAGGTATGTTGACATTACATTTGAGAACGGATTTTGTCACTGTCATTGGTAATACACATTTTCAAAATCACAGACTGACTCCACATTGTTTTGTGGTTCAGGGGTGTTTATTGAAGTACTGAATATTGGAGGGGGTGGTAAAATGGTGAGGGGTGATGGTGGAGGAATGTCCATGGCAGAGTCCAGTCTATTAGTCTCACAGGTGCACTGCCCATATGGGCATAGGAAGTGGAGCTGGGGCACTTCCAATATGGACAGGGTTACAAAGTGGGACAGTGGGATGACAATCAGGGTGGTCTCATTTCTTGGCGGGGGGCTTGCCATCGTGCTCTGTCCTGTTCCTTAATCTCAGGGACCGCTTGCAGGGTGGTTCTCCGTCTGCAGGGGTGGGGTGCTGGTGTGGTGGTCCTGTGGCCGTGCCTCCTGTCCACTAGCGCCGGCGGAGGTGGTGGGCAGTTCATCGTCCATGCTAGTGTCAGGGGCCCCTTGGAGTGCCACGGTGTCCCTCCTGGTGTTAAGTATCTCCTTTAGCACACCTACGATGGTGCCCAGGGCGGAGCTGATGGTTCTGAGTTCCTCCCTGAAGCCCAAATACTGTTCCTCCTGCAGGCGCTGGTTCTCCTGGAACTTGGCCAGGACCGTAGCCATCGTCTCCTGGGAGTGGTGGTAGGCTCCCATGATGGAGGAGAGGGCTTCGTGGAGAGTGGGTTCCCTTGGCCTGTCCGCCCCCTTGCGCACAGCAGCCCTCCCAGTTCCCCTGTGTTCCTGTGCCTCGGTCCCCTGGACCGTGTGCCCACTGCCCCCCGGTCCCTGTTGTTGTTGGGGTGGTGGGTTATCCTGGGTTCCCTGTAGTGGTGGACACACAGCTGATTCACGTGTCCTGGGGACGGAGGTATGGGCCCGCTGGGTGGGTGCTGTGCTGGTGTTACCAGAGGGTGGAAGGTCTGTGGTGGGCTGTGCCTGTGCGAGGGGAACCGACGGTCCCGAGACACACGATGGTCCTGGCTGGTCATCTGGATCCAGCTGGTCAGAGCTGCTGTCATCACTGTGGGCCTCTTCTGTGGGTGGGGTAGAGATGTCTGGACCCTCCTGTCTGGTGACATTGGGTAGTTGTCCTGCAGGGGTGTAAAAGCATGATTATTGCATGTGTGTGTGTCATGTTGTGCAATGGGTGGGTGAGTGTGTACCCCGGTGCTAGCATTCCTGTGTGGGGGCTTGTGTGATGATGGTTGGGGGGGGTTATGGGTATGTGCAGTGGGCATGCTTTAGTGAGGGGTGTCCATGCTTAGTTGTGTCATGAAGGGCTTGGTGTTGGGATGGGTGGTTTGTGTTATTAGTACATTAGTGAGGAGTTGGAGTGATGGGGGAGGGGGTGAGGGTGGGGGTCTGTGATAGCATGCAGGTAGGGTGGGGAATATGATAGTTAAGATTTGACTTACCAGAGTCCATTCCTCCACCGACTCCTCCGAGGCCCTCAGGATGCATAATGGTCAAGACCTGCTTCTCCCATGTTGTTAGTTGTGGGGGAGGAGGTGGGGGTCCGCCGCCAGTCCGCTGTACCGCGATGTTGTGCCTGGAGACCACGGAACGCACCTTCCCCCGTAGGTCGTTCCACCTCTTCCTGATGTCCTCCCGATTTCTTGGGTGTTGTCCCACTGCGTTGACCCTGTCGACTATTCTTTGCAATAGCTCCATCTTCCTTGCAATTGAGGTGTGCTGCACCTGTGCTGCAAATAGCTGTGCCTCTACCCATACGATTTCCTCCACCATAACCCTGAACTCCTCCTCCGAGAACCTGGGGTGTCTTTGCCGTGCCATGGGGTGGTGTAGGTGATGTGTGGGGTGGTGTATGTGGTGATGAGTGTGGTGATGTGTAGTGGTGTGTGGTGTTTTGTGTGTGGATGTTGTGTGGGTGATGGTGTTGTGTGCCTCTGTGTGGTGGGGTTGTCTATGCTGTGCAGTCTTTCTGGCCTTCGTCAACATTTTCGGTTGGAGGGGTTTGTGTGTGATGTGGGTGTGTGTTTTATATAGTATTGATTGTGTGGGAGTGGTGCTTGTATGTGTATCAGGTGTGTGTATTTGGAATTGTCCAATGTGGCGGTGTTTTGGAGATGTGTGTGTATTTTGAGCGCAGCGGTGTGTACCGCCAATGGAATACCGCGGTTGAAAGACTGCCACGTAGATTCGTGGGTCGTGATAGCATGGGCTTGTTTCTGTTGGCGTGATGGTGGAGGATTTGTTTTCTCCAGTTTATCACTGACCTTTGGTGTGGCGGACTTGTGTGGGTGTCTGAATTTCGGCGGATTCCGAGATGTGGGTTATAATAGCTGTGGCGGATTTCCGTGGCCGCGGCAGTGTGTTGGCGGTCTTCTGCACGGCAGTAAGCGGCTTTTACCACCAATGTTGTAATGACCCCCTTAGTGTGTGGGCACCCTGGCACTAGCCAAGCTACCCCCACATCATTCAGGGCAAATTCCCCGAACTTTGTGAGTGCGGGGACACCATTACACGCGTGCACTGCACATAGGTCACTACCTATGTGTAGCGTCACAAGGGTATCTCCGAACATGGCCCTGTAACATGCCTAAGATCATGGAATTGTCACCCCAATACCATGCCTGGCCTCCTACATGCATCCAATGTGGGAAACATTTTAAGGACCATTAAAGCATAATATTTTGCACTTGAAAGGTACCCTTTCAGTACAAAAACCTATGCTAGACTCATGCAGACAACCTTACACTATGATGCAAAGGTGAGTGCATGGCATTTGGCAGCCCAATTGCGCGCCAGCTTTAAGGAGAAAGTAGTATAATGCCATATCTCTGAAGCTATGGCACTATGCTTCTGGTTTCCTCTCACATAACAAAGAACAGCAACTTTGAGTGCTGTGCTGCATTGTGTCTGAGTTTTATAATTCTGGGCTACAGAATCCTTAGGTATACTGTGGAAGTGGGGCCTATGAAAAGAGCAACAAAAGGATATGATTTCCTACATGAAAAGAAGTTTTTGCTGAACTGTGGCAGGGTGGGATCTTTATGTCTAATCGATTATACTACGTCGGAGTGGGTGAGATTAAAGTGCCACTTTCCGACATGCCATGACTGACTATTTGGTTTCCCTTAGGCCCAGTGGACAACCCTAGTCGGTCCACCTTACCATATTTCTGCAGTCAAATATCTGCTTCACCACTCTACATTATCCCAATCCCTCAAACTGCACCCTCCCCTTTGTCACACCCACCCATCTGAAAAACAGGGAGGTAAATGTGCACACTAGACAAGTAGGCCAGATGTACAAAGCCATTATCAACTGCATACCTTGCAATTTGCTAAATCACAGGGTTTGAGACAGCTTACTGTGTTTTTGTAATGTACTAAATTCAATATGTGATTTGGTAACAAGTTACTGAAAACAATGTGGATTTGGGAAAGGCATAACTATTTGGTAGGATTGTATTTAGGACATCCAAATAGCTATTTGTTGAGGGGACAGCAACAATTTACTGCCTGGTACCCAATAACCCTCCCAAAAAATATTAAAATACAATATTTTTTTAAAAGACAGTCAGCATGGGGAGCAATGTAGCATGCAACACATGGGAAACAGCAACATGAAACAACATGTAGTGTGGGGCGGGTGTTTCAGGGGGAGAAACACACTAAAGAGAGAAGTGGCAAACACATGCACATGCATTCCCTTAGGATGTTTAAGTAACAAAGAAAAAAGCTGTTCCTCAAAAGTGAACAGTGAAAGGACAGAAGACGGCCAATCGGAATGATGGTAAAAAAGTATGGTCCAGTATACGGACAGGCACAAGATGGGACAAACAAAGATTTTCAAATAGGAAGCAATCAAATGATAGTGACGATTAAGCCAACCAATGGTAACCAACGGGAGGGCTAAAACCCCTGCAAGTTCAAAATAAGTCTTTTGCAAACTCATTGTTTGCACTGTCTGATGGGATTGACCTAAAAGTGGATGAATGGAGACAGAGTTACAGAAAGAACATAAAGGTGGCCCGATCAACAAATACTCTGAAAGACAGGTATGCATCTACCAGGGATACAGTCAGTGCTTAATTTAAACAGGTGGTTGCAAGTGGGTCCAGCAGCACTCATTTTTGGTGATCAGAACTTTTTTTCCTCATCAAACTTCAACCTGAAAAAAGGGGGAAAGAAGGAGGAAGGCAAAGGAAAGAAGGAGGAAGGGAAAGACAGCAAAATATTGTCAAAGGGAAAAAGCAGATATGAACAAAACATAGAGGACTGAGATAAAGGAAAAGGGAATATCTGGTGCTAGAGTAAGGAGGCCTGAGGTGGAATCAAGACTACGCAGCCTTGGTATTCAACTCTTGACATTCAATAGTGCACGCTGTGGGATTCTGAGCAAACAAATGGGCCCAGCATTTGTTCTTTTGCAAACTAAGCAGTGGATACAGTAGTGGAGAAAATGGAGAAAGGCATAGGTCTGCTGCCTGTATCCAGTGCAGGTTAGCTCTGCTGTCTGCAACAGGTGAGAGGTAGCCTGGCTGTCTGAGACAAACCAGGGATGACTGCTTTCTGCACTGTTAAAATATACAAAATGTGATGGATGGAAAACTTGAATTGATCTCATCCACTGGTAATTACTCGGGCGACATCCCAATCCATTGTTCTTTTGCACACCATGTCACCTCAGTTTGTACCCAGCCATATTCAAATCAATCTTGTCCATGCTCCAATGGGAACAGTCCAGACCAAACTGCTGTCATTGGCTGAGATTAATTCAAGCATTCCATCCATCAACTTGTATTTTTTGCTTTCTGTACTGAGCAAAAGATAAACCCTCAAATGCTTTAAACTTTTTTTTTCTCTCTCTCTTTGTAAGCATGGATGAAAATGCGTAGCTGTCTGTCTGAGCTCACCAGAGGGTAGATCAAACAATGTAGCGATGGAATACAATGAAAATCTGGCAGGTATTAGTAAAAAATTGAATATCCCACAGCAGTTTCAAACACTTCATTAAGAACATACCTATTTTAACCATTATTTATAGTAAAAGAACATGTTTGGGTCACTTGTTCATATCTGTAATCACGTGTTCTGATTGGTGTCATAATTCAACATTTAGCAACTAAGGGGCCTAAGAGACCCTAGCGCCACGTTCATTATTGTGATTTTTTTAATGCTAATGTGGCCCAACGAGGCCAAAATCCTTGCACCATATGTACAAAGTGGCGCAATGCATGCATTGCTCCACTTTGTAACCCTTTGTGCTACATTATGCCTCTGCCAGCCATTATGTATGCAAAGGGGCGTTCCCCCATTAAGGGGGGCTGAAAAAATGGTGCAAAGAAATCTAAGAGATTTCTTTGCGTCATTTTTTTCAGCACTTTTAACGCCTGCTCATAGCAGGCGTTAAAAGGGGCACACCATTATTTACGGTGGGCCTCAATGGGCTTTGCAGGATTAGCGTCAACATTTTTTATGCTAATCCTGCAAAGCTACGGACTAGCATAAAAAATGATGACGCTTGTCCCCTAACTACTGCCATGGTGCGCCATATTTTAAATACGGTGCACACGTAGTGGCATTGGGGAGCGCTAAGGGGCACAAGAAAAGTGGCACTGCACTGTGTGCAGCAGCACTTTTCTTAAATATGCCCCAAAATATCCAATAAGGTTTAAGCCCATACCAGTATCCTTAAAAAATCGCCAGATTTTAATTGGATGTACCAATGTAGGTTTATAGGGTCCTCATTTGAATTTTGGCTAAGTATGCCACCTTGATTTCAGCCTCGACTTCTGCAAGTTAAGTCTTTACGGTAACATGACTGAATCAAACTTCGCGATGGCAAATGGATCTTGGTTCTCTATATTTCACAATAGGAACAATTACTGTAAATTATGCACATTGCAGTATAGTGGTAGCACAATTTACATTTAATTTAAAAACTCATCCATGCTCGCGCAATATTGCAAGGCTGAATGCCTCCGCGTGCTGTTATCTCTGGAGTTTGTGCTTATGGAGTGCAGATGCCACTTAGCATGCGAAATTACTGGGATTAAGATTGCAATTGTCATCAGGGTTTATGTAGCATATAATGTATTTCCAAGAATATATTTATGCTTTGAATTTTCTGCCCTTCACATATCTAGCCAGACTGCGTGAATCATGGGCTGTAGAAAGGACAGGCTTAGAAGGGTAGACAGAAGGGTCAGGATGTGATTAGTGAGCTGTAAAGGATGTCAGAAGTCAGCATGCCATGCACTGTTGATGCCAACACGGATCAGCCGTGGGCAGGCAGCAAGGGTAAAGGTGACGGGTTAAACAAAGTGCAAAGCTGCAAGAGATATGCGAACAGTGTAAGATAAAAATGGGTATTTCTCAGATCAGTTTAGTGTCATCTGCGAAATGATTTAACGTGACAGCTTCTCAATGTCTTTAATCACGACAGGCCTTTAGACCTGTGGGGCCATGGGTGGATAAAAAAATGAGGGGTCTCGCTGTTGAAAATAACAATGATAATGTAGACCTCTGTGATGGGCAACATTCAGTCATAAAATCCGTACAAGAAATGAAGTACTACTTTATTATGGTTAAACAAATATGATTACATATGCTTCAGTACCAGCATCGTTACATATCCCAGGAACAGTGTCTATGCTTCCCTGTTACACAATGGCCCACTATTGGCTCAAAATCCCTTTATTGTTTAACTCCTATGAGGTAGATATAACTGTTGTTTGCACAGAAGTGAGTGTTGATTTAAAGGTGTAGCACAGGTCCCTGAAACCCCGTGGAGTGGGGTTAAGGGGGCACCCTTCAGGGGACCCAATTCAAGTTGAGGACTATAGTTGGACATTTCCCTATCTGCAGGGTTATCTCCAAACTTTTTGCCTTTCTCCTACTGTTTTCCTGACCCACTTTTTGTTGACTTTAGTACTCTGGGCACTTCACCACTGCTAATCACTGGTAAAGTGCATTTGCTCTCACCTCTAAAACGTGGTATAATTGGCTTACACCTGTTTGGCTTCTTTAATTTACCTGTAAATCCCTTGTAAAGTGGTTTACTATATACCCAGCACCTGTAAATTAAATGGTACTATTGGGCCTGCAGCACAGATTGCCCCATCCAATAATGTAGCGTTTCAAACCTGTCTCAGGCCTGCCATTACAGGGCCTGTGTGTGCAGTTTACTGTACATTCACTGGGAGAGTCAAACTACTTGCCAAGGCCTAACCTTCCTTTTTACTACACCTAAGTCACCCCTAAGGTAGGCTCTAGACAGCCCCATGGGCAGGGTGCTGTGTATGTAAAATCTAGGACACATAAGTTTATGTGCTACATGTCCTAGTAGTGACAAACAGCCTATTTAGTTTTGGTAGTGAAAAATCATGCTTACTCATGTTGGTGGATTTTTCATTGCTAATTTAGAAATGCCACTTTTAGAAAGTGGGCATGTCTTTGTGCTTATGACTCTAGTTCTTTGCAGTCTGACTCCAATCCATGTCTGGGGCAGAGAGACAGCTCCACTTAGTGCATACTTTCCTGACAGCCAAAACACAGGCAGGGCCAGGTCTGACAGAAAAGGCATCTGCATACTGATTAGTCATTCTAGGCTGGGAAGAGGGAAAGTCATTCACACCTTACATGTCAATAGGCCGTGTCCTGCCTTCACACAATGGACTGATTTCCCCCTACTGATGTCTGGAAACAGGCCCCAGTGGAAAAGGGTGTTGTGTTTCACTTGAAAGGGTCCCTTGACAAAAGCATTTCTGAATATATGTAGAAGGGCTCTTGCCCCATGATTTCAGAGCACTTTTTTTGAACTGGGACCGAACCTCTGTCAGAAGGACTGCTGGGCAGCACAAAGGACTCATCTGGACTGGTATTCTGTTTGCTGCCCTGCTGCCTGGTGTCTTTTGGGTGGCGTAAAGGACACATCTGGATTGCTTTTCTGCTTGCTGTCCTGTTGCCAGCTGCCCCTTGACTCTGGTCCTTAAGGCACTGGGGGTCTGCCTCGAGGGATTGTGTTGTAATGATTCATACATGCTAATTTTGTGCAAATTAGCAGAGGCCGGTCTTACTGTAAAAAAAAGAAAAGTGTAAATTTAGAGTTACCTCTGTGACATACTTGGGGCATACCATCTCTGGTGAGGGAATCAAACCGAAGTTGGAATTGGTTGATTCCATAATTCGTGCTCCTGTAGAGACTTGAGAGACTGTGGCTTTGTACTCCCCAGGATTGGACAGTGGGCATGGAGCCCCCTCATGGATCTGGTGTTGTGCACTAATCCGGCTGAGGTGCCCCTCCCTTCCCTTCCCCCTGAGGTGCCTGTTTTATTTCTATCTGATGCCCCAGCAGTGTTCTCTCCATCTTGTTCGGGTATCTTGTGTGGGCCTCGCCCATGCCTTTTGGGCCCAGTGGTCCGCGGACTATAATGGTAGAATCCCTTGGACTTGTATTCTTGGTGTATATATTTATTTACAGTGTGAAAATCTGTCTATGCATATATTTTTGATTCAAGGCTTTGAATATATTACAATCATTCGACTCATTTCCTTTTGTCCTTGCATTCTTCCAGGGGGGTTTGGGGGCTGTAACTGTAATGTATCATGATGTATTAGTGTGTGTGTTGTCGTGGGTGAGGGTGGGGGTGGGGGGTTTGAGTGTTGCGTGTGTGTGTCACTGTTTTTTCCCTCCCCCCTCCCCTGTGTCGTAGGTGCAGTACTCACTGTGGTCTTCGGCGCCGGCGTTCATGCTCCTGGTAGAGGAGCAGGAAGATAAAGGCTGGAAGAATCTGGAGCTCGGGTTCCATGGCGTCCTGGTTCCTCGTGGGGTGTTTGGAGGTGAGAGTTTTCCCTTCCAAGTTCTGTTTTCACCGTGTTTTTGTTCGCGGTGAATCTGCCCCGGAAAAGGTGGCGGATTGGACTGTTGTAATTCTGTGGGCGGTACATTGTTCTCCGCCTGTCTGTTGGCAGTTACCACCGCGGTGTTTGTTTGTACCGCCTTGGCGGTCGGAGTGTTAAAGTGGCTGTCTATGTTGGTGGTTTCTGCCACGGTCGTAATTCCATTTTTTTCTGCCGGCCTGTTGGCGGTTTTACCGCCGCTTTAACACTGACCACCAGGGTTGTAATGACCCCCATAATTTAAAAAAAAAATAAGCTATGCTCTAAACAAAGCTTCCCTACCCCATATCTGCCAATTTTTTGTTCCCCATGTACTCTTCACATCAGTATTGTTCTTCCAGTACTCACAACCTTCAAGAGTAAGTCTGGAAACAAATGAATTTGAATGAAGCAGTTTTGTGTTTTTGTGTTGGTTAGCAATATTTTCCTCATTTTTTAAGGTGGTAATTTGAAATAATATGACTATTTCAAGTGTCATGCCCAGTGAAATATGTCAACTTTTCTACATATTTTTTGGAGCCCCCCGCAGGTGGAGTCGGCCAATGTTCCCATTGTGTGTAATTGAAAACTGATCTGAGTTTGCTAGCTCAGGGCAGAAAGTAATGTCCCCATTGGGCTATAATAGACCATTTCCCCAGAATTCACTCAGGTCATATACACATCTTCACTTTCAAATACAGTGTAGTATTCAAGATAACAGAGGATAGAATCAGCTATTTTAATATACCAGTCATTGGAAACAACACCAGGTGTAATAACATCAGTCATTGATATTTTAAACACATTTGGAATTTGAATGACTTAAGTAGGACTGTAAATGTTGAAGGACACTTTATCCAAAACAATCCCTTCTCGAATCGGAACTGCTGAAATGATCACAAAGGACAAATCTCTTTGAATTTTATGGGAACATAAGGATGGTGTTAAAACCTCATCCATCGCCTCAATGGCAGAGTGTTCAGGAGAATAATGACCATTTATCAGTAGAAAGAATACAATGACAAAACCACTACAAAGCAGAAAGGCAAGCAATGACAAAAGTATCCACAGGTAAATCCATGGATAAACCATTTGGTTATTTTTTAGCCCTATGTACGGCGTACATGTCTTTGATAGTTTCTGTTGCAGAAGCAGATGAGTCAGACGAAAGTTATCAATGTCGATGAAATAACCAGAAGCAGTTTGTGCAAACACAGGAGCCGGTGCAGTGCTGGTTTATGGATCCACTTGTTGTGGAGGTGCATAGTAGGCAATGCCGTCTGTTTGTGTTGAACTAGAGTAGTATAGTTCCAAATCTTCGAAGTGTCTTGTCAGTGAAGTGGCGATTGGAATAAGCAGAAAAACTCATTGTCTGCCCTCTCCAAGCTCAAGGAAGCAATTGTATCATTGCTGTACACATTGGTGCTTGCAGAAACATTGTTTGCTGCTTGTAAAGGTATATCCTGTTGGGTAGTGAGAGCGGAGCGGGTACTACCCAAAGGAAACCTCCTGGTCTACTGTGCAGGATAGGCAACAATGGACAATTTGATGTTGTTAATAGAGGCACATCTGTTCCCTTTGGAACCAGGCAGAGGTGGAAGGTTGACAGTTCTGGTACCATGTATCCCCTGGACTGGAACCAGTACTGTGTAGAATGGGCCAAACTCCTTCTTCACAGCATTCTTTTCACAAAACAGATCCCCAACGCTATCAATTCAGTCTGTAGATGTTGTTGACAAATCCATTATTCCCAAGGTGGTGGTACAGGTGGATGAATTGTCATCTCAAAATTGTTGTAGATCCTGTGAAACAGCGACACGCACATTCATGTCAAATGGTGTGCCTGCCGCCACCACGCCAAGACCATCAAGATCTGGGAAATACAAAGGTATCCCGAATAACACCTCATAAGGGCGTAGACCTCCAAAGGACCTTCTGGGCAGATTATTTAATGCTCTCTGGACCCTATTTAGGTGATGAAGCCAACTACGGCCTTAACCTAATACTCTTGTTGTTAAGGAATGCTTTAAGTCTCGATTCCTCCTCTCCATAACCTAATTACCCTCGGGATTGTATGGGGAGGAGTAATGGAGCTCAACACCAATCGTCCTCATGGTGTGCCTGAATGCACTAGAAGCAAAAGCAGGGCACTGGTCCGAATGGAATGCTGCAACTGCATATGTACCGATAAAGACCTGCAAATCTTCAACAACAGTTTAAGTGTTAGCCGACAGTTGTGGCCATACCCACAGGAATATAGAACAGGAATCAGCAGTGACTAAGATGAATTTGTATGCACCATCAGATCATAAGGGATCACAATGGTCCATATAGACACATTGTAGTGGTCTGTTTGACACTAGGAGGTATGTCTGAGGTGGGTGTTTAATGGTGGATTATTTTATTTGTTGTCAAATGTCACAACAAGGGACATGTTGCTTGGTCTGTTTGTATAGACCTGGCCACCAAAAGCATTTTTTCAAAAGAGAAATTGTGGCTGCCACACGTGTGTGAGCAGAAGCGACACCCTCATGCACTGCTTGGATGAGATCTAGGGCCAGATGTATGAAGAAATGGCTTTGCGAATCGCAAATAGCAATTTTTAAGAAATCGCTATTTCCGAGTCGCAACAGGCCATGTATCATAATTGAGATTCGGAATTAGCGATTTCTTAAAAATCGCTATTTGTGGTTTTCGAGGCCGATTTACCGAATCACAATTTGCATTTTCGCAAATTGTGATTCAGTAATTGAAAATCGCAAATTGTGAGAAATTGCGAGAAAGCACACCTGGAGGAGCCTGATGACATCACAAGCAGGAAGTGAGTCATCCCAGGCAGTTTCAGGTGCCACACCCAAACCAGCATCCAGAGAGAGTCAGCCCAGCCACACTGAGCAACACTCTGAAGGAGGCAGCACACCAGAACAACCATGGACACCTCAGCCCAAGGAAAGGAGAAGGGAGAAAGAAAGCGTAAGCTCAAATTTAGCGAGCAAGAGCTGGAGGTGCTGACAGAGGAGGTGGTCAGGAGCCATGACCGCCTTGTTGGCAAAAGCTCACTCCAGGTGCCTGAGAGTGAGAAAAGGAGACTCTGGGCAGACATACAAACAAAGATCTGTGCTATTGGAGTGGCACAGCGCTCGGTCGAAGAAATTAAGAAGAGGTGGTACAACCTGCGGTCCCGTGCCAAGGAGAGGGTGGCAAGACAACTGCAGGAGGCCAGGAGCACAGGAGGCGGTCCACCCACAGAGTCACCATCCACCCCGTTAGAGGACCTAGTGGAGTCCACACTCCTCCCTGAAGCAGTCAGTGGGGTCACAGAGATAGACACCTCTGGCACACCAAGTACCAGCAAAGGTAAGTGCAATTTTGAATTGTAACCCCATATGTGTATGCGTAAAAGCCCCTTAGGAATTAGCAAGTAATGTAAAACGTTGTGAGCAGTAGTCCATTCCACATCTTAGAAGCAGCACAACAATGCATTATGGGAGTGGCAGTCCACAACCCAGAGCTGAAAGTAGCACATACAATGTAAATAAGTAGAGTGACACCCAGAAGAACACAAAACCCACAACACAGTGAAGAGAAGTACCTGTACCTTTATTACCATTATGTGACCTTAATTGTAACAAACATAACTGACATGCTGCATATTGTCGTTGCAGGTGGGCCAGGCCCAGCAGCCACAGTATGTGCCAGCTTAGGGGAGACTGACACCCATCCAGCCTCAGACTCCAACACGAGTGGGTCTCTGAACATTGCGCCACTCCGACGCAGGCCCAGGGCACTGCCACTGCCAGAGCTCAGTCAGGACTCCGATGAGCAGCAGGAAGGCCCACATACACCATCCCCATCTGGCAGATGTACCCAGATGCAGGAGCCCAGTTCGCAGCAGGCCACAGCACCCCACAGGATGGCTACAAATGCAGGTGCATAGGCGTATGAGGCAGGTGAGGGAACCTCCTTCTTTGGTGGCCTGGAATCGGCTATGTTGCAGCAGCAGCACCTGCAGAATAAAAAGATCACTGCTTTACAAAAACAGATGCAGCAACATAATGCCAACATGGGGGACCTGCATCGCCAGCTGGAGTGCCTGAATGCAAATATTGAACAGCTGCATGAGAGACAGGCATCACAGGACACAAGGGAGCTCACTTCTGCTGTGCAGGAACTATGTCAGGAGCTGCGCCATGACAGGGTGAGCCACCGCGGGCAGGAGCGACGCTTCATGAACATGTTTGGGGGATTTTGTCCCTCTGTCACTAGGCTGGGTAATTCAACCTCACAAACTTCACATCGTGCAGTGGATGCACAGGTGGAGGCAGCACACAGCAGCAGGGATGTGGCTCATGGACTAGTCCAAATCACAAATGTGATTGACAAGATCATGGGACACATGTCAGCCACACCTAGCGAGCTTGGATTGGGGGACACGGATGACACTTCCAGCCTCAGCAGCCTAGCTGTACCCGCAATGGACACCAGACGGCGCAGTGCCAGGCACAGCACTGCCACTGAGGCAGACAATCGAGGTTCCAGTGAGGCAACTGGGCACCCGAGTGGTGTGCGTGGCTGCAAGAAGTAACTGTAGTGGCCAGAGGGGTAATGAGTACACTGTGAAGGAATAGTGCTTTACTCTGAACTTCTATTGTTTCTTTTTTTAACTAACTTTTGTTGGTATTCGTTGGACTAACATTACCTGACATTAAGGTAATAAATTTACTCACTACAGGTACATTTGTCAGTGCATTTGTCTTATTCATACTTACATCTGAAATGGTTGTGTGTGATGTCAGCACGCCTTTGCCTTCCCTCTGCTGCACTGGTCCTGTCTGCTGGCTGTAGGGGTGGTATGGGATCATCATCCTCATCAGATCCAGTATCACATATTTCTACAGGTATGCCCCTGGTGGTAGCTATATTGTGCAAGATTGCACAAGTAGCCACTATTCTACATGTCATCTCTGGGCTGTACTGTAGTGCCCCCCCCACTTTTGTGGAGGCACTGGAAGCGACTCTTTAGCAGTCCAAAGGTGCGCTCCACCATGTTGCGGGTCGCCCTGTGTGCTGCATTGTCTCTTCGTTCTGCTGGTGTTGCAGGATTTAGATAGGACGTCATCATGTAGGTGCGCACTGCGTAGGCACTGTCTCCTGGAAGGGACAGAGGGTATAATGAGTAAGTGAGCCACCTGACATCAGGACGCCATCAATGCGCCAGTGTACAGAGGGACAATACCTAGTAGATATCCTTCTCCAAACTCCCCAGCTAGCAGTCTTGTATGAATGCCGCTATGGCGAAAGATGTGCGAATCACGTGTGCTCCCTGGGTACCTGGCCACGATATCAGTAATGATGTAGGAGACATTGCATATCACCTGTATATTCATGGAATGTTGGTATTTACGGTTGCGGTACACATACTCTGTGGCTGATGGTGGACAGATTGCAACATGTGTCCCATCTATGGCACCTAGGACGTGGGAGAACTGTGCTATCTGGTAAAAATCAATTTTTGTCTGCTGTATTTCCTGTGGGGTGTGGGGGAATCTGATGTACTGGTGTATCCTGCTCAGCATGGCGTTAATAAATGCATTGAAAAATCTAAAGAGGGTACTCTGTGAGACCCCTCCAGCTGCTGCTATTACCCCTTGATAGCTCCCTGAGGCAAGTAGGTGGAGGGAGTATAATACCTGCACATGGGTGGGGATACTATGAGTCCTATGTGTTCTGCGCTGCAGTATGGGTTGTAGCTCAGCTATCAGATCAAGTATCATGGCTGAGTTCAACCTATACCTCTCAAATATTTCCTCCTCTGTCTGGTCAAAAAGTGTAATGCGCACTCTGAAAATGCACTCCTGTCTCCTCCTCCCTCTCCTCAAACCTGCCAAGATCCTCATCCTCCTCGCCATGACGTAGAGTGCAGCCATTGTTGAAAATAGTCTGAGGCATTCTGGGCCTCTTTATATAGGTTGCACCTGGTTACCACCTGGTTTCACTTAGTGGTATTTTGCATGTGCAAAATACCATTCTGCAAAAAATCGCAATTTGCGACTCGCAAAAACAGGTTGCAACGCAAAAAATCAAAATGTTTGCGATTTCTTATTTTTGGTCTGCGATTGCCTTTCATGCATCGCAGACCACGTTTTTGCATTCGCAAACGGACGATTTTTGCGATTCGCACCGTTTGAGAATGCAAAAAAGTTTCATACATCTGGCCCCTAGTCTCTGGTCTTGGTTGGGGATCACACGATCTCCCACCCCTGGAATGGTTACAAGTGCAACAGGATAGGTATATTTTGCAGGGTATGCTTTTGGAAAAGGCTAGCCATCAGCCAAATCTTTCACAGCAGTCTCCGTTTCATTATCCAATCTTGTATGAGAATGAGTTATTGCAGCCACAGAAGCCGTGGCTGCTGTCCATTTGGCAGCTTTGTCAGCCAAGGTATTTTCTACACGTGTACTCCCACATCTTGATGGCCCAATGTATGTATTACATGAGCTTTTGGTAGTCTGTCCCATAGGTCACCTACCCTCCCCCACAAAGTTCTGTGTTTAATGGTGTTCCCCTTGGATTCCCTGAACCCATTCAAACGCCTGTGATTGAGATGATTATTGTAGGACTGGACACAGTAATGTGAATCACACACAATTAATGTAGGCTGTTCTGGATCTGTATGTTCAGTGCCAAGATAAGAGCCCTAAGCTCTGCCAGCTGTGCAGTGAAGTCTCCTGTGGTATGCATGTAGGAATCTTGCGGTCGGAATGCACAGTCTCTCATTACCACGCTTACGTTTGCATAAGTGACTGAATATTGATGTTTAGTGCCTACAGCTGGTTGTGCTGTACCATCAGTGTAAATGATTGTTTGATATTGATCAAGTGATAGTATGTTGGTAGGTGTGGGGTACTCCTGCTCATATTGGAGAAGTTCTTGTGTTTGTCATTTTGGGGCAAAAATGCAATCAACATCAGTGGCAGTCAGGGAGATTGCCCATTGAATCCGGTGTTGATGTAAAGCTTCAGCGTTAGGAACGTTTGCTTTGGTAACAGCCTCTAAGGCTGGTACTGTAGTGACGACAATGATGCATTTAATTTCGGCTAGTGGCCTATCCTTAATGACAGCCATCTGTATGACAGTCAGTATCTTTTCTGTGGGTGAAAAACGTTGTTCTGCATTTGAATACCAATGAGGTTTGTGTGCTATGGGTACCGTGTTACCTTCAATGAAAGTGATATAAGTGAACCCGATGGCACCAGCAATTATTCTGATGACCAAGTTTGTTTTGTTGTTGAGTGTGTGTTAGTGTTTTACTTGCAGCATGTCCTGCTGAAGTTCTCTGAGAATGCGTGTGTGCTCTTGTGTCCAATGTTTGTTTAAGAAATCTGGATGAATTAAGGCCCATACTTGCGCTGGATTTGCGTCATTTATTTTTATGCAAATCCAGCGTAAACTTAACTCAATATTTATATGTTGACGCTAGACATGGCTAGCGTCAAAAATATGTAGTTAGCGTCATTTCAAGGATGCGTGAAACTGCCTTGCGTCAATGAGATGCAAGGTAGGCGTTCCCGCCAAAAAATTACTCAAACACCCTAGCGCCATATTTATCCATTAGGGCCAAAAAGGACGCATGGGTGGGAGGCGGACTCTACAAATGACGCAAAGCCCGGTTTGCGTAAAATTTTAACGCCTGGGTCAGGGCTGGCGTTAAAATGGGGCAAACACACCACTACTTAAGGAAAACACACAGAAGCTTCATCATTGCTCAATAAGGACAACACGGAGGTGCTACTGATGGAGCATGCCAGACGACGCTGAGCAAAGGACCAACAGCAGCAGCCACCACCACCCGAATGTGGCCCCCAAAGGCAACGCAGAAGGCAGGAGAGGGTCTTCAGGACCAGGACAACCCTCCAGCGCCTCTGCGAACAGGTTATCATCCGGAGCTACAGACTTAACCGGCAAGCCATACAGCAGCTGCTGCGCCAAATTGAGCCACATATAACAACCAGTCTGCAGACACCACACAATATACCACCAGTGACCAAACTGCTAGCTGTCCTGCAATTATTGGCAAGTGGCTCCTTCCAAACAACGGGTGCTCTGGTCGCTGGGGTATTACAGCCCTCATTCTCTGCCTTCCTTCCCAAGGCCCTAGATGCAATCATCGCCCTCACACCCTGTCACATCAGCTTCCCCAAAACCCAGCAAAAGCAGCACAAGATCAAACAGGGGTTTTACCAAATACATGGCTTCCCGCATGTGCTTGGTGCAATAGACTGCACCCATGTCCGGATTTTACCACCTGCTGCAACGGAGCATCTATACCGGAACAGAAAGCACACCCGCTCCATAAATGTGCAAGCCATAGTTTACCACCAATGATTGTTTACCAACATCTTGGCCAAGTATCCTGGGAGTGTACATGATTCCTTCATCTTTTGCCACAGCACCATCAATCAGCACTTCCAGGATGGACAATATGGCAATGGCCCTCTTGTCGGTAAGTCCATAAACCTAGCAATATAAAAACGCCACAGCAACCCTGTAGGGCACACAATACACACACCAAAACATTGATATGTGGGCTGGAAGACACTGAGGTGTGACACAGGTAGTTATGTTGTACACCCTGACACAAAGGTATACACACCTAAGGACAAATGATGGCTGCCAATAACACTAGATGCCGCTCTACAGCTACAAGGGACCAATGTCAAAGCACACAGTGACAATGACATGGCCTGCACTGGAAGTACAATTTGGAAGATTAACCATTTACTATTACATTAGGCCACATAGTCAATCCCACACCCTCCCAAGCAATAAGTACTGTGGAAGGGGTGTGCAATGTGTGTTGCTGCAGGTCAAACACCATGAGACACATTGCATGATGATGCTGACTCACATGTAGGTGACATGGAACTACTGAGGTAGTCCCAACATCACACATCACTCCTGGGGTGTAGTTGCCAGGTAGCAATAAGGAAGTAGACTGTGCCACGAACACATATTGATGTGCCACTAATGCAAACTGCACACTGCTCCACACACTGAAAGAGACAATTGTCCATCAAAATAACAGATGTACAGGGAGATGGCCCTTCATGCACAGATACATCCACCTCCACAAGGCAGTTAGCCAGGTTACCTGGAGCAAGTTGGGTAGTGTAGTTGCACGGTTGCCCATGAGCCACTGGCAGAGGGAACTACAAAGGTCTACATTGAACCAAGTCACACACGGGACAATTGTGCTTTGTCAATACTGAACACCTCAGTAATGCCAACGTAGGGAGATATGTTGCGCATTGTCACCAAGCCTAATCAAAGGGCCTCACTTTTGGATTTCATCTTCAATGACATAGGTCTAAGTGGATGGGATGTCCAGGCCATGTAGTGCAATCATGTTACCATCACATCCGTATCTATTGTGTGTGTGGAATGATCATGTTCCCTCCAGTGAAAGCACACTAAAACATGTTGCTCACTACACAACGCATGGTACATACATACTGAACTGCAGTTTGGAAACAAAATCATAGATATCTGGTCAATGAGCCTAACACAATGCCACAAACACATATGAGTCATAGACGGCACAAGATATCAACTGCCATGCTACATGACATTCCTGGTACAAGCACTAACAAAATACTTAATCCTATTTTCTTTTTCAGCTGATCAGGGTGACGGGATCCAGCCATGGATCACGACCCCATTCCCCAACTCAAGCACAGCAGCAGAGCATGCCTACAATGAGTCACATTAGAGGACACGCACCATTGTGTAACGGACCTCTGACATCCAGAACTCCATATTCAGGTGCCTGGACATCACAGGAGGCAGCCACCTATGTGCCCCAGAAATGGTCTGCAAGATCATATTGACTTGTGCCATCCTGCACAACATTTGTGTTAGGAGGAACATCCCCCTATACGAACCCAGGCAAGAACTGCCTGAGAAGGAGGAGGAGACGGATGGTGCCAAGTAAAATGAGCTGGAACATCCAAACACTGTTGCAGGAATGCACCGTAGACAGCAGATTGTTCAAAACCTTTTTCACCTATAGGCACTCTAAACAAATTGTTAGGATATGTAATTAAACACCTCACTTTATCACACATTACTGCTCTGGCTTATTTCTCCATCACATGTTATTTCGGAATGTGAGTATTACCTCAGGGAGCATGTCACAAAGAAAAATCTGACTACTTCTGAAGCAACATTGCATGTGATGTGTATGATTGTACAGCAAACATCACACAAATTAAAAAAAATAATCTTTTGAATTTCTCATATGAAGGACGAAATCATAGGACCAAAGCATAAGACACACATCCACGTTGCCAACATGGTCTACTGTAGTACATGACACACAACTATGACTTCTCCAATCATAGTGTAAATAAGCGCCTCATACATGAGGTAGTGGATGAGAAATATCATTTGTAACAGGAATGTATGAACAGACCCCTGATATTAGTAATTGTGATGTTTGCTATCTCTGCACAGATCTTGTGTGACATGCTGTGCATCATTTCTGAAAATGGATAGCATTAGTGTCCCAGGTATGACAAGCAATGGTCACAACACATGCCCTGCACAGTCCATCCCTGGTAATAGGCCCTGCTACTGCCATGTGTTAAGTCTCTGCCCTCCCATCTCTAGGGGGCACTGTCAATTGACTATCTGTACCATGGGAATCATCATTAACACTCACCCAGACTCTGATTTTGACTCCTGTTTGCTTCCCTTTTCCATATGGCATGCTATAGAAGAACTACATTAGCCTGCATGGACTCCAGGTCCCATAACGCACTGTCTGGTAGACGGTAAGACCTGTAATCTTTGGTCCATTGATTCCTATGGGAAAAGACCGGTTGTCCCCCTATACTGGATTTTCTCCTCCAGGACTTGTGAGAGACTGAAGCTGCACACACCTGTGAGCTCTCTTGTGCAGCCCAGCCATGTGACTCTGCCCTGGCCTTGCTGCGGCCTGGAACAGCTAAGAAGCTGCCATTCCCTGAAGCTCCTTGTGGTGCACTGGAGTACAATTCATTTGTGTACCAGAACCCATGTTGAATTGTGTTACAGTCCTGATTACGCCTGAACCTGCTCTCTGTTTACACAGTGCTATTCCTTCTTGTTCCAGTCAGACTCTGCTCCCTGTTTCTCAGCCTTGTTCATGTTTGTTTCTGCCAGAGCCTGCTTTCTGTTACCCAGACCTGTTCCAGCCTTTGCGTCAACCAGAACCTGTTCCCTGTGCCTGCCTTTGCCTCCTAGTTGGTTCCCTTGCCTTCTGTTTCCTCTTGGGGTATCGTGTCTGGTAAGTGTACTATCAGTCCTCAACTGTATAGAAGTGTTTAACTTTGTATTTGTTCTGGCACCTGGTTTCCAGGAGGCTAATCCAGCCCCCATCCTTTGCCTAGTGTTGCTTGTAGTCATTAGTGCCTAACAGTGACAGTGTGCCATGGCTGTATTCCAGGATTTGTTACTGTGACTCCGGCCCAACAAACAAGGGCTAGTCTGGTGTATGAAAGGACAATCCATGTTTGTGCCCCGAGGATTCAGACACAGATTCACTTCTGCTGCCATCTTTCTATGGGGCTTGCGTGGTGACTAGCTGTGAGATTAATCTGCACAGAGGCACTGACGTTCCCTGTTGCTGTGGGAAGTTCTGAACCCTACCCTGTGTACAAGCTTAGTGATGAGCCCTGCATGTTTGTCCATTACTGACCCATAACATATTTGTCCGCTCTAAGGTTGCTCTGTATTCACTCACCAGTATTATCTGCCTTACCATAGCTGCCCTATCCCCTTGTATGCCTTTAGTTGCCCTTCTGCTTTGGGACAATTCTGCCTTGCAAGATATTCTGTGAACTCAAGGGTTGCCCCAACAGACTCCTAACTAGACCTGCACGAAACCGTAACATCATGGAGCCCAATACTGACACAGGGTACACATGCCCACACACCTGAACAGGACACTTTTGTGCAATGCACCTCTGAAAATATGTCAACACATGCAGCCAGGGCTGCAAGTCCACCACAGCAAAAGGAGTAACATAGGTCATTTTCATTAGTCATACTGACGTATACAGAACAATTTTATGATTGGAATTGAGGTACAGTGTCGCTAACACTGTGCCTACCAAACATGTACAAATGGCTGACATATGGGCAGTTTACACACTAGTCACCATGAAGTCGTAGCCAACAATTAATGACATGTGAGTGGTAACATATCGACATAGCCCTCATCAGCCATCCTCAATCATCCCTGTGTATTTTTTGTCGTGGGAAATGCAATGTCCCCAGTGTCAAACAGCTACACACATCAAATGAGGCAACACATAATACAAACACATATCATGACTGTTGTACATCACTGATTGCCATCTGATGTAGATACCCATTTGTAACACATTCATACATGAGCATTACGCCAAATGTATTGCATGCCGTTCCATCAGAAGTACACATATTGTTGTAACAGTTAATTCACACACAAAACCAACAAACCATGACTTATACTCCTGTAGCACAGTATTGCCTTCATTTATTGATGCAAAATCTGCGCAAACCTACAAATTACAATTGTAATTTATAAGTTTGCGCCGCTTTTGTTTCAGAAAATTGAAGAAATGCTGCGCAAAGATAGTATAAATATGGGCTGCAGTTACATGCTCTACCACATGTGTCCAACCACTACACCACACACTGCGGGCCATACCATCCTATCTTAATCTAGATACAGGCTGCATGCATGTTAAATATTAAAAATTCACGCAAACACAGTTCGAGTCAGAAGTTTTGACGCAAATGCATCGAAAAACCATGCAAACTAAACATCAATAGGCCCTTAGCATTAATTCCACCAGCGCACCCCACGCTTGCGGATATCCATTAAAATAGTAGTTTCCTGGTAATGCGTGGTATTTTGCTGCACATGTAGGTTATGCGTCTAATATATTCACGCGAACTATGTATGCGTACAACAAAATACATGCAAGACGGAAAACGGGCGGCAAAGTGGACAGGAAGTGATGTAATAGGAAATCCTGTTTACAGACATGGTACAGTGTGTGCACTTTCACTTTCACTTTACAGTCTGTGCTTTTTCTTGACTGTGTGGCTGTGTCTTGGTGTTGCTCTTGTTTGGATTGCGTATATTGTAACTTTTAGTGTCTATCTTGTGTCTTTTTGTGTATTCTATTTGTACATTGTACCTTTGTAAGTGTTTTTGTGCATTTTAATGTTGGCTGAATTGTATTTGTACTTTCGGGTGTCTGTTTGGGGGTAGATTAGTTGGGGTTTGTAATTTGGGTTGTAAGTTTTCTTTTTTCTGATTTATTTTCCTTCCTTTTTCTCTTTTATTCTTTAAATTGTTGTGCTATAACATGTCAGGAAGGGTGAGGCTGAGCTGCATGGGTGAGGAAGAGCTTGGGGCCTTTGTGTGGCTGGTGTGCGACTTTCTGCCAATGATGCTGGCTTTGGGGGGCCGTGTGAGACAGGGTTATCACACAGAGGAAAGTCAGCTGCATTGGGCCAAGGTGCTATACCACCTGAAACGTGTTTTCAACACATCAAGGAACGAGCACCAGCTGAAGTATCGCTGGGCTGACCTGGTGGCCTGAGAACAGGACCTGCTGGACCACCTGGGTGAGGTGATTGGAGGCCCTGTTGGTGAGTATCACATTGAAAATTTGTACATTAGAATGCTCCTGAGTGACAGTAGCAGATGTCTTGACGTGCTGCATGGAATGTTTGTGGCTACGTGGAATGCAAGTAGAACAAACTGTTAGTGTACCAGTACTGAGATGTATTACACATGTTTATACATGTTAGCAATGGAGTCCAGAGCTTCCTTGAGTCAAGTCGGACTATTACATAGGGCCACATGTGCCAAGCTATTTATAATTTTCACAAACGGCCTTGTTTTCAGAATGTTTGTGTTTAGGTCAGGAAAAATATTAATTTAAATGTACAACTCCAATTTTGCCATTCTGCTATCACATTGCCCAATCACAAATCAGGGTTTGCGAGTGACATTTAGGAATGGGCGTTCCTATCCTATTATCGAGTCGCAGGTCGCTGATTGATTCTTTCTTGCGCACAAATGCTGTAACTAAACAATTGCAGTTACCATCTGTTTCAAGTTGGTGCTAACCCATTTGCAAAAGGGCAGGGGTCCCCATGGGATCCCTTCCCCTTTGTGAATGCATGCCCAAAAATTGTTTCTGAGCAGGAAGTTGTACCATGGACCACTGACTGCTTCCAAAAAAAGACTTCTGTCATAATATAGGTTTTTGAAATACTTTCTGTTTACCCCTGCTGAAATAAGGCTACAATTAAACGAATATTTACATCCCTATTTGAAAGCAGTCACAGACATTGTGGTCTGCTGAGCAGGCCAGCATCCCTGTGAGTGTCGCCTTTCTCAAGAGGTTTGCAAAATGAGACCTACCTCATCATTATTCATGAGGTAGGTCATTTGCTACCACGTTTGTGAATTGCAAACAGTGTCATTGACAGTGTTCTACCTCAGATCATCCTACTTGCTAATTGTTAGTTGCTAAGTCTCACAATGTGTGACTCACAAAACCTGATCTTGGTACATATGGCCATGAGTAACACATTTCAGGTGCAAAGACAACACCTGTTCACATGCATTCTCTCAATGATGATCAGCTATGACACTGTCAGCATACCATATTTCACTGTTTTGTGACAGCAAAGTGGACTATCCATGTTTAGCGCTACATTGTCATCATTACACACACATGATCCCTGCCATCATGTTGGTAAAGTGGTCATATACTGCTTAGGGGACACTGCCAATGGGGCATTTGTTACCTACATACAACTGTGCCACATCTGTTATGGACCACTGAATGCACGATAATTTCTGACTGAGAATTCACCCACATGTCTATCACACAGTTAATCATTGTCCCTTGATGAACACGCCACAATACCTGAGTCACTTGTATTGCAGTGCACCAGGGAAGTGCCATTGAAATTTTCACCCAATCACTAATCATGACATGGAGTACCATCTGAAATGGATTAGCCACAAATCTTTGTAGTCAGGTTTAGCATCACATGATTGTTAGGCCCAGTGCATGTGTGCATATGTGTGTCTATCACTCACTGGAGTGTCAGTGCCAATCAAGTTTGCAGTGGTATGTCTGTTGGAGTGTCTACATGTATGATCAGCAGCTCACTCATCTAAAATGTTACACACTGTGATATGTTGTCCACACGTTTGTACAGTGATCAGACATTGAGCATATATTTTCTTTCGAATGTCTTACAGATGGACTGGCCCCCTATGCCATCGGGCAAGTGGCTTGATTTGAGGACCCAGACGTATCCAGTAAGTGTGAAAATGTCTGTCCTGTGTAGTGATTGCAGCTGTTGTGTGAGCTACTCTTGTGTGTTGCACTCATTGCAAGATATGATGAGCTGGCACGAGACCTGATATATTACTTAACTGGAGGTTGATATAGTGATCCATGCAAGGGTTAGACATTCACAGGGAGAGAGTCATATTTTCGGAGTCTTGTGCTACTCAATAGGCAGCAGCATGTGAACAAGGTGATTGGTAGCCACATGTAGGCCCACATTTGATTTGGAAGTGCTCCAGTGTCAGAATATTTTCAGCAAGTCATACCCTCATTTTCACAAGACAGTGACGCATCAGCTTTCCACATAAAATTGCGCATCCCTGTATTGTAATGTACATGTAGGACTGTATGGGTAACTGTCCCCCAGCATCTAGCCCCATATGTTGTACTCTATTTACATGACACATCTGGTATGTAATAGGCGTGCATGCAGATCAAATCCAGTCGTGTGCTGGCATCAATGTGGGTGATTTTGGAAATGTTTTGGCAGATCAGGTGTTGATAGTTGTCCACAAATGGAAACATGAATGTAGATGTGATTGTCCAATGGATACCTCACTCCTAGTTGGCAGCCCTCCTCACATGTGTTCCACTCACTAAATCCATGTACAGATGGACATGGCTTCGTGATCGTCCTTGACAGTTGTGTTGACGTATTGCATGCCCATCCCCCCTGAGGCACAAGGGTAGGGGAAGATCATATATGTAGGTAGGTGTGATGGTCACAGTGTAGATGACAGTCATCTAATTCACGCATGCAGGTGTCCCAAACAACATTGACCCCTTATGATTAGCAACAGCATACCACACTGCCAAATACATCTACAAATCACTCGTCTTGGGTGCCTTGAAGTTGATCCAGATGATAGGGATTAGTCTGCCTGGCCCATGTAAAGTACTTACTGCTTTGCATTGTGACACATTGTACTACTTCAATGCACAGATCACTTTATTTGGTACACCTCTTGTTGTACTTTGCTGTGCTGTTAAATACTTGATGGTTAGGCAGCTTTGCCATGTCATTCCTCAGGGACAATATATAATCTGTACTGTGATTTGGACTGCATGTGCAATTTGAGGGAGAGTGTTAGATTATTATCTGTACATGCATCACACAATGATGACACTAATGGTTGCCTATCTCATTTTTACAGCTGCCAACATGAGAGCCGTGAAGATAATGTATTTCCAGAGATGGGCAGTGAGGTACAGCCACATCTTGGATGTGGAGTCTGGGTTCCGGGTGATGGCATGACGCTATCGGAGAGTGCCACAGGAGAATAGCGGGCTTTCAGACAAGGGGGACCGGCACTGGCCACAACAGGTGGCGCCACCATCACAATTGCAGCCAGTGGCACAGCGGCCACCAGTTCATCAACCCCACCTGCTACACCCTCAACCTCGGGACCAACACCCACAACACCTGCTGCACCTTACATTCCAGAACCCCTGACCACAACACCCGCAGGAACAACTACGTCTGGTATACAGACTACCACATTAGCTGCTTTGGACATGGCCGCCATTTCACAGCTACAGAGGGACATGAGGAAAGTCATCAAGAAGCTTGACACTCTCCAGTGGTATGTTGACAGAAATAGCCGTAGGCTGAAATCCATCAAAAAAATCTGAAGTTGGCAAACCTCTGAACTCCTGCCTTAACTCACCCCTAATTCCGTCCCCTCCCTCCTCTTCCCTTATACAGTTTTTTAGTGGGTTTAGGGGGTTTTAGTGATAGGTTAAAGTAGGCTAGTAGTTTAGAAAGGATAAGTAGCTTTGGGGATGGGGCGGTTCATATTATTACATGTTAATTTGTTGGAGGTGGGTGGGTGTTAATGTTGGGGCTTTTGTGTATTCTATAAAAAAAATATATATATATATATATATATATATATATATATATATATATATATATATTTGTTTAGTATTAGTTAGTATCTGTTTAGTTTAGTATATGTTGTCCTACATGTGTCCCGTCATATAAGAAGGGTGGGGTGCAAATGTTTAGAGTGTTTTGTTAAATGTGGTAAAATAGATTAGCATAGGGTAGTTAGGGCCAGTTGTGGGTAATGTATAGCTAGGATAGATTAGGTTAGTATAGGTGTGTGACATAGTTTTAAGTTCTCTTTTGGGCATATTTATTAAAGTTTTAGGTACTCCTTTACGACATGTGTCATATGCTTGGGGATCTGGGGCTTTACATGAGTGTACAGTGCCAATTTTCTGTTGGCCTGTGTATTCCGTCCTGCATCAATATCCCACTCTTGACATGTTAATTCCCACTTCCAACTGAGCTGTCACGTTGGCAGCTACAACAAAGCTAAATCTCAATGCATCTGCCATCCATTGTACCCACCACTCAACATGACTATGGTTCCCATATATTGGACAGGTAGGTGTGATTTTAAAGCTGTCATCATTTGGGTCCTGTGTTGGAATGTTGGGCACTGTGGGACGTCTGCCTGCAGCCTGATGTTCATGTGAACACTGCTAAACTGAGTAGTGTCAATTTCTATTGAGGTCAAGGATACAAAATTCACGCCTATGTGTTTTAATTGTACTCCCAGCTGTTGTTTTTGGCCAAACACTCTTACACAGCCATTCCTGATGTACATTGTGGGTGTGGCATGTATGTTTTGAAACAAATGTCACATACACAATGACTTTCTTGTAGGGAATGTGACCAGCATTGCGTTTCATCTTGTAGATACCTTGGGCCTAATATATACTATTATTACACTGCATTTGCCTAATTTTTTAACACAACAGCCGCACAAACTTACACATTACAATGATATTTTGTAAATTTGTGCTACTTTTACTTCCGAAATGAGGCAAAAGCAGCACAGAAGATTGCGTAAATATCTGCCCACATTATTTCTGCACTCTGGTATTGACAGTGTGACTATTGACAGGTTACATGCATCACAAATCTCCAGAAAAGTAGATGTGTCACATTACACATAGAGAAAGTGGTTGTCTAGGTGCTGTATATTTTAAAGTGCTGTAGTGCAATATTTACATAGTCCAGGTTTATGAGGCCATAAGTGTAAAGCATCTATTGTGACACAACACAAGTGCAAGGTTGAGGAACATGTCATGGGACATGCTGAGATGAAGCGTCACTCAGTGCAGAGGAACATGAATTGCCAATTGGGTAGTGAGAGACAATTGCAGTCCATAGCGGTAAGATTAACAGTGTGTCGGAGGAGAGTGCATGTCACCAACTGTAGCAACACTGGCATGGTGTCAAGCACAGGAAAAAGGGAAATCACTGCCCTACGGGTGAAGACAATCTGATCCACATCTTCATCCTCTGATATGTGTGTCATCTCCTCTGCCCTTGATGGTGGTGGTGGTGGGTTTGAGGGGGCAACACACATTCAGTGGTTGGAGAAGTGGACTCCAAGTTCCCGGAAGCTGCCATCTGTGGAACTAAATGGCATAATTGGATCAAGGAGGAGCTGCTGATTATTGAGTATGGCAGCAATATCCCTGTGGTAGGCATCCATGTCTGCCCTGAAGGAGGCCAGTTCCCGGTGCATGGAGTCTAGCTTGTTGTCATGCATGCAGCTGCAAGATTGGGAGGGCAGGAGTTGTGGCACCTCCCTCACAGCAGTGGTGAGGTCCCTCACACAGTGTTGGACTCCTTTAAGTAGAGATTGTGTGACTTGTATTGCTGCTGACTGTTCTGCGGGCGTCATCATGCACATGTGCATCCCCTCAAGACTGGCTGCCATAGTTTGCATCCCCACCCAGACCTCCTTGGCCAGCTCCCGCTGTACTCCCACAACTGTCCTCTCAAGGGTGGTCCTAGAGTCATCAGAGTCCTCAGATATGTTTGGGCTGGCAGGTCGTACTATTGGGGTGGTGGGTGGGTCTTCTGGGATGGCTGCTACATTTTTGCTCCTCCTTGCGACTGGAGGTGGTTTCTGGAGGGTTCCCAGGACATCTGGAGGGTTTCCTGGCTGATGGTTGTCAGCTGGTCATCCATTTCTTCAGGGTAGTCCAGGACAGACAGATCCACGGGAGAGCCATTGTCCTCTGCAATGAGATATTGTACAATTAGTGTGTCTGTGTTGTGGCAGTTGTAATGTGACGTCACTGACTTCCTATTGGTGGTACATTGTAATCTTGGTTCCCATGCATTGTTCCTGTCATTAATGTGTGTAGTCTCTCAGGCCTATGCCCCACCTGCATGTCACATGTAGTGTGGACAGTTTGGGGAATTGTCTGCGTCACATCTTCTAGGTGTGGGTTCTGTCCAAATTGTGGCTTACCACCTTCTTGTCCTCAACTCTCCCTCTGATTCTATTAGCATGGTGAGGCCTTACAATGCTTGTTGGTGTGCTGATGCCATATGCACCACACATAACAATATGGCCCTGTCCCAGTCTATCATTTTTCACATACAACTATATGGTGCTGAGACCTAGCACCATACCATGTATTGCATTTCCATGAAACAATACAGGTGTCACCATTGGTAGTTTCTCATGTTGATGTTTGCGTATGTGTGCTACATTGCATTACACTGATGGGCCTGGCAGAGTTCCATTTCCTCCTATGACTGTGCGGATGTGTTTGTCTAGCTACACATATAGGTCTTCCCCCTCAATGCAGTTGTCTTGGCACTATGACACCTGAGATGTTGCATCGTGGCATTGAAGCTATTGTGACACAGGCACAGGGGTAGACCCTGGAATGGTCAGCGTGGGTATGAGATTACTGATGTGTACTTCATAATGTATGTGATAGTGCCTGATGTTTATTGAGTCTATAGACACGAACAGTTGACATGAGTTGCACTTAGATAGGGATTGATCACGTAGTCATACTGATCCCTCACTTTTAGTGTGTTTGTGCCATGGGCACCTAACTGCCAATTCCTAATAGAGCAGCACACACAGCACAGGTTGAATGGAAAGTGTTGTCAATGGTAAATGCCACTTGAGCCAATGGCCTGAGACTGGGCTTTGTCCTCTAGCTTACATTCTGACAATACCAGCTGTCCTGTGACAGCAGCCCAGTTTTACATTCTACCTTACCCTCCTGGTCTGCTTCAGCATTTCCAGCAGCCTTGCCATGGTGGTGTACTCCCATGCAAAGGTTGTTGGTGTTGTGTTGTGTTGTGCTGTGCCCCCGAATGCCCCTGCACAGCCCATGCTCCAGTGCTGGGCCCCTTTGCCCTTTCCACTGCCTTATTTTCAGGGCTGACAAAGATTGTGTAGTAGGTATGTACCTCCCCCTCCTTGCACCTGACATTTAGGCATTTTTGTCACTTACCCTGCATATATGTTGTTTCCTGGTAGTCTGCGCTGTCCTGTCCTGCGATTCCTGTGACAATCTCCTCCAGGACGATGGCTGCAACCATCTCCTCCATCTCTTCTGGGTCCTCTTGCAGTGCTGGACTCCCACCTCCGGTCTGCACTGCTGCCTTTCTGTTCCTTGCCATTTTCTCCTTTGTCCTGCGCTAGCTGTCATGCCAGCATTTCTTACGCTCAATGACAGTTCTCCTGACCTCTGCCACACTGTTAATCTTGTCCACAGTGTTTTTCCAAATTGTCTCTCTCCTTCCAAATGGCAGTTTAGAGGTGATGAATAATTGATGGTAGTGCTCTGTCACCTCTCTGACAGGCATGTCATGCTCCTCTACCCTGAAGCAACACTTCCTCTTCTTCTTGTCTCTCCCCTGGGTCTTGTCTATGTCCTCCTTGCTGGTTCCTGGTTGATTGGGGTCTCCCTGGGGTCTCTCTTGGCTTCTGGGATCCATTTTGGGGGTCCTTAGCACTGTTTTCCTTGTCGCTAACCGGATTAGAGTAATTTTTCCTGCGTTAACGTAATTTTGCCTTACGACAAGGGGCAATGGTTAGCGTCAGGGAAAATGACTCTAACCTGTTCTTAGCGCCACCTTGCGTCACAGTATAAATTTGACGCACGGGTGGGGTTAAGAAATTACGCTAGCCAGCGCTATAATTTTTTACGTTGTGCCCAAAAATATAAATCTGGCCCTAAGTCATAAAGTGGTTTTATGTATTGCGCATAATTAGGTATGTATGTTCTGCCAAAATTGAAAACACCCAGTAATGACTGTAGTTTCTTGATGATATTTAGTGGTTGGAGATGTAGGCATAGGAAAGTGAGAAAAGCACTTTTGTTTTCTTGAAATTGAATTTATACTCCTGGGCTGCAAATCCAAGAACGATCCGATCGACCCTGACAAGATGAATGTTGAGGTCATTGTCTGTGAGATAAATGTCATCCACATAGGACAACTCCTCTGGATCAATATCATGTAATATTGATATTATGCGGGCTGAAAACAACCCTGGGCTGTTCTTATATCCCTGAGGTAAACAGCAAAAGCACTACTGCTAGTCCTATGAGCTAAAAGTGCTTAGATCTTCAATTTCAAGCACTAGATTTTGGCAGAAAAACATAATGGAAATATCCAAGGTCGTTTTGTATTTTTTGTGCACTATATTGTTAATTAGTTATGTGTTGTTGTGTGTGTTTTGTATTGCATAGGTGCGTTTATGACAGTTTAAATGTCTGTAATCTAAGACTATTCTTTATGAATGGTCTGGTTTTGCAGCGGGAAATAATGGACTATTTATTGCAGAGACACAGGGATCAATTACTCCCTGGAGCTCCAGTTGTGTGAGAATTTCTCTCATTGGGGCTTAAGCCTCATGTTTAATGGGATAGTGAGGTTGTAGCTGCAGTGTGGACCTAATAAATGTTATATGGCATGGGAAATCTTTATCCCACACTATATGGTTGCAGTACAGTGCGAGAGCGTGTGCTTGTGCCAAGTCAGCAGCATAGGATTCCTTTACTACGCTTGGAACTAGGACCGAGAAAAAAGGCAAAATTACATTTTCCCCATGTGGGAGCTTGCGGACAAAATCAGGTGGCCGTTCTTTTTCTGCCAATAGAGTATCACAGTTAAGTGCTTCCCAGAATGTTACTTTAATAGTGCGTTCTATGTTCCCCTCAATTTGGATATTTAATTCATAAACCATGTCGGGTGGGGAGACACACCTGCCCGCTGTCACATCCAGATAATCTATAAGACTCTGGCGACAAATCTTGAATACTGCTGCGCTGTGTAGCAGAGTCGCTGTCCGCGTCCTGTTCTTCAGCAATGTTCTCAACATTGCTAGCAGGTTTAATGAAAATTGCTGCCACTTTTTTCTTTTTAAATTTAGGGTTTTGCTGAGGATATTTGCCCTCCTTTTTAACGTAAGCTTTTGAGGATCATTGTTAGTCCTTCTTCGTTTAGTCAGTGCGGCGTTCTGACCGACCCACTCTCTCACTCCATTTATCTGGCATGTCCGGATAGGAATGAGAGGGACGTGTATCAGTATCTTGGTATCTATCAGGAGTTTTTAAAGTTTCTCCATATCAGAGAATATATCTTCTTTCAGAGGTCTCCGGTTGCAGGGATTCTCCTCTATGACTTCTTCTGTCTTTATTTTTATTGTCTCAGCATTTTCTAGAACACTCTTGAGCTTGTTTAGTACCTTCCTTAGGGGTGGTACTCTGAATTTGTAGTATAATTGGTCTGGCCCCCAGACTATCCTGACTTATAGTAGCAAAAGTTTCAGGGATAATCTTTGGCAGCTTGCCTCCACTGAGCTACAGCAAGGGTCCAGGACCTGAGGCGGCACCACTTAGTGGTCAGGGGATTGCTCCAGCTGGATCTGGGTGCCGGTTCAGGTGGTTGGGAGCCTTTTATGTCCCTGTGGCTCTGAACAGGAGGCCAGCAGACCAGCCTTTTAAGTCATTGTGGAAGTCCTGCGTTTAGGTGTAGGTCCAATCCCTCTGTCTCACGGAGGAGTGCAGCAGGGCAGCAATCCAGCAGGGCAGCAGTACAGGAAGATTGAAGTGCAGTAAGACAGCAGTCCATCAGAGTGTCAGTCCTTTCAACAGCACAACAGTCCTTCTACCTGGCAGAGTTTCTGTGGGTCCAGAAGTGTACTGAAGAGTTGGTGTCTGAAGTCCAATATTTATAGCAGATGCCTCCTTTGAAGTAAGAGACATTTCCCTTTGAAGTGCACAGGTTTCATGGCTCCCATGCTCTGGCTCCAGGTTAACTACTGGGGGTATGCAGACTTTGTTTGGAGGCAGGACTCAGTGAATGCCCATACAGGCACACCTAAACTCTTTAACGTGTGTGACTGTCTAGGAGGTATACACAAAGCCCAGATGCCAACTGCACACAGTCATGTGACCCAGAGACAGACTGGCTGCATGCCCTAAGTGACTGAGGCAGGCAAATACCAACTTTTTAAAAGTGGCATTCTCAGAATTGTAACTAAAAATCTGAGTTTACTATAAGACAGCATTTTTCATTACAATTCTGAAGAGACCAAACAGGAACTGGTTACGTGTTTCTTAAATGTAACAAGGGCACTCTTATTAACAGCCTAATAAATGTAATAAGGTCACTCAAATGTTCTCCTATGGGAGAAGTAGGCCTTCCAGTAATGAAAAATGTATGTAAGAGTTTTGCTGAACAACCATTAGATATCATGACGCTGCTCAGCAAAAATTGCTGAATTAAAGAAACAAACTTCCAAAGAGGGAGTGTGTTTCTGTTAGACAATAATATCATGTCATTGACACCACAGCAGTGTGTTGGTCATTTTTCTTTTCTACTTTTTGGGATTCTCTGAAAAGGAAAAAAGTACATCAGACCAGTCCCTTTAAAAAGGGCATATGGTTTGCTGTACTTACACCAATCACTCAAAGTTTATTGAGACATCAGTGTAGGGTTTCTGCTAGAAGAGCCAGTAGTTGCACTGCTGGAAGAAACAGGATTGACCGCTTGAATCTAAACAGTGTGGGCAAACTGTCAGTTTAACATACAGGGTGCTCTACTACATTTGTGACAGAATTCTGTGCCATACTCTAAATCAGGCCCTTAGTCTTCAACCTGAGTGCTTATTCTCCAAAATGCAGGGCATATGACAAAAGTACTCCAGAGATTTTTTTTTCACTTCTCTCGTATCAACCATGATCAGTCTGTTGTGGGAGGCTGACCTAAGCAAACATTTTTTTTTGTCACTATCCCTCTTGAGGCTTCAGGGCGGATTTCTAGAAGCCATGAAGCTAAACAAAGTATGTGCCCAAGGGACTTGTTTCCAAAGCTGACAAATGTAGAAATATTGACAATAAAATTGTCCCAAAGTTAAGCCTGATAATCATGATTCACTGCCAATGAAAATGCACTATATCCTAGTGGCTAAGATCCTAATTATGGGAAATATGTCTCCACCAGTGCCCTAAAATTTTCAGACCAGAATTTGCTTTTCCTACCAGGATGCAGGAGGTATTTCTCTCTCATGAACAGCAGCTAAGCATTGGAGCACCCTGCACACTCATCTTGGTGCTGAATTCCTTGTGCTCCACTCCTATCAAAAATTGAAAATCTGGGTCTCCAATCTGTAATGAGCAAGCATGGATTGTCTAAGGAAATGATCAGATATTCTTCAGCACTGAAAAGCTTTGGAGTATGTGTGCTTTAAAAAGAGATGTATCATATTGTATCTTCAATAAAGACCAGAGCCCTTAGAAAGGTTAACACTTGTCTCTGTCTCAGTCATAGAAGAATAGGGATTTAGACAAATTAGTTTTTGTACTTGATATTAATGTAATTCACTACTCTTGAAAATAACTCAGCACCTGGTGAATTAAAAGCGATCCAACTAAATTAAGCCCCGCCACCAGAGCCATTGAGAAAGGAAAGCAGTGGCAGAGAGTTTGCATAACTTTAACTATGCCTCTGTCAGCATGGAAAATCTAAACAAGAAGATAGAGCATTAGGGTCCATGCTAGAAAGCCATTCCATGAGGAGGTAGAGCATTCTCTGCACAACCTCAAGAAATGAAGGCCCATATTTATACTTTTTTAGCGCCGCATTTGTGTCGTTTTTTTACGCAAAATCAGCGCAAACTTACAAAATACAGTTGTATTTTGTAAGTTTGCGCTGCTTTTGCGTCAAAAAATGACACACATGCAGCGCTAAAAAAGTATAAATATGGGCTGAAATTCTCTGTTTCAAGATCTCTTTGAAAAAGAAATCCCAAAAGAGCCTTGGTAGAGAACTGAAGTCCAACTTTCACAACTCTACTTAACAGCTGGTTTGTTAGTGTGTGGCTGCAGTATGCTCACTAATTTTCCCCTGTGTTGCTATGCCTATGGAAGCTTACTGACAGTTACACAGCACTTAAAGCAGTCTAATACATGAAATGACATAACAGAACAACCTGACAACAACTATAGTATGAGTTTCTAAACGGCACCTTGTACATCAGCTGCTTTCATATAGTTTGCCTTTAAAACAGTGGGGTTATCTGAATGAAACATTCCTTGAAACTCGGATTTGCCAGCTGTGAGAAAAGTGTTTGTGGGATGACATGAGTGTGAGCCCTGGTCAAGCAACAGCCACAATCCCTTGCAGGGTGAACTACAAAAAGTCACCAATTTAAACTGCGTTTAACCCTGGATAGATTGGCACAAAAAGAAGTTAGGCTAAACGTAAAAGCAAAGTGTTAAGTATTTATGCAGTACACAAACAGGAATACAGTGAAATCTTAACATAATAAAAATCCCTAACCAATTCAGAAGAAATACAGAAAATGTGAATAGATTATTTGACACCAAAACCATCTAAATGCATTTAGTAGAACCAGGGTTATGATTTTTTAAAGGTTAAGGTTCAAAATATCAAGTCCTCAGTTTTAGAAAATGGCCACCTGGGTACCTTTAGTACCGCACCCAAGGGTCTAGGAGTGGATGGAGACCTCTTGGGGGTCAAGTCTCACTCAGGCTGGATCCAGGTGGGAGTTTAAGATGGTAGGAACCTGTTATGTCCTTATGGATCTGAACAGGAGGCCAGATAAACTAGCACTTGGAGTCACTTCAGAAGTCCTGGGTGCAGATGACAACACAGGGCTCCAGAGCAGGCTTGGCCTCTGAAGGTTGAAGGCAGGCTCCAGGCCACAAAGCAGTCCTTCCAGGTACAGCAGCAGTCTGGAAGAACGCTCAACAAGTCACAGCAGCAGGCAGTCCTATGAGAGTACTTCCGCAGGTCCAGTAGTAAAATGAGGAGTAGTTCAGAGAGCCCTTTTTTATACCCTGGTGCCCTGCTCCTAGAAACTGGGAGATGTTTTCAGAAGGCTTGTCTGACGTTCCAGGAGTTTCCTGACTCCCCTGCCCTGGCTCCTAGCTGGCTGCACTGACAAAACAGGGTTGTTAAGCTTATTGTGTGGCAGCAGAGCTTAGCCTATTTAGGTGTAAGTAGGGCTGTGCTTTGACGCCCTCCATCAAGTGGGTTAGTGGCCCATTCAGGATCTACTAATTCCACTATTGTATGGTGAATTCACAAAGTCTCAACTGTCAGTTACACACAGTCATTTGACCTAAGGCAGACTACATGCACAGTGGGCTAGAGGCAGGAAAATGCCAACTTTCTAAAAGTGGCATTTTCAAACTTGTAATGATAAATCCAACTTTGCCATTAAAGAAGGTTTATCATTACAAGTTCATAGATACCCAACATGACATATCTACCACCTCTGGTTTAGGAATTACAGCTATTAAATATAACAAGGAATCCCCAGTGTTATCCTATGGGTGTGGTAGGCCTCACAGCAGTAAAAAAACAGATTTGTGAGTCTTTCCCTACTAGGACATGTCAAGCTAAAAAGTACATGTCCTACCCTTTAATTACAAGGCACCCTGCCCTGTGGGATACCTAGGGCCTACTCTAGGGCTGACTTATATTTCATAAAAGGAGAGTTTAAAGTTTGGCAAAGGGTTTTAAATGCCAAGTTGACATGACAGTGGGGCACTGCTCTAAGGCTGCAATGACAGGCCTCGGATATGTTTTAAAGTGCTACTTCGTTGGGAGGCACAATTAGAGCTGCAGGCCAACCAGTAGCATTCAATTTACAGGCCCTGTGATTATGGTATACCACTTTACAAGCAACTTACATGTAAAATAAATATGCCAATCAGGTATATACCAATCAAATCATGTTTTAGGGAGCAAGCACACACACGTTAGCACTGGTCAGCAGTGGTAAAGTGCACAGATTCCAAAGTCCAATTAGCAAAAATCCAGCAAAGAGGAGCAAAACAAACAAGTTTGAGGGTGACCCTGTAGAGACAACCATTTCCACCGCCAGCCTCCTTAAGCAAAACACTTTTCATTCAGTGCTGAGGGAAATGTGGCATTCCTAGATAACTGCTTTGGAAATCCAGAGCCTCTTCTTCAGTTCTCTGGGTTATGCAAGACTCATTTTTTCCAAATAACCTTCAGCTAGGTGTGTTATCAAATATCTCTTCAAGAATTTAGGGCCTGCTTACGATCTTGTTGGATGTGATACTCCATCACAAGTGTGACAGATATCCTGTTCGCCCTGTTATATCCTATGGAAGATGTAATACAGCAGATGGGATATCTGTCAAGTTTGTGATGGACTATCCCATCCGCCAAGATCGTAATAAGGCCCTTAGGGGCGTATTTATACTCTGTTTGCGCCAGATTAGTGTCGTTGGTTTTACACAAAACCAGCACAAACTTAACTCCATATTTATAGCGTCAAAATATAGGAGTTAACGTAATTTTTTTACCGTGGAAACCTACCTTGCAGCAATGAGACGCAAGGTAGCCGTCCAAGGCAAAAGATTACTTCAAGGTATTTGCGCCTTATTTATCGTCCCGTGCAAAAATGACGCACGGGAGGAGAAGGGCCTTAAATAATGGCTCTAAGCCTGTTTAGCACCATTATTTAACTCCTGGGTCAGGGTAGGCGTTAGGGGACCTGTGGGCTCACTTCCATGATCGGAGACCATGGTAGCAGTCCACAGGTGCCTGTCCCTGCACTCAGGGACACCCCCTGGCACTCCCACCCACCCATGGAGGACACCCAAGGATGGTGGGACCCATCCATAGTAGGTCCAGGTAAGTATTTCCATTTATTTTTTAAAAAGTGCCATGGGGGGGCTAACTTGGGCCCCCCTACATGGCACTGTGCCCAATGGCCACGCCCAGAATGACTCCTGTCTTTGCTAAGCCAGGAGTCATGTCCATGGGGGTTGTGCATCAGAAAATGACGCTAGTCAGGTTAGAGTCAATATTTTTGACGCTAACCTGACTAGCGTCATTCTTTGGCGCACAACCCCCAGTTTTCCCTACGCCTCCTTTGCCCGGTTAGCGTCATTTCTTTTGACGCTGACCGGGCCTTAGCACTGGCTAGAGTCATTACTTAAATATGACGCCCGGCTGGCATCTAGGAACGGCGGTAGCCTGCGTTAAACTTTTGGACGCAAACCTGCGCTAGCGCAGGTTTGCTTCAAAAAGTATAAATCAGGGCCTCAGTCTCAAAACCTTTTTGCACTTAAATGATATTAATAATTTGCTTTTCATAGAGATACTTGTGCATCATTGTTTTGCATCTGAGTGCTTTAAATAAGAGATGGTAATGTTATTTACTTTATTTGTGCTCAATGTATTCATCTAGGGAGGATGAAAAGCCGAGTTCGCTATAATACTCATTCGCTGACCTGGAAAGGCGAAAAGTGATACCATATCACCCCACATGATGTCAAAGTCATTCAATGTTTTATGTACATTTCTCTCAAAGCACTGCAGTCAGATTTTGTTCCTAACTAATTCTGTTTTGAAGATAGAAGAAGGAATCAGCTAATAGAAATGTCCAAGTAGTGGTGTTAAGGGAAATATTCTCAGGGCTTTGGGAATTGCCTATAATGTTGATATTCACTGCTTTCCCTGTACTATTACAAGCTTGATGTACAAGTTGGACACGCATTTTCTTGAACCCCAGCTGTGGTTTTGAATGCATCAATGCCTTTGATTCACAAAATGATGCTCTTTAGTAATGAACATTGAAGCATGTACAACACTAAACACCTTCACAGACAGATTGATGCACAAAGTTAAAGGCTTCTGAAAACTGCACACGTTGTTCTTGTATTGATTGAAGAAGCAAGAACACTGAAGATCAATTCCAAACGATCAGTTCCACTTCAAATGAGAGCAACCTGCGTGGCACAGAACATCCAACAACAGTGTCAAATTTTAGTCTGAAGCCAAGGCCTTCTGTTAGTGCGAAATCTATTTAACAAACCCATGGGCAATATTTTCCTTGTGTGTTTATCTGGGGTGTATTTTCCTTTTCAGCATTGTAAAGCTACATTGGCCACGGATTCATAAACTGCTTTTGACTATAGAGGTACTGTGCTCCACGAAGCTTCTAGTTTATTGAAAACCATAATCTGCACGTCTATCTCTCACTGCTAAGGGGTGCATCCTACCACACAATGATTGAACCTCAGTGGGCTTCACGAACAACATGGAAACAGTGCCCACATAAGATCAAAAGAAAAAATAACACATTTTTGACCAGGAATACTACGGCTAGCACCCTGTAAATGAGGGCAAGCACTTCAGTTCCCCATATAGGGGCAGTAAGCATTATATCTATATAAAACTATAAAATACAGTAACAAAAAGGGTTTATCTACTAGAGTTTAAAAGGACGAGTGATGGTGTATTTTTTGTAGCAGGAGGCTGCCCTACCCTACTTGAGCATGGGGGACATGAATAATATTTGTTTGAACAGGGGAAAAGAATTCAGGCCTAGATTTATTAGGAATTTGTGTTGGGTTACGTCCCTTTTGTGGCACAGCCCGAACACAAAATTTGGCATTTGCTAAACCACACAAAGTTGATATGAGTGGCTTTCCATGGGTTAGTAAATACAAAGTAACACAACACAGCACATAACTTGTCTTGAACTACTTTACAACAAATAGACATTACATGAGTGGAGCATTGGCGTTCTTGCGCATTCACCCATGTATTTTGATGCAAGCCCAGATTTACAAAGGCTTTAGATGTTGGGTTTGTGCCAAAATGGTCCACCTACACAGCAGAGGTGTAACAAGGAGATATATCTTATTTTCTCCTGGTTAATTCCTGTTCCTGATTACTCCCTCTTTCCATGTGTGCTGCATTCTGCTGCACACATGGAAAAAGAATATGTCGATAAGGTAACTCTTCCTGCACAAAACCAATCCTGCCCATAATGCAGGCACCCTTGTAATATGGCGTAAGGGTGCCTACAATAGCGCTAGGCAACCACAAGTGCACCAGCGCATAAAGGTAGCTGAACAGCGCCATAGTTTGGTAAATATGGTGCTCTTCAGCTCTCTCCTATTCACAAAGTGCAGTAACTTTCCCTGCTGCATTAACTATTGGTAAATATGCCCCTGATTCTTAAAGTTGACTCTGAATTGCACTTAATTCCTGCCATGCAGCTTTCACTCTGGCTTTTTAAACCACCTGTCTCCCAGCATTTGAAGTCTGTGAGGAGGTGACAGGATAGGATAAAGTAACTAACAAGTAGCTGACCCCAATCCTTATATAGGGAACAGCCAACACTGAAATGGTGCTGCAGTGCTGTGGTAGTGTTCTACTGCTTCTTACCACCCCATCCAACCCGCATCCCACCCTCATCACTGAATGATGAGAACTGAAGGAGGTCATTATGAAGCATGATGCCAATCATGGTCAGTACATTGCCAACCTTAAGCGTAATGTCTCCTCCCAGAATTAAATAAAATGTTATAAAAAGTAACTAGGAGACTAGGAAGGTGTCAGTATAGTGCTACAACATATGTAACATAGGACTGTTCTTTTAAATCTATGACCACATCTGAAGCTTTCATCTTTATCCTTGCTAGCATTGGATTTCTCTGAATGATGACACCTGGGAAGAGTCAAATGTACAAACACTTTGGAGAGCACCCACACTGTTGTGGCAGCTTCTAATAGATTTGTGCCCATGCACCTTAATATCCACCGGACTTCTGTGGCAAACAAAAGATGAGAGACCAGTGACAGGAGAAAACAGAAGAAAAATGGAATATGCTCTGCATCATATTTTATAGCATGCTATGGCACAGAATAAAAGTACCTTGCAAAAAGCACATTGCGATGCCCATTCCTATTTTGCGAGCCGGTAACCTGGTTACCGACTCGCAAAATGGGAATGCGAGTCGCAAATAGGAAGGGTGTTCCCCTCCTATTTGCGATTCGCATCGTGATGCAGAATTGCTTTGTGACCGCGAATGCGGTCTCAAAGCATTTCGCAGTTACCACCAGTGTCACACTGGTGGTAACCCATTCGCAAAAGGGAAGAGGTCCCCATGGGAACCCTTCCCCTTTGTGAATGGCCCTGAAAAAAAAATTCAGAGCAGGTAGTGGTCCTATGGACCACTGCCTGCTCTGAAAAAATTAAACAAAAACGTTTCATTTTTTCCTTTGTAATTCAACTCGTTTTGCTTTAAGGAAAACGGGCTGCATTACAAAAAAAAAAAATGCTTTTTTAAAAAGCAGTCACAGACATGGTGGTCTGCTGTCTCCAGCAGGCCACCATCCCTGTGAGTGCTGCGACTCGCAAGGAGGTCTCAAATTGCGACCCACCTCATTAATATTAATGAGGTGTGCCTTTGCGACCCCCTTGCAACTCGCAGATGGTGTGAGGGACACCATCCTGCATCCGGGTTTGCAACTCGCAAATTGCGAGTCGCAAACCCGGTATTTCGTACATCTGGCCCCATGTCACATTAACGTTAGGATCAAAAAAGGGTGAAGGTAATAAAACAGGCACAATACCATTTCAGACCTCAGAAACCCAGTACTTTTTAAAAGTCCCACAATCCATCCAATCAATACGACAAAGTTAGGGGCATATTTAAGAGCCTACTGGTGCCACTGAAGCATCACTTTTAGAGACGCTCCAGTGGCGCTATGCACTGCACCATATTTATAAGGTAGCGTTAAGCCATTTTTTTCCGGCTTAGTGCCACCTTGTAAATATGGCCCCTTCACATGCATCACTTTGCGTGGAAGGGGCGTGAAATCGGTGTTTCTGTCGGAGTGCCACATCAACACTCAATGCATTTTGACGCTGCTCGAGATTTATGAGTTTTCGTAAGCTTGAGGCAGTGCCAGAATCTAATGCCATCCCAGGGGTGGCATTAGCAGGGCGCAACAAGGAGAAATGCTTTACTTGCTCCATGTTTTTTTCTCTTTCTATGTGTGCTGCATTCTCTCAAATTTGGCGCAGCACCACACACCGTCATTTTTTGTTAAATCTGGCCATTATTGCCTGGCCTTTGCACCATTGTTATGTAAAAAAATGTTAAGCACTGGTGGCGCTAGCAGCGCTCCACACGGCTCCACAATTACAAACTGACTCATTGCGCCCAATGTGTCAGTTTAGAAACCCTTGCATCACATTCTGCCTGGCCAGGTATAATGTATGCAGGGTAGATGTTACCATGAGGGAAAAGCCACACAGAACTGACATTTACATTTCCCTGCTTCATTCTGCAACTTCACTGCATCAGAATTTTACCACCTGCTCAAAGCAAGGTAAACTGACGCAGGGCTTTTCTCTATGGGCGCCTGCTCGCATTGCTGGAGTGGCATCTTTTTTTTTTTACACAAGCTCAGCAATGCGTGAGTTTAGTGCCATAGATGCATCAGGATTTGTGATGCATATGTGAAAATGTTTGGCTTGGAGCTCTGTATTGTAAATACAGTGCATCCATGTGTGTCGTTAGAGAATCGTAGGGCAGCACAAGAAATTTGATGCATTTGACTGATGCGTCAGATTCTTGTAAATGAGGCCCTTAGTTCAAAAAATGAATGATATTGGTGGACCTGACTCTCCTTCAATGCTGAAGAATTATGTGTGACAGTAGCATAACAGTAATATTGTATCATGTGAAGGGGCCCCTTAGTCCCTATATCTCACAGATATTCATTGGTCTTGGGCTGAATGGCCCCCCAAAGGGTTGGGGAGCTTCTGAAAGCTTGGGGTTCCCATGCATTGTGGTTGTTACACTCCTAGTATATGAGACCAAAGTAAACAAAACACAAACGATTATACAAATAAAGAAGTCTAGAGAGATGATCAGGAGTCTACAGTTCAAAAAGTGGAAGCGACAAAAAACTAATTTATATTAATAATTATCTGTGTTGGGCAGTAAACATTTGACAACAATATGAAAATTATCACTCCAAATGAGCATTCGGTTTCCACAAAACGTTTGTAAACATTGGCCCTCATTATGACATTGGCAGTAAATCCCACTTACCCCCATGCTGACTGCCTCCAACATACCGCCGCCGCAGCGGATTACCGCCACCCATATCATGACCCACACATAGCAATCTGTCACTATATAGCCACACACACAAGTCTGCCAGCCCAAAGGTCAGTGATAAACTGGCGGTAGCAAAACCCACACAGTTACGCCAACAGAACTATGCCCATCACAATATGACCCACGAATCACCGCTGCGGACATTCAATGGCACTAAACCATTGGCCGTACATACCGCTAAGCTCAAAATACACACACTCAAACAAAACAACACCACATTGGACAATTTGAATAACACTCACCTGACACACATACACACACCACTATAAAACACACACACACAATACCCACAACCCTTTACCATTACAAACAAGTGCAACAAGAGAGATAGCAAAACCACAGACAAGACCACAGACACACACCACCATCACCTATACACCATCCACGCACCTTACATCACACAGCCCAACACAGCACCCCCACACACCCTTACCCACACCACCCACAATACACCCATGGCACCACAATGACACCCCAGGTTCTCTGAGGAGGAGCTAAGTGTCAAGGTGGAGGAAATCATCCAGGTAGAGCCACATCTATTCAGATCACAGGTGCAGCAGACATCCATTGCAAGGAAGATGGAGCTATGGCGGAGAATCGTGGACAGGGTCAACGCCGTGGGACAGCACCCCAGAACAAGGGATGACATCAGGAAGAGGTGGAATGACCTACGGGGGAAGGTGCGTTCCACAGCAGCAAGACACCAACTAGCTGTACAGAGGACTGGTGGTAGACCCCCACCTCCTACCCCACAACTAACAACATGGGAGGAGCAAGTCTTGGCAATCATGCATCCTGAGGGCCTGGCAGGAGTAGGAGAAGGACTGGACTCTGGTAAGTAAAATCTCTATTACTATCACCCCCCCACCTGCATGCTATCACATACCCTTACCCTCACTCCCATCACTCCACCACCTCACACACACCCCACCATAACAACCCACCCCTCCCAATACCAAGACCAGCATGTAACACCAATGCACGGACCCCCATCACAGACCTGCATGGACACCCATCACTGAAGCATGCACATTAGAGAGAATCACCTGGCCCACAATACACTACTCACACAAGGCAAAGCTGCCAGGGCAATAATAACCATACAGTGCAATACACCCATGCACAAGATGACGCACACAGAAACAATAACACTGCATTTACATCCCCACAGGTCCCCCACCCGTCACGGGAGAGGAGGTGCCAGCAACTTCCAGTCCACCCCCAGAAGAGGCCCACAGTGATGACAGCAGCTCTGAATGCCTGGATCTGGATGACCAATCTGACCCATCAGGGATCTCCGGACAGTCGGTAACCTAAGCACAGTCCCATACCACCACAGAGCCTCCTCCTCATGAAACACCACCACAGTACCCACACCCATACCTCTGTCCCCAGGACACGTCAATCAGCAGTATGTCCACCACTACAGGGACCCCAGGCAACCCCACAAACACAGGATGATCAGGGACCTGGGGTCAGTGGCAGTGGGCACACAGTTCAGGGGACAGAGGCACAGGACAACAGGGAAGCTGGGAGCACTGCTGTGTGACAGGGGGAGGACAAGCCCAGGGAATCGACTCTCCAGGAGGCACTCACCAACATCCTGGGAGCATACCACCATTCCCAGGAGACGATGGGCCAGATACTGGACAAGTTGCAGGAGACCCAGTGGCTGCAGGAGGGACAGTACCTGGGGATCAGGGAGAACTTGAAAGACATCCACACCGCCCTGGTCACCATTGCAGGGGTGCTGGCAGACATGGCCAACACCATAAGGGAGGAAGTGGCACACCACCGGGCCCCTGACACTAGCCACAATGATGAACAGCCTTCCATCTCCACTGCCTCTAGTGGACAGGAGGCCCGGCCACAGGAACAACAGGCCACCAGCACCCCACCCCCTGCAGAAGGAGAACCACCCCCCAAACGGTCTTTGCGATCCAGGCCGAAGGCAGAGAACATTGCCAAGACCCCGCCAGGAAATCAGACTCTCCTGAATGTCACCCTTGTGTCCAAATCTGGTGCCCTGTCCACCTTGAACTGCCATTTCTCCACTTCCTATGCCCCCTTGGACAATGCACCTGTAATACAAATAGACTGGACTCTACCCTGGACTTTCCTCCATCATCACCCCAGCTCATTGCACTTCCCCCTCTAATCATTAGCACTTAAATAAACACCATTTGAATGACCACAAGTATGGAGTCTGTCAAATCGTTTAACCATGTATTCGTTTAACAAGTTTTAAACACTGCAATATAACTGTACAGTATTGTATACATAGGAATGACCTGTAGTTGGCTGCAGTCAAAACACCAGGAGCGATAGTGGGACACAAATATCTGAAAATAGAGATGCCAAAGGGTACAGTAAGTGGCCATAGAATTGGGAAAATCAGCCTGCCAGTGACAATGTCAAATACAAAACTGCCTATGTAAAGTGTCTTACCTGTGTGTCATTGGAAGTACTGTCATATAATAGCACTTCTGTTGTCCTCATCCTCATCCTCCTCATCTTCACTGTCCACAGGGTTGACTGCTGCCACACGCCCATCTCCAGCCTCATCATCCTGCAAAAAAGGCACCTGGCGACGTAAGGCAAGGTTGTGCAACATACAGCATGCCACGATGATCTGGCACACCTTCTTGTGTGAGTAGTACAGGAATCCACTTGTTAGATGGAGGCAATTAAACCCAGCATTCAGGAGGCCGAATGTCCTTTCTATCATTCTTCGTGTTCGCCCATGTGCCTTCATTGTAACATTCCTCTGCCCTTGTCCTGAGATTCCAAACAGGGGTCAGTAGCCATGAGAGGTTGGGGTAACCAGAGTCACCTGAAAATCTCGAGGGGCATCTGTTAGACACACACTAACCCTTAGGGCCCACACCATACCCATACACCAACACCTACTGTGTGGGAACCAGGGCTCACCTAATAGCCACACCCAGTGCCTCTGGAGTTGAGCCATCACATATGGGATGCTGCTACTCCTCAGGATAAAGTCATCATGCACACACCCAGGATACTTTGCATTGACATAGGAGATGTACTGATCTGCCAGGCACACTATCTGCACATCCATGGAGTGAAAGCTTTTTCGATTTCTAAACACCTGTTCATTTCTCCAGGGGTGGGGGAACAAATGCAATATGTACACCATCAATCGCCCCAATTATGTTGGGGATATGTCCCATTGCATAGAAATCAGCTTTCACTGTGGCCAAATCCTCCACCTGGGGGAAAACGATGTAGCTGCACATGTGTTTAATCAGGGCAGACAATACTCTGGTCAGCACTATTGAGAACATTGGCTGAGACATTCCTGCTGCCAAGCCCACTGTCACTTGGAAAGAGCCACTTGCCAGGAAATGGAGCACAGATAGGACTTGCACAAGAGGGGGGAATCCCGGTGGGCTGATGGATAGCAGCTATCAGGTCAGGTTCCAATTGGGCACACAGCTCTGTGATTGTGGCCCTGTCCAGTCTATAGGTGAAGATAATGTTCCTGTCCTCCATTGTTGCCAAGTCCACTGGGGGGGGGATGTCTCCATCTCCTATTGATCCGCAGCGGCTGCAATCTAGGGGGCAAACGGTGAGTAGCTGGTCAGTATTCCATATTTCCAAACACTACACTGCATTGCGTGTTGTGACTGTAACACAATATTGTTGTATAGGCCCAAATAGTGCCTATGTCTACTGTGATGTAGTTAGGTGCCATGGCCTGCCCGCTCCCCTGAAATGTCATCCGCCTGTCCTGTATGGAGGTACAGGTGGAAATGAGATAATTTTGCTGATGTTGTGTGCCGTTGCGGGAGGCAGTCGAAAACTGCAGTGCAACTCCTCATTGGATCCCATTGGGCCCTATGGGTTACAGTGGCCAACGGTGATGTACACCGGCGGTGACGGTACACACCACCGCGGACGTGACTGTATTTTCTATCTGTTCCCCCACTTGCTACCTGACCTTCAACCGGAGAGGACCTACACTGCAAGTGCTGCTGTGACCTGTGTCTGGAACCGACCATGGCTCGTATCACTGGGGAAAGGGCCCCTGCCTTCACAGCTGTGGAGTTGGAGACACTGGTCCATAGGGTCCTACCCCAGTATCGAATGCTGTTTGGGCCTCCAGACCAACAGGTCAGTACACAGTGAGCACGATGCATGGGGCATAAATGCATGGAGTGCTGTGTGTGAGGTCCTATTGTAGGGTGGGGAGTTGGTGGAAGGGCCCTGGGCTGCGTGCTGCATGTATGATGGGCAATGTCTGTGCATAAGGGGATGGGAGGGCTATGGTGGGACATAAGTGTAACAGGCTGGAAAGTCTGACTGATACCTTTTGCTATGTGTATATTTCTGCAGGTCAGCGCCCATCAGAAAAAGGTATATGGCGTGCCATCGCCAAGGACGTGCGGACCCTGGGAGTCTATTGCAGACGGAGCACCCACTGTCGCAAATGGTGGGAAGACCTGAGACACTGGGCAAGGAAGACGGTGGATGCCCAGCTGGGGATGGCCTCCCAACGAGGAAGGGGTGCCCATCGAAACCTGACCCCCCTGATGGCCCGCATACGGGGATGGCCTATCTGGAGCTGGATGGGCACTTAAGGGCATTACATCAGCCACAAAGAGGTGAGTACAGTTTCCCAATATACTACTTGCTCCTGGTGGGGTGGTCTCCGGGTGGGGGATGTGGGCCTGTGGGTGCCCCTAGGCCAGGCCGGACATTACAGGGTAGGTCCCATGTTGGGCAGGGTATGATGTGAACCACCTCCAACCAAGCTAGAAGGCATCCACTACTGGGCAGGGGTCTGTGGGTCTCAGGTATGCTGTTACTGGCGTTAGGTATTACTGTCCATGGCCTGGTGACTAGCATTGTGACTGGTAGTGCATTGCCTAATGCGTAGGGCTGTTCCTTGTGTGTGTGTGTCTCGTGTACACCAAAGGTGGCGTTGCTGCAGCCATTGACCAAGTGTATCCTTTGTCTCTTCCCCCCACCGCTTTTTGTTTTGTCACCCTGTCCTTCTGTGCATTAGCATCATCTGGCAGAGGAGCAGAGGCACCGGCAATGGAGGGAGCTGCATCCCACATGGCCCAGAAGGCCGAATCCACCAACAGTGATGGCACCAGTGGGACGGAGGGCAAAGGGAGACAGGAGGGGATAGTTCAGACAGTGATACCTCCTCCGATGGAAGCTCCCTGGTGGTGGCAGACACCTCTGTGGCCATCCCAACTACAGGTACATCCGCCACCCCGTACCAGCACCACCCTACCGGCAGCCCTTCAGTGTGTTTCCTGTGCCTGCTCACCCAGGAGGGTGGGCATCTCCTTCACCCCAGGGACCTCAGGCCCTGCCCCAGTTAGCTCTGCTGCCCTGAGTGAGGAGGCTATTGATCTCCTGCGATCCATCTCTGGTGAGCAGTCAACCATTGTGAATGCCATCCAGGGCCTGGCAGCCCATTTGCAACAAACAAATGCATTCCTGGAGGGCATTCACTATGGCATGGCGGCCCAACAGAGATCAATCCAGGCTCTGGCCTCCTCTCTGATGGCAGCCATTGTCCCTGTTTCTAGCCTCCCCCTCCAACTTCCTTTACCCAATCCCATTCCCCTCAACCCCAACCTATCCCAGTCACACAGGCAGACCAGCATGCACCCAGGACAACACACAGGAGTGGTTCAGGCACACACAAGCACACCACATCATCCCACAGACACTCACACAAACACCATCCAGTTGCAGACATACCAACAATCACTGCCTCCACTGTGTCCCCCTCCTCCTCCTCGTCCACCTCCCTCCCAGTAGCATCTACATTCACACCTGCATGCACTACATCCTCATCCACTACCTCCATCACAACCACGCCTATCACTACGCACCCCTCACTGGCAGTCACCACCCCCACATCCATGCACACGTCCCCTGTGTCCTCTCCCACTGTGTCTGTGACCCTACTCCCAAACTACACAATCGCAAGCACTCAGACACCCAAAAGCCATCCACCTCACAACAGCATCCAGCCCATGCACCTGCACCCAAACACAGCAGACAGACACCTCCTAAAAACACTTCCTCTTCCTCCACTTCCAAACCTTCACCCTCTTCCTGCCCCAATGTCCCTAAGAAGCTTTTCCTCTCCACCGTTGACCTCTTCTCTACCCCTTCCCCCGTCCTTCATGTCAGGCCAGGGTGGCCAGAACCCAGGTGACCACCTCAGCCACCCAGTCCACACCCACAGTGGTGTTGACAACTACTACATGTGGGAGAGGATCCCAGGAACCAGCCAGAAGCACTGAAAGTGTGCCTGCACCAAGTGCATCAAGGAAGGGCAAGGAGGCCCACCAGCTGGGAAAGGGAAGGGCAAGGAGGCACCATCAGCTGCAAAAGAGAAGGGCAAGGAGGCACCACCAGCTGTGAAAGGGAAGGGCAAGGAGGCACCACTAGCTGCGAAAGGGATGGGCAAGGAGGCACCACCAGCTGCGAAAGGGAAGGGCATGGAGGCACCATCAGCTGCGAAAGGGAAGGGCAAGGGGCATGCACCTGCAGGCAGGAAGGGCAGGAGGCCTGGTGCTGGGACTCATTCAGAGCCCCCACCACCAACCATGGCGGTTCAGCTGTCGCAGGCTGCAGGGGAAGGGCTGGAGCCTCCCCCATCACTGCCATCACTGCCACCAGCACCACTGTCAGCAGCAGCAGCCCAGTGGGCAGCCGTCCAAGGCTGCAGGTGAAGGGCTGGAGCTTCCCCCACCACTGCCAGCACCGCCACCAGCACCACTGCCAGCAGTAGCAGCCCCAGTGGGCAGCCGTCCGAGGCTGCAGGGGACAGGCTGGAGCCTCCCCCCACCACTGCCAGCACCGCCACCAGCACCATTGCCAGCAGCCCCAGTGGGCAGACGTCCAAAGCTGCAGGGGAAGGGCTGCAGCATCCCCCACCACTGCTAGCACCAGCACCGCCACCAGCACCACTGCCAGCACATCTTCCAGAAGCAGCAGCCTCAGTGGGCAGCTGTACAAGGCTACAGCGGAAGGGCTGGAACCTCCCCCCCACCACTGCCAGCCCCGACACCAGCACTGACACTGCCATCGCTGAGCAACTGTCCCCGCCGGCGGACAGTGTGTAGTCCTGCCTCCATGGGCTGCTATGCATCCTTGCCCCAGCAAATCCTGTGGGTCTGACACCCAGGTGAGAGACTGTGACCTTGCTCTCCCCAACATCTACATCACGGGGCACAAGGCCCCCTCCAGAACCAGTGGAAGAAGTCATCCCCTCACCCCATCCTTCCCAGGATGAAGCACACTGAGCACAAGGCCCCCTCCAGAACCAGTGGAGAAGCCACCCACTTGAGAGACTGTGGCCTTGCACTCCCCAGGACCAAGCAGTGGGCAAACCACCCACCTAAGAGACTGTGGCCTCGCACTCCCCAGGACCAAGCAGTGGGCAAACCACCCACTTGGGAGACTGTGGCCTTGAACTCCCCAGGACCAAGCGCAGGGCATATAGCCCCCTCCATGACCAGTGGGGTTGTACAATCTTCCAGCTGAGGTGCCCCCCCCATTCCCGGTCCCCCTGAGGTTCCTGTGTATTTTCGACCTGATGCCCCTGCAGTGTTCTCTCCGTGTTGTTGCAGGAGTGCGGTGGGGCCTTGGCATATGTGATGTGGCCCTGTGGCCCACGGACATTGAGTACTGGGCAGAGTCCCTCCATTTGTAAATATGTAACTTTTGTATTTTGATGCACTTGTTTCTAGTATTTTATCGTATTACACTCACTTTCTTCCAATCATTTTGTCCTTGCATTATTCCGTAGGGGTGAATATGTAATGTTTGTGCATTTGGTTGTGTGTATGGTGTTGGGGGTCTCTTTTTCCTCCCCCCTCCCTCGTGTGCTAGGCAGCAGTACTCACCATTGTCATCTTCGCCGGCATTGCTGCTCATAATGCAGGAAAAGGTAGACAAGCATCGGGAAGATGTGCAACCTGGGCTCCATGCCATTGTGGTGGTTCCCTGGGATTCCAGAGGTGAGTCCTTTGACTTCTGTGTTCTGTTTCCGCTGTGCTTTTGATGTTGGTACCGCTCCGGAAAAGGTGGCGGATAGGCCTGTCATAATACAGTGGGCAGTACATTGTCTTCCTCCTGGCTGTTGGCAGTTACCGCTGTGGTGCTTGTTGCTACCACTGTGGCGGTCGGTGTGTTAAACTGGCTGTCTGTCTGGGCGGTTTCCACCGTGGTCATAATTCCTTTTTTTTACCGCCAGCCTGTTGGCGGTATTACCGCCGCTTTATCACCAACCGCCAGGGTTATAATGAGGGCCATTGTCTCTTTTTAAGTTGAGAGTTTGGCCACATTGATGTAGCAGGGGTGGAAAGATCTTTTCAGAAGAAGGGAAAGTGTGAGCAGTGTCCTGGGAATACCATTTTATTCTCCAGATTAAAAATCAGACATTCCAATTTGAAAGTCTTGGCGTTACAGATAAGCAAAGTATTACAGACGTTAGAGGGGCAAACATTTTTGCAACTACGCAACTCTTGTAAGATGTTTTGCTTAATTCCAACATTAGCAGTCACACAATGCACTATTGACATTCCCCTGCTTAGATCATGGCCCTATAAAAATGAGGGAATGTTCATGCATGTGGACCTTAATGCAAATACGAGAGCCTAGGAAAAAAGACCCTTGAGCTGTAAGCTTGTTCTGGTGTGGCCTGAAAGACACAGTTATTGCCACATCCTGGCACCACTAATGGAGGGTGCATAAAAGGTCGTTGGTACCCCTACATATTTCCCACAGGGGGGTGTACAAAGAGTGCACCCCCTACCACTGACTGCACCCCCTCATAGGTGGATCCTGACTCTCTCAATGGAAAGCTGTGAATGCCTTGCACAGCCTCTGACAGCTCAGTTGTATCCCACTATCAATGTTTATGCAGAGGCACAGTGCACCTTGATCCCTTAGAGTCCTGATGGCCCCTCAAAGGTAGGTGCAATATTTGATTTCTCCCACCCCACGAGAACTTTTAGGTCCTCTCTTTAGTGTCAAGGGCATTAAATGCAAGGAAATATAGAGCCTCTAACTGTGTTGTCATGCTGTTCATTCATTAGCAACAAGCAGCACATTTATTTTGTTTAACAGGTGCACAAAGCCAGACTACATTAGGCTCACCTAGTGAGTGACATAAAAGACAATCCAGTTGACAGAATGTACGGGGCATATATCTAAGTCCCTAGTGCCACCCTGCGCCACATTAGCATAATTTTTTTACGCTAATGTGGCCCGAGGCCAAAATCCTAACACCACATTTACAAACTGGTGCAAGGCATGCATTGCGCCACTTTGTAACAGTTTGCGCTACATTATACCTTTGCCAGGCATAATGTATGCAAAGGTGGCGTTACCCTATTAGCGGGGCAAAAAAATGGCACAAGGAAATCTAACAGATATTCTTACGTCATTTTAGATGGCACTTTTAAAACTTGCTCAGAGCACGCTCCTCAAAAAGTATAAACAGGGGTGACTGGTGTTCATAGGTATAAGGGGCATTGCCCTGCCATCCTCCGGGGAGAAGCAAGAACAGGGAATCAAACACAGAGCATCTGAAAATAAATCACTGCTCGGAGACAGTGTGCTGACTCTCTTGGGTGAACTGTAGTAAACTCTGCAGATGTCCTCCTGCACAAGCGCCAGCCAGGTGAGGTTTTCTTGCACCTGCAGGCACAAGCTACATCAGTGACATCATCAGACAGGAAGTTCTGGATTAGAATGCAATGGATCTGGTGGCTTTTGGGGCGCATAAACAGTGGCCCTGGGAGGAGTTACAAAGCTCCATTCACTTCAATGGCTGAGGATGGGGCAGGACAGCGAGGACAAGGAGAGAGTGGGTGGCAACATTTGTTGGTCATCACAGAGGAGCAGGCTTTAGGAGGGGTACAGGGGGCTGCTCTTCTGCCAGTAACACATGTCTTGTCCTTTGTTTGGTTTCACTTTGAAAAACATGTTATGGAGCTGAGCATGACAGAATGCTCCTTATCTCAACTCTGTAAAGGCCCAAAAGGGGGAAGGAACCAGCTGCAGACAACAATTGCACTAGTGGGCTAAAAGGTAAGGGTGCAGTTAAGCTTCTTCTTAGGGGGCATCATCAGTCCCACCTCCCCTTAGCAGCTACAGGGGGCATTCTTGGGCGTCTTCTTCTGTCTGCAGCTCCACAGACAAAGGCTCATAATTAACTTGGGCGGGTGAGTGAGTGAAAGGGAGGATGAGATGGGTGGAAGGATGAAATGGTGGATGGGTAGATGCATTGTTGACTGAGTGACAGGATGGATGTAAGAATTGAAGACTGAAAGGGTGAAAGGAAGAGGGTGTATGAGTGAAAGGGTGGGTGGATCGAAGGATGGATGAAATGATCAATGGATAGATGCATGGATGAATGAGTGAAAGAATAGACATATGAATGGAAGAGTGAAAGGCAGGGAGGGTGTATGAGTGAAAGGGAGGGTGGATGGATGGATGGACTGATGGATTGAAAGGATGGGTAGATGGATGATGAGAGAAAGAATGGGTGTACGGTAGAATAAGCGAAAGGATGGATGGATGAGCGAAAGGATGGATGAGTGAAAGGATGGATGTAAAGATGGATGATTAAAACAATGGATGGATGAGTGAAAGGCAGGGTAGATGGATTTCTGGATGAAAGGATGGATGAGTGAAAGGGTGAAATGATGGGTGAATGGATGAATAGATGGATAGATTGATAGATTGAGTGAAAGGATGGATGACTGAGTGAAAGAGCAAATGGAGGGATGTCTGTATGAGTGGATGGACGGATGGATGGATGGATGGATGGGGCGAAGAGTGAATGGATAGGTGTAAGGATGGATGGCTGAGTGAGAGGGCGGATAGATAGATGAGCCAAAGGCATGGTGATGAATGGATGGATGGAGTGAAAAGATGTATAGTTGGAGCGAAAGGTGGATGTATGAGCAAAAGGATGGATGATTGAATGGATGCGTGAAAGTGGGAATGGATAAGTGAAAGGATGGATGATTGAGTGGATGGATTACTTTGATGGATAGGTGTCCCTGGACCAGTGATGGCTGTCCTTTATGTGCTCCACAACTACACTAAACCCTCCTTGCTTTGTGGTCATTTTTACTGTATCAAGAGTGAATGATTATTTATACTAATAATAAAATGCAGACCCGTTTGGGTCCATCAACAAACTGAGGCAGCTAGTAACATTGCTTGATTGCTGACACAGGTGCATGAAAGTGCCTGCGCCAGCCATCAGTCTGATTGTTCAGAGCTGGTGAAATCCTGGCTCTGTGAGCATGTCTGTGTGACTATGTGTGTGAGTTAAAGTGAGAGACCGTCAGTTAAGGAATGAGTCAGAGTGAGTGAAAACTAGTGACACTAAGGATGTGTGAGAAGGACTGTGAGCGAGTGAGGAAGATTGACAGTGAGTGTAACTGAGTGTTACTGTGTGTGGGACTGAGTCATAGTAAGACTGAGTAATTCAGAATGAATAGGACTGAGTGAGACAAAGTGGGCCAGAGTAGAATGAGTGAGACTGCATGCATTAGTGAGACCAAGTGAGTCTCTTTGGAATTCGAGCCTAGGTTTATGCCCCACCACTATTAAAGGTCACCACCCACTGCTGCCAGTGATGCCCGCTAAGGGTAAAGAACAGTGCAAAGGGTGACGTCATAGATAACATTTGCACTAATTCCACAGGTCTCCTGTGGCACAGCTTTCAAAAGATATGTTGAAGGGTCACTTTTGATACATAGAGGGCAATACCTTCTTTATATTGCTTTTATTTAGTGAAATGCATCACAACTTGTAAAATATAGGACTCAATATTGGACATGCATAGCCAGAAACTTGTTTTAATGGTTAACTTGTATGAAACAAATTCCACCTCAACGTAATATTTTCATCGTTGCGAATCCTAGTTTAGCCTCACACTAAAATCTCTAGAGCTCTTTTGCTGCATTTTACACTAAAAGTCCGCTTCCTTATCTAAGCTTTCTGATCTCCCTTTGGAACAAGTCTTGTTTAATCACCGGCAGAAGCTTTTCTTCTTGGCTGGATCACACGCTTTTCAGCTTCATTTCATTTAATGTTCATTTCTAATTTCCCTCATCAACACAGGTGTTTTCGTTCTTTCTATGAGCTGTGATTAGCTCAAGTGGATGCGCCTTATATCTCACCGGGGATTACTTTACATTAGTATAACGTATGTGATTTCTTTGGAATTTCACTCCCTGAGAACAATCTGGTATCTCGGCAACCAGGCTAACTATTTCCGGTCTGCATCTCTTGGGCCTCATCAATCTGTTACACTTTAATGCAGGCATTTTTTTTAATGTTGTAGGAAATGAGTCTCAGCAATAAAGGGATTTATTTGGAAGGAATAAGTTGGCTTGATTCTTTTTAATAGTGGACTTCTAGTATGTCTTTACTTCGTCAGAGGAAGGCACTGAATGACCAAATACACGTCAAAAGGAATGTTTCAGCAGCTTTTCCATTACAGTGCGGGACATATTTTCAGAGTGGAGAATTGTGATCATGGTTATATGCATCAAAATAGAAACTGGTGGTGATAGCCTTCAAAGATCTTGAGGCTGTTACAGCTCGCTGAATAAACCTGATGAATAATGCCTTTAAAATACTCCAGGAGAAGTCAACTGAAACAACATATGGTCAGTCTCCATCGTAATCAAGAGTAGCCTTGAGAGAGGATTGAAATCTGGTACAGCACAGGGCTCATGATCCAGGGACGGGCTGGTGTAATTTGCAATGGCATAACTTTACAGGGTGGAATTACATAGAAAACACAATTGGACGATTTGTACTTTACAGAAGCAAGTGCTTTTGTTTTTTTTTCTTTATTAATCTAAGGGACTGTGGGGGAGCCTCAAGCCTCCCGCAGTTCCAACTGGCTCCCCTCCTGCAGGAGCTAACATTGCTCCGCATGCAGGGAGCTGCTGTAAATGCAGCTCCCTCCATGTGGGAGCAATACTTTCATCTCTTTCCCTGTCCACATGTCTGCAGGCAGGGAAAGAGATCAAAATCTCCACTTCCAGCAAGCAGGAGCATTTTTAAAGCTTCTGCTTGCTGAAAGCAGAGTGTTTGCTTTTGCTTGGTGGGAGCTGTCACTGCTCCCACCAAACAAAAGCAAACAGCTACCTCCCGAGTGCAGGTACCTCAGGAAGTAGCAGAAGCTGGCCTTGGGGGAGAGTGGTCCCCAGGGCCATGTATAGCTCCATGAGGAGGGCCGTGCTACCTCCCTCCATTTTCAAAGATCGATTGGCCCCGGGAAGGTTTTAGTTCCCAGGGCCTTGAGGGAAAGGGGTCTGCATATCCCCCACATTGTTTTTAAATATAGCTCTGGTGAGATGGCGGTCCCGAGCAGTCCACGCAACCCTCTACTTTATGTTTTATTTAAAACAGTTATCTCATCAATAATTTTTTTGCCAATTTTACAGTGATATTATCAATGATGTCAAAGAATATAATGATGTCAAAGAAGATGTCATGAGTAATGCAATAACTGGGGTAGTTAGCAGTGCATTGTGAGGTCATGAGTTATAGTTACCTTAGTGCACAAGTTATAGTTACTTGAAAGCTGCTGAATGTCTGTGGTTTTGCATGCAAAAAATCTGAACCAAACTATAACGCCCCGTAACCTTTAGCTTTTTAGTGAATTTCTAAGGTTTTCTTTAATTCTACTTCCTAACTATAACGTCCCTGTAACCTTTTTTTTTCAGTGAATTTCTAGTTTTTTTTTTTTACATTAAGTAAGATGCCCATCGCAATGCGAAATGGGGGGAAGGGTGGACGCAGAGTCTGGCCTGGCTTTGTGCTGCTTGCAGCTCCTACCCCCCTCCTCTTGGCTATCCATTCTCCATTGTCCAAGTCCATGCCCGTGCTCCCTCATTATAGCCCTGTGTGACTGTTGTTCTTACACTGCCCTTCCCGTCTGCCCTGAACAGTTAGCTTGCTGCCCTATCCACCTCCTCTCTACCCTCTGTTGCTCGAGTCCATGCACCAGCCCCCTCCCTCCTGCACTGCAGGGTCCGATGTGCTGCAACTGCCTCCTCCCTCCTGCCCTTCATGGTTTGTTATGCTGCAACTCTCCTTTCTGTCTGTCTGATATGGTCAGTGTAGGAGGCTAGCCTGGTTTGTAGTGGGTACCTTGGGTACCTACACCTTATACCAGGTCCAGTTATCCCTTATTAGAGAAGCAGTAGTGTTCTAGCAGCTTAGGCTGATAGAGATATCTATAGCAGAGCAGCTTAGGCTTAACTAGGAGACATGCAAAGCTCATGCAATACCACTTATAGGTACACAGTACTTATACACAAGTAAAGACAATACTCAGTGTTACCAAAAATAAAGGTATTTATTTGTGTGACACAGTACCAAAAATATCTTGAAGACAATACTCCTTCTCTAGGTAAGTATTATACACAATATATACACTAGACACCAACATTAGACAAGTAATTAGTCATAGAACAGTGCAAACAATAGGAAATGCTATAGAATGCAATGGGAGAAAATAGGTCTAGGGGCAACACAAACCATATACTAAGAAAGTGGAATGCGAATCACGAATTCCCCCCTAGACAAGTGTCACAGATTCCCCCCTAGACACGTATAGTGTGTGCAGGTTCGCTGGGAGAGTAAGAATACAGTAAAGGTAAGTAAATTACCCCACCCCAGAGCCCAGAAAAGCAGGAGTAAAGTACTGCAAGATTCTGAAGGAAACTTGCAAGCAGAATCTGAAGAGAACCCACAGGAGAGACCCTAAATAGCCCTGAGAGGGAGATTGGCTACCTTATCAGCTAAGGACCTATCAGGAGGGGTCTCTGACGTCACCTGCTGGCACTGGCTACTCAGCGCCCTCCAGACTGCCCCCACACCTTGCAAAGCAAGATGGCTGAAGACTGGGACACACTGGAGGAGCTCTGGGCACCACCCCTAGGGTGGTGATGGACAGGCGAGTGGTCACTCTCCTTTCCTTTGTCCAGTTTCACGCCAGAGCAGGGGAGAAGGGGTCCCTGAACCAGTGTAAACTGGCTTATGCAAGGAGGGCACCATCTGTGCCCTTCAAAGCATTTCCAGAGGCTGGGGGAGGCTACCCCTCCCCAGCCTGTAACACCTATTTCCAAAGGGAGAGGGTGTAACACCCTGCTCTCAGAGGAAATGCTTTGTTCTGCCTTCCTGGGACTGGGCTGCCCAGACCCCAGGACGGCAGAACCCTGTATGTGAGATGGCAGCAGCTGTAGCTGCAGTGCAAGCCTCAGAGAGCTGGTTTGGCAGTACTGGGGGTCCATGGTGGAGTCCCCAGGATGCCTGGAATTGGCTGCCCAATACCTGATTTGGAATGGGGGGCAATTCCATGATCTTAGACATGTTACATGGCCATATTCGGAGTTACCATTGTGAAGCTACATATAGGTATTGACTTATATGTAGTGCTCGTGTGTAATGGTGTCCCCGCACTCACAAAGTCCCGGGAAATGGCCCTGAACTATGTGGGGGCACCTTGCTAGTGCATGGGTGCCGTCACACTTAGTAACCTTGCACCTAACCTTCAGCAAGTGAAGGTTAGACATATAGGTGACTCATAAATTACTTAAGTTCAGTGAAAATGGCTGGGAAATAACGTGTGTGTTATTTCACGCAGGGTGCAATGGCAGTCCTGTGAAAGGGTTTGTCTGAGCTCCTTATGGGTGGCAAAAGAAATGCTGCAGCCCATAAGGATCTCCTGGAACCCCAATGCCCTGGGCATCCAGGTACCATATACTAAGGACTTATAAGGGTGGGTCCAGTGTGCCAATTGAAATTGGTAAATGAAGTCACCAGCCTACAGTGACAAATTTAAAAGCAGAGAGAGCATAAGCACTGAGGTTCTGATTAGCAAAGCCTCAATGACACAGTTAAGCACTATACAGACACATACATTAGGCCATAAACTATAAGCACTGGGGTCCTGACCAGCAGAATCCTAGTGAGACAGGCAAAAACATACTGACATACAGGTAAAAATTGGGGTAACAGGCCAAGAAAGATGGTACTTTCCTACAGTCAGCTTGCTGCTCCTGCCTCTTTCCCCTCTGATCTCTGTTGTCCATGTGCACGGCCCTGTCCCCTCCCTTTTGCTTTCCATGTCCCGTTATGCTGCACTGCTGTCCTGCTTGCCCTTTCTCGTGTATTGTGCTGCTGCAACCCCTGACGCTTGCCCTGTAAGGTCAGCTTGCTGCCCATGCCCATGTCCCTCCTGTCCGCTGTACCAAGTCCATGTCCCTACCCCATTCCTCCTGCCCTCAGTGATCATTTTGAACTTCGTAAGAGAGAGATTTTGAAGAAAATGACAGTGATTATGGTACACTCTTACCTGGAGAAGAGCAACACAGAAGACGTTGTGGAGACAATAGGGACCCACCTCCTAATCCCCTACCTAGTCCTCAGAATTATATGTGAGCTCCTGAGTGGTAGGTAAGATTCAGGGAGGAGGGACTTCCAGAAAGATGTCTTCTCAGCTCAATTCCGATCAATTACCTTTTAGGGGAGATTACAGAAAGGGGATTTAGCTGTATGTCTAGTTTAAGAATTATTCACCCTAGTACCACTCCTATCCCTTATCACCCGAAACTCTCCCCAAAACCCTACAAAGATGTATGTTCCTGCGTACGATTGGAAGGCCGCAGTGTGGATACCTTCACGGTTAATTCTCACCGGCAAGAGGTGTGTTGGAGGGTGAGATCATGGATGACATCTAAAACAATATTAAATAAAATATTTCAATTGCCAACTCACAAATCATACATGACTTCACATGTTTTACTACTTTTTTGGTACATTAAGTCATATTCCATGCTCCTACATACAGCTTCCTGGGTGTCTTTTTATAACTGCAAGAAGTTGAATTCACTTCCGTAAACCTGTTTCTTGGTTTTCTCTGAAGTTATGCAAAACTTAACTTGGATAGAAATAGAACAGCAACATGAAACAATTCAAAACGATATTCATAAAAGTCAAAAGTTCTATGAGTTCTTCTTTTTTGCACAAGTGGTTAAGGAACTGTTCCAAATCCTCCTTGAGGGTTAATCTTACTTAAGGTCTGTTATCAGCGTTCGATCTCTTTTAGTTCTTGTGCCTTTGCTAATGAAATGTCTTCTTCTAGTAAACTAATGCTGCACAGTGCTGTGTCTTTTTTATTACCTTTTAAGCTTTTTTTTCAGCTCCGATAATTATGATTAAATCCAAATGCTTCACTGAGAGAAAACCCTTGAAGAAAGCATGGTTTGTTGACTGGGGTGGGTTTTTATAGGTGCTCTCTTGCTGCAGTGTGATGAGTCCTACAAGTGGCTCATGTGGCAGCTGTCTCTGGAGATGAATCATCAAGCACGTTGTTTATTGTCATATGCTACTGCAATGGAAGTCTGTACAATGCCTTGACTTCCCTTTTGGTCAAGAAATGCACATATATCCTAATGCAAACATGGAAGCAAGTAGTGTAACCAACTGCAAATATGTAATCACCATATATTTTTCCTTAAGTGTACTGATGTCAAATTATCCAACCACAATTTGATGTGAATGTTTTACATGTATACTGATTTGCACACAATTACTGACTACTTTTGGCATTATCCTTGACAGTACCCTCCTCTTAGAAGTGTTACTAAAACTGTTACAATGGGTTTTGGTTTATCGGGATAAGTGCGATGAATGGCACAATCTATACAAGAAGCATTGGTCATGTTAGACACTGGTTCCCATTATCTATTTTCCAGACCAAAACCTTTCCAATCAACTAAATAATGCAATTTCCCACGGATACGTTTAGAGTACATAATCTTTCATACTTTGTACTCGGGATAACCCTCTATGGGAAGTAGTGGTGGAGATGTGATTGTTCTAGTGGTAGGGCATCAGATGTTTAGTAGAGATGTATGAAATACTGGATGTTCCTTCAGATTTGGAGAAAGGACTAACTTCATCGCTACTGGATTTATGACTTGGCTAATGGAGAAAGGACCAACATGCTTGGGCAACAATTTCTTTGTCCAATCAGGGGTAGATTTTTGGTAGACAACCAGACTTTATACATAGGTGCCGGATTACGATGTTTTTCTGCCATATGCTTGTATGTTTCTTTGGCCTGTACCAGTTGTTTCTGTGCTTTTGTGTAAGAAGTTGGATGTCTGTGTGATACTCAGCAACTGCTGGTGCAGTAGTATTAGTTGTTTCTTCCCAGGGTGTCATGAATGGATGTTCCCCTGTAAGACAATAAAATGGTGACATGCCCGCAGAACTATGGTCTGGGTTATTGTACGCAAATTCCACAGCCTACAATAAGTCTGACCAATCTTGGTCACCAGTGAGCAACTGTAGGAGGCTGGACTGGCTTGTAGTGAGTACCAAGGGATACTTACACCTTGCACCAGGCCCAGGTATCCCTTATTAGTGTATAGGGGTGTCTAGCAGCTTAGGCTGATAGAAAAGGTAGCTTAACAGAGCAACTTAGGCTGAACTAGGAGACGAGTGAAGCTCCTAAAGTACCACTAGTGTCATATGCACAATATCATAAGAAAACACAATACACAGATATACTAAAAATAAAGGTACTTTATTTTTATGACAATATGCCAAAAGTATCTCAGTGAGTACCCTCAGTATGAGGATAGCAAATATACACAAGATATATGTGCACAATACCAAAATATGCAGTAATAGCAATAGAAAACAGTGCAAACAATAGAATGCAATGGGGGCACATAGTGATGGGGCAACACAAACCATATACTCTAGAAGTGGAATGCGAACCACGAATGGACCCCAAACCTATGTGACCTCGTAGAGGGTCGCTGGGACTGTAGGAAAACAGTGAGGGTTAGAAAAATAGCCCACCCCAAGACCCTGAAAAGTGGGTGCAAAGTGCACCTAAGTTCCCCAAAGAGCACAGAAGTCGTGATAGGGGAATTCTGCAGGAAAGACCAACACCAGCAATGCAACAACAATGGATTTCCAGACGAGGGTACCTGTGGAACAAGGGGACCAAGTCCAAAAGTCACGATCAAGTCGGGAGTGGGCAGATGCCCAGGAAATGCCAGCTGTGGATGCAAAGAAGCTGCCACTGGATGGTAGAAGCTGAGGATTCTGCACAAACGACAAGGGCTAGAAACTTCCCCTTTGGAGGATTGATGTCCCACGTCGTGAAGAGTCGTGCAGAAGTGTTTTCCCGCAGAAAGACCACAAACAAGCCTTGCTAGCTGCAAAGCTTGCGGTTAGGGTTTTTGGATGCTGCTGTGGCCCAGGAGGGACCAGGATGTCACCAATTGCGTGAGGGGACAGAGGGGGCATCCAGCAAGACAAGGAGCCCTCTCAGAAGCAGGCAGCACCCGAAGAAGTGCCAGAACAGGCACTACGAAGTGGAGTGAAATGGTGCTCACCCGAAGTTGCACAAGAGAGTCCCACGCCGCCGGAGGACAACTCAGGAGGTCGTGCAATGCAGGTTAGAGTGCCGTGGACCCAGGCTTGGCTGTGCACAAAGGAAATCTTCGTGGAGTACACAGGAGCTGGAGTAGCTGCAAAACACGCGGTTCCCAGCAATGCAGTCTGGCGTGGGGAGGCAAGGACTTACCTCCACCAAACTTGGACTGAAGAGTCACTGGACTGTGGGAGTCACTTGGACAGAGTTTCTGAGTTCAAGGGACCTCGCTCGTCGTGCTGAGAGGAGTCCCAGAGGACCGGTGATGCAGTTCTTTGGTGCCTGTGGTTGCAGGGGGAAGATTCCGTCGACCCACGGGAGATTTCTTCAGAGCTTCTAGTGCAGAGAGGAGGCAGGCTACCCCCACAGCATGCACCACCAGAAAAACAGTCGAGAAGGCGGCAGGATCAGCGGTACAATGTCGCAGTAGTCGTCTTTGCTACTTTGTTGCAGTTTTGCAGGCTTCCAGCGCGGTCAGCAGTCGATTCCTTGGCAGAAGGTGAAGAGAGAGATGCAGAGGAACTCTGATGAGCTCTTGCATTCGTTATCTCAAGAATTCCCCAAAGCAGAGACCCTAAATAGCCAGAAAAGGAGGTTTGGCTACTTAGGAGAGAGGATAGGCAACACCTGAAGGAGCCTATCAGAAGGAGTCTCTGACGTCACCTGCTGGTCCTGGCCACTCAGAGCAGTCCAGTGTGCCAGCAGCACCTCTGTTTCCAAGATGGCAGAGGTCTAGAGCACACTTGAGGAGCTCTGGGCACCTCCCAGGGGAGGTGCAGGTCAGGGGAGTGGTCACTCCCCTTTCCTTTGTCCAGTTTTGCGCCAGAGCAGGGCTGGGGGATCCCTGAACCGGTGTAGACTGGCTTATGCAGAGATGGGCACCATCTGTGCCCATCAAAGCATTTCCAGAGGCTGGGGGAGGCTACTCCTCCCCAGCCCTGACACCTTTTTCCAAAGGGAGAGGGTGTAACACCCTCTCTCTGAGGAAGTCCTTTGTTCTGCCTTCCTGGGCCAAGCCTGGCTGGACCCCAGGAGGGCAGAAACCTGTCTGAGGGGTTGGCAGCAGCAGCAGCTGCAGTGAAACCCCAGGAAAGGCAGTTTTGGCAGTACCCGGGTCTGTGCTAGAGACCCGGGGAATCATGGGATTGTCTCCCCAATACCAGGATGGCATTGGTGGGGCAATTCCATGATCTTAGACATGTTACATGGCCATATTCAGAGTTACCATTGTGAAGCTACACATAGGTAGTGACCTATATGTAGTGCACGCGTGTAGTGGTGTCCCCGCACTCACAAAGTCCGGGGAATTGGCCCTGAACAATGTGGGGGCACCTTGGCTAGTGCCAGGGTGCCCACACACTAAGTAACTTAGCACCCAACCTTTACCAGGTAAAGGTTAGACATATAGGTGACTTATAAGTTACTTAAGTGCAGTGTAAAATGGCTGTGAAATAACGTGGACGTTATTTCACTCAGGCTGCAGTGGCAGGCCTGTGTAAGAATTGTCAGAGCTCCCTATGGGTGGCAAAAGAAATGCTGCCGCCCATAGGGATCTCCTGGAACCCCAATACCCTGGGCACCTCAGTACCATATACTAGGGAATTATAAGGGTGTTCCAGTATGCCAATGTAATTTGGTAAAATTGGTCACTAGCCTGTTGGTGACAATTTGGAAAGAAGTGAAAGAGCATAACCACTGAGGTTCTGATTAGCAGAGCCTCAGTGAGACAGTTAGTCATAACACAGGCAACACATACAGGGCACACTTATGAGCACTGGGGCCCTGGCTGGCAGGGTCCCAGTGACACATACAACTAAAACAACATATATACAGTGAAATATGGGGGTAACATGCCAGGCAAGATGGTACTTTCCTACAGCAACAAACATCGCAAATATTGCTCCATCGTTTGATTCAAATGCTCGGCTTGACCATCTATTTGTGGGTGGTAACTAGAGCATAGGTGTGCATCTATGCCCAACAAGGTACAAATAGCTGACTAAGATTTTGCTATGAATTAAGAACCTCGAGCGGTAATGATAACTGATGGTAAACCATGGAGGCGTACTACATTTTGCAAAAAACTGGTAACAAAATCTTGTGCTGTTGGGAGTTTTTTTAAAGATACAAAGGCCCAGATTTATACTTTTGCGTTAGCGCAGGTTTGTGTCAAAAAGGTTACCGCCGGCTAGCGCCATTCCTGGACACCAGCCGGGCACCATATTTAAGGAATGATGCTAGCCAGCGGTAAAGCCCGATTAGCGTCAAAATAAATGATGCTAACCAGGTGGGGGAGGTGTAGGGGAAACAGGGGGTTGTGCGTCAAAGGATGGCGCTAGTCAGGTTGGAGTCAGAAAAATTACGCTAACCTGATTAGCATTATTTTTTCATGCACAACCCCCATGGACATGACTCCTGTCTTAGTAAAGACAGGAGTCATGCCCCCCTGCCCAATGGCCATGCCCAGGGGACTTGTGTCCCCTGGGCATGGCCATTGGACACAGTGCCATGTAGGGGGGCCAAGTTAGACCCCCCTATGGCACTTCTAAACAAAATCAAAAAACGTACCTGTACTCACCTGTGATGTGTCCTCCAGGTGTGGGTGTCCCTGGGTGCAGGGAAGGGCACCTGTGGGCTGTTTCCATGGTCTCTGACCATGGAAAATGGTCCACAGGTCCCCTAACACCTGCCCTGAACCAGGCGTTAAATAATGGCACTAAGCAGGCTTATCGCCATTATTTAAGACCCTCCTCCTCCTGTGTGTGATTTTTGCATGGGGGATAAATAAGGCGCAAAGACCTTAGAGTCATGTTTTGCCCAGGAATGCCTACCTTGCATCTCATTGATGCAAGGTAGTTTTCCACAGGCAAAACATGACGTTCACTCCAATATTTTGACGCTAGATGGGTCTAGCATCAAAATATAAATATGAAGTTAAGTTTTTGTAAGATTTGAGTAAAAAAAATTACAAAAATCCAGCGCAAACAGAGTATAAATATGTCCCAAAATGTGCAGCCTTTGAGAGGTGATCTACAATCGTCAGAATGGTGTTATGCCCAGTAGACGATTTGGGAAGTTATACCACAAACTCCATAGATATTATATGCCATAGTTTGGGGGGTACCGGGATTGGATGTAATAATCCACTCTGGGAACCAGGAGTTTTTTTCCCTGAGCACAGATTTTGCATGTTTCTATGTAATGGTGCACATCGTTGGGCAAAGATGGCCACCAAAAATGTCTTTTTATGATCTGCAAGTTTTTCTGGGCACTTGGATGTCCTGCCAAGGTGGTGTCATGAAACAAATGAAGAGCCTGTTCTTGCAATTTCTTTCTTGGTATGAACATTTTGTCGCCATAGAGCAACAATTTACTTAATACCAGTTTTGAGTTTACTGGCATCCATTCTTGTTCTGATCTTTTCTCTACTTCTTGTATGAGATTATATATGAAGCTAGAAGCGACTATGGTCCCTTGAAAATGTTCTGCAGATATTATAGGTTTAATCTCTTCCTGTTCTGGTTGTGAATCTTTCTCTTCAAGTCGTGACAGAGCATCCGCTTTGGCATTTTCTTTGTCAGATCTATAAGTTATTACAAAGTCATAGGCCCTCATCATGCATTGGCTGTGAGTGATAAAGTAACGGAAATACCGCCAACAGGCCGGCAGTAATTACCCCCAAATTATGACCATGGCGGTGAGAACTCCCATAGACAGAGAATGTACCACACCATCCGCCAGGGCGTTAACACCACGCATGCCGGCGGTCGCCATCAACAGCCAGGTGGAAGACAAAGTACCGCCCACCATATCACTACACAATACACTGCCACAATTTCTGGAGTGGAACCAACGCCATCAAAAGCCTGGCAGAAGCAGAACATAGAAGACGAAAGACTCACCTTCAGAGACACAGAGAAGACCAACACCGCCATGGAACCTGAACTGCAAGTCTTCCCGATGATCTTCTACTTCATGCTCCACCTGGAACACCAACGCCAAAGAAGACGACGGTGTTGAGTACAGCTGCCTAGCACACAAGGGAGGGAGGGAGGAAAAGGAGAGTGACACACACACACCAGACACACACACAGCCAACTGCAGTAGAAAAACAATGGTACTTGACACACGGCAGAATAATGCAAGGACAACAAGAAGGTAGTAGTGAGAATGTATTTAATGTGAAGATCCACCAAATGAACCAATTGGATAAAAAAGAGGTATGTACAAATGTCCACAAAGGCCAGTGCCAAGTCCAAAGTACAAAGGGCCAACATAGCCACAGGGCACAGTCCAAGGCCCAACTTGTCTCCTGACATCATCTGACAGAACTCTGCAGGGGCATCATTTTGCAAGTGGGCAGACACCACAGGGGGATGGGGGTTGGGAGGCACCTCAGCCGAAGTCGGAAACTTGCCCACTGGTCCTGGAGGGGGCTACATGCCCATTTCTCTGTGCTGGGGAGTGCAAGGTCACAGTCTCTCAGGTAGGTAACTTGCGAGAGAGTGACTTGCCCACTGGTTCTGGAGGGGGTTCCATGCCCATTTCTCTGTGCTGGGGAGTACAAGGTCACAGTCTCTCAGGTGGGTGACTTGTCCACTGCTTCTGGAGGAGGCTCATTGCCCATTTCTCTGTGCTGGGGAGTGCAAGGTCACAGTCTCTCAGGTGGGTGACTTGCCCACTGGTTCTGGAGGGGACTCCATGTCCATTTCTCTGTGCTGAGGGGTGCAAGGTCACAGTCTCTCAGGTAGGTGACGTGCCCACTAGTTCTGGAGGGGGCTCCATGCCCATTTCTCTGTGCTGGGGAGTACAACGTCACAGTCTCTCAGGTAGGTGACTTGCCCACTGCTTCTGGAAAGGGATTATTTTACAGCAGTCCCATGAGGGTGGCCTACATGCCCTCTGCTGGAGGTGAGGGCTGCACTGTCTCATCTGGAGGTGAGGGCTGCACTGTGTCAGCAGTGAAGGTGCCTCCTGGGCGCTCTCTGCTGTGGGTGAGGGCTGCACTGTGTCAGCAGGTGAAGGTGTCTCCTGGCAGCCTCTACTGGAGGTGAGGGCTGCACTGTCTCAGCAGGTGAAGGTGCAGCCTCTGCAGGAGGAGTAGGCTGCACTGCCTCAGCTGGAGGTGAGGGCTCCGTGACCACTGGTGGTGGTGTCATCCTCCCAGCCTCTGCTGGAGTTGAGGGCTTCTTCCTCTTCATGGCAGAAGTCAAAGGCTTCTTCCCCTTCATGGCAGGAGTCGAGGGCTTCTTCCCCTTCATGGCAGGAGGTGCGGCCTCCTTCCCCTTCATGGCAGGAGTTGAGGGCTTCTCCCCCTTCATGGCAGGAGTTGAGGGTGGAAGAGGGGGAGACAAGGGAGGCAGTGGATGTGGTTGTGTCTGCAACTGTCTGCTTGTGGGCTGAACTGTGGTGCCTGTGTTTGGCTGAACCACTCTTGAGTGTTGTCTTGTGTGCATGCTGGTCTGTATGTGTGCATGGGATGGGTTGGGGTTGAGGAGACTGGCACTGGGACTGGGAAGTTGTAGTTGGAGGGGGGACGGTAGGAATAGGGCAATCGCTGCGATCAGAGAGAAGGTCAGAGCCTGAATCGATCTCCGTTGGGCCGCCAATTCCACTGTGGATGCCCTCCAGGAATGTATTGGATTGCTGCATTTGGGATGCCAGACCCTAGATGGCATTCACAATGGTTGACTGCCCTACAGAGATGGATCTCAGGAGGTCAATAGCCTCCTCACTCAGGGCAGCAGGGCTCACTGTGGCAGAGCCTGAGGTGCCTGCGGTGAAGGAGATGCCCACCCTCCTGGGTAAGTGGGCATGGGCAACTCGCTGAGGGGCTACTGCGAGGGTGGTACTGGGATGGGGGTGGTGGCTGTACCTGCAGCTGGGGTGGACATAGAGGTGTCCACCACCACCAGGGAGCTTCCATCGGAGGAGGTATCTGAGTCAGTGTTTCCACCTCCTGTCTCTGCCGTGTTGCTCCCCTCGCCCTCTGTCCCACTGGGTCCCATGGCGTCGGAGGACTCTGCCTCCTGGGTCCTGTGGGATGGATCTCCCTCTGTCACTGGTGCCCCTGCTCCTCTGCCAGATGATGCCAATGCACACATGGACAGGATGAAAGAAGAAAAAAGGGGGAGAGAGAGAAAGGGAGAACTAGGTCAATTATTGCACCAACACCACAGAAGGCATACACAGTATCGTCACACACAGGGATCAGGATTTAGCACTATGCATTGCACTGTCAAACAATTGGCTAGATGCCACAGCAAGATGAGGGCCAACCAAAACCAACTCCACCCCTCCTGGGACCCACTAAGCCCTGTCTGACATGGAATGCAACTTAGCTAGGTTACATTCTTTTCCCTTTCAACCATTACCCAGGAGCTGGATCACGCTGCAATGTCTGGCCTGGCATTAAGGGGCACCCACTAAGTGACACCCACCACCAAGATCCCTTGCCACCTACAAATTACTGTTGTAACGGTCACTGTACTCACCCCCTTGTGGCTGCTGTAATGCCCTCAAGCGCCCATCCAGCTCTGGGTAGGGCACTGCCAGTATGTGGGCCATCAGGGACGTCAGGTTCCAACGGGCACCCCTTCCTCATTGGGAGGCCACCCCCAGCTGTGCCTCTGTGGTCTCAGGTCCTCCCACTATTTCTGACAGTGGGTGCTCTGGCTGCCATGGGCCCTCAGGGTCCACACGTCCTTGTCGATGGCATGCCATAATCCCTTCTTTTGATGGGCGCTGACCTGCAGAGACGATACAGACGGGAGGACACCATTACAGATACAATCCAGCCTGTCACACATATGGCCCACCAATCCCGTTTCCTTCACCATTGGCACACACATCGCCCGGGTACACCATGTACACCACCACATGACATCCCCCCGACGACACAATGCTTGCACACACATCTCCATGCATCCTTCCCACATGCATCGTGCCCAAGTTGTAATCAACTGCTGGTCTGGAGGCCCATACAGCAGTCCGTATTGGGGTAGGACCCCATCCACCAATCGCTCCAACTCCTCCAAAGAGAAGGCAGGGGTCCTTTCCATGGTAGGTTCCAGACACAGGTCACAGCAGCACATGCAGTGTAGGTGTTCTCCTGTTGAAGGTCAGGAAACAAGCGAGGAATTGGATAGAAAATGGCGGTCACGTCTGCGGCAGTGTACACCATCACCGCCGGCGCAGATCCCCATTGTCCACTTTACTCCATAGAGCCCCATATTATCCAATGAGGAATTGCACGGCGATGCAAGACCCCCTTCCACCACGACGCCCATCGTCGGCGGAGTTGCCTCACTTCTACCTGTCCCTAAATACAGGACAGGCGGTCGCCATTTCATGGTGATGGACAACGATCAGATTAACCTTTACTGCATCACTGCCTAGATGTGCAGATACCTTGCCATTCCCACTGTCCCATCACATAAATGCAACATGTACACTGATGTGGTGGTTCCATTGTTTGAATTGTGACAGCCTACTCACTCTTGTGCCCCTTAGATACCTACCGCTACAGATGAATGGGAGGAGAAGAAGAACCCCGGTTCACAGACCCCTTGTGGACTTGGCTACACTGGAGGACAGGCACATTGTTCTGACTTATAGACTGGACAGGACCACAATCACAGAGGCGTGTGCCCAATTGGAGCCTGACCCGATATCAGCTATCCGTCATCCCACTGGGATGCCCCCTCTTGTGCAAGTGCTATCAGTGCCCCATTTCCAGGCAACTGGTTCTTTCCAAGTGACAGTGGGCTTGGCAGAAGGAATGTCACAAACAATGTTTTCAATCGTGCTGGCAAGGGTTTTGTCTGCCGTGGTGAAACACATGTGCAGCTACATTGCTTTCCCCCAGGTGGAAGATTTGCCACTGTGAAGGCAGGATTCAATGCAATGGGGCATAACCCCAATATTATTGGGGTGATTGATGGTACACATATTGCGTTTGTACCCCCTGCCAGAATGAACAGGTGTTCAGGAATCGGAAGAGTTTCCACTCACTGAATGTGCAAATGGTGTGCCTGGCGGACCAGTACATCTCCCACGTCACTGCCAAGTATCCTGGGTAGGTGGATGATGCCTTCGTCCTGAGGAATAGCAGCATCCCAAATGTGAAGGCCCAACTACAGAGGCACAGGGTGTGGCTAATAGGTGAAATCAGAGCCCCCACCCACTGTACATCAGTGTATGCCTTAAGATGTTCTCCCCATAGGATTGTGTAAGGCTAAATGTTGTCCCTTAATTCTTTCAGGTAACTCTGGTTACCCAAACCTATTGTGGCTCCTGACCCCTATGAGCAATGCCAGGACAGGGGCTGAGGACCTTTATAATAAGGCACATGGGCGAACCAGAAAAATAATTGAGCGGACCTTCGGCCTTTTGAAGGTCAGGTTCAAGTGCCTCCATCTGACAGGTGGATCCCTGTGCTACTCACCCGGAAAGGTCTGCCAGATAGCAGTGGCATGCTGCATGTTGACAACCTGGCCCTCAGACAACATGTGCCTTTTCGACAGGAGGAGGGGGGACTGGAGATGACCCTGTGGCAGCAGCGGACCCTGAGGACAGTGAGGATGAGGAGGCAGAGGATGAGGATGAGGACAACAGAAAATCAGTTATACGACAATGCTTTCAATGACACACTGGTGAGACAGTAGAACTGACCATTACTCTGACTATTGATTTATCTGTGTGGCTGTAGCATGATGGCATTCACTTCCTTTGGCTTCTCATTTTCCGGATGTTGGTGATATGACAACAATATCCTGATGTGATCGCTACAGACAGTTACAGGTCCTTATTTGTATGCTATCACAGTGTTCAGATCATTTGCATTCTATGTGACTGATCCCGCAAATGCCATTTTCAAAACATAAAACATTGTCACTCAAATTGTGTTCAAGGCTGTTTATTGTAGTGCAAATAAGTTACTGAAAATGCAATGGAATGGGGTGATGGTGGAGGAAAGTCCAGGGTATTGTTCCAGTCTGTTTGTAGCACATGTCCAGTTTCCAAGGGGCCATCGGAAGGGGAGCAAAGGCAGTTGAAAGTGGACAAGGTGACAGAGTGGGACACATGTGGGACAATCAGAAGAGCCTCATTTCCTAGTGGTGGTCTTGGCAAGTGTCTCTGGCTTCTGTCTGGTTTGCAGGGAACATTTGCAGGGTGGTTCACCCTCTGCAGGGGGAGGGGTGCTGGTGGCCTGTGGGTCCTGTGGTGGGGCCTCCTGTCCACTAGCTGCAGCGGATGTGGTGGGCTGGTCAATAGACTGGCTAGTAGTAGGGGGGCCCCTGCTGTGCAGTCCATTCCCTCATGATATTGGCCATGTCTGACAGCACCCCTGCTGTGGAGATTATGATATTGTTGATTGCCTGCAAGTCCTCCATGATCTCCTGATGGTGTTCCTCCTGAAGCCGCTTGTTCTCCTGCATGTTGTGCAGGATCTGGCCCATCATGTCCTGGGATTGTGGGCAGGTACCCAGGACATTAGTGAGTGCCTCCTGGAGAGTAAGTTCCCTGGGCCTGTCCTTGCCCTGGCGTACTGCGGTCCTTCCAGTGTCCCTGTTGCCCTGTGCCCCTGTCCCCTGAACAGTGTGCCCACTGCGACTGACCCCAGGTCCCTGATTGTCTTGGGTATGAGGTGTGGATTGGGGTCCCTGTACAGGTGGGCACACTACTGATTGACATTTCCTGGGGACAGAGGTGTGGGGACATTGGGTGGGTGCTGTGGTGTTGGTAACTAATGGGGAAGTCTCTGTGGTGGACTGTGTGTGAGCTGGGGTGACCGATTGAACAGTGGTCCCTGATGGGCCAGGTTGTTGATCCAGTTCCTGAAGTCCAGAGTTACTGTCATCACTGGGGGCATCTTCTGTCAGGGGACTGGATAGTCGTGGCACATCCTCTCCACTGAGATTGGCTGGGGCACCTGTGGGGATGTAAGTGATGTATTATGCTCCATGCCTGTGACATATTGTATATCCCTAGCTTCCCCTCTATCGTTGCTGTTGCCCTGCCACCTTTGTTTGTGTATGGTGGTGTATTGTGTGCTTGTTAGTTCTCCATGCTGTCCATGCTTTAATGATGGGTGACCAATCAGGGCTGGGAGGGCTGTCCATGCATTGATATGGCATGCAGGGCTTGGCATTGGGGTTAGTCATATGTGTAGGTGTAGTGTGTGGGATGGAGTGGAGTGATGGGAGTGAGGGTGAGGGTGAGGGTGTGAGATGGCATGCAGGTATGGGAGGTGATAAGTGGTAAATGTTGACTTACCAGCGTCCAGTCCTCCGGCTACTCCAGTGAGTCCCTCAGGATGTAGTAATGCCAAGAGTTGCTCCTCCAATGCTGTGAGCTGTGGGGGAGGAGGTGGGTATCCACCGCAGGTCCTCTGTATGGCGAGCTGGTGCCTTGCTGGCACGGAACATACCTTCTCCTGTAGGTCGTTCCACCTCTTCCTGATGTCATCCTTTGTTCTTGGATGTTGTCCCACGGCGTTCACCCTGTCCACGATTCTCCTCCATAGCTCCATCTTCCTTGCAATGGATATCTGCTGGACCTGTACTCCAAACAGCTGTGGCTCTACCCTGACTATTTCCTCCACCATGACCCACAACTCCTCATCTGTGAAACAGGGGTGCCTTTGTGGGGCCATGGGTGTTGTGTGGTGTGTGTAGGTGTGTGGGTATTGGGTCGTGTGATTGGGTGTGCGTAGTGGAGTGCGTGAGGGATTTATGGGTGAGTGTGTATATGTCGCAGTGGTCTTGAGGGCTGTCTGGTGGCAATGATTTGCATTTGTAAAGGGTTGTGGGTAATGTGGGTGTGTGTTTTATAGTGGTATGAGTGGGTGGGTGTGGTGTGTGTATGGGTGCCAGGTGTGTGTTGTTTGAATTGGCCAATGTTGTGTAGTTTAGTATTTGGGTGTCCATTCTGAGCATGGCTGTGTGTACCACCATTGGCTTACCGCCGCTGAATGTCCGCTGTGGTGATTCGTGGGTCATGATTTGGTGAGCTGTGTTTTGTTGGCGTAACAGTATGGGTGTTGGTACCAAAAGTTTACCAATGACCTTTGGGCTGGCGTATTTGTGTATGTGGCTGTATTCTGTCGGTTTGGTGTGTGTGTGTCATAATATGCTGAACGGATAGTCGCAACGTGGCGGTATGTTGGTGGCCATCAGTGTGGCGGTTAGGGGATTTACCGCCAATGTCATAATGAGGGCCATAATCGTTAAACAATTATGTCATTCTTAGTTGTCTAGCCATGAGTGCTCGAGAGGAACACAAAAATTGTAGATTTCAAATGCCTTTATATATAGTTATCAGTTGTCAAGCTCCCAACAAGTACTGTTGCCTTCTTAAAAAACTGTTTTTATTGCTAAGAGTTCACGGTCTGCAATAGGGTAATTTTGCTCCGCTGGTAGGAACTTTCTGGAAAAATATGCTATTGGGTGCATTTGGTAACTAGGGGGGTCATTCCGACCCTGGCGGTTGACTACCGCCAGGGCCGGGGACCGCGGATGCACCGCCAACAGGCTGGCGGTGCATCCATGGGCATTCTGACCGCGGCGGTACAGCCGCGGTCAGAAACGGGAAACCGGCGGTGTCCCGCCGGTTTCCCGCTGCCTTAGGGAATCCTCCATGGCGGCGCTGCAGGCAGCGCTGCCTTGGGGATTCCGACCCCCTTACCGCTAGCCTGGTTCTGGCGGTTTTGACCGCCAGAACCTGGCTGGCGGTAACGGGTGTCGTGGGGCCCCTGGGGGGCCCTGCAGTGCCCATGCCAATGGCATGGGCACTGCAGGGGCCCCCTAACAGGGCCCCACCAAGATTTTCAGTGTCTGCCAAGCAGACACTGAAAATCGCGACGGGTGCAACTGCACCCGTCGCACCCCTTCCACTCCGCCGGCTCCATTCGGAGCCGGCATCCTCATGGAAGGGGGTTTCCCGCTGGGCTGGCGGGCGGCCTTCTGGCGGTCGCCCGCCAGCCCAGCGGGAAACTCAGAATTACCGCGGCAGTCTTTTGACCGCGCAGCGGTATTCTGACGGCGGGACTTTGGCGGACGGCCTCCGCCGCCCGCCAAAGTCAGAATGACCCCCTAGATCCCATTGGGAGAGAGTTCCTCCTAATACATTTTGTGAAGTATCTGCTTCTACAATGAACGGCTGTCTAGTATCTGGAGTGCTAAAATTGGAGCCTCTGTGAATCTTTGTTTTAACAACTGGAAGGCTTTTTCAGGATATTTGTTCCAATTGAAGGGTACATTCTTACACAACAGATGTGTGATGGGATGGACGATCTCAGAAACATTTTCAATGAAATGACGATAAAAAAAAAGCCCAAGAAAATTGCTTTGTGCTTGTACAGGAGGGCCAAATTATCACAGCTTCTACTATTTTGCTATTCATTTGTACCCCATTAGGTCCTAGAACATAGCCTAAAAAGTCCACTTCAGATTTATGAAATTCACTTTTTTTGTAATTGATACTTCTGCAGTTGTTGAAGAAAGGCTCATAATTGTTTCACATGCTCAGTCTCTTTTTTAGAATAGATTAAGATGTCATCAATATAAACAATACAGCAAATATCTAAGAATTCACGTAAAACTTCATCAATGAGGAACTGAAAAGCAGTCGGGGCATTACAAAGCACAAAGGGCATTAACTGGTATTCGAATAAACCGAACTTGGTGCATAAGGCCGTCTTCC